>NC_083225.1:6953213-7272076 GCF_032191835.1 Heteronotia binoei | reverse complement strand
ACAACAGACACCCTGTGAGGTGGGTGGGGCTGGAGAGGGCTCTCACAGCAGCTGCCCTTTCAAGGACAACCTCTGCCAGAGCTATGGTTGACCCAAGGCCATGCTAGCAGGTGCAAGTGGAGGAGTGGGGAATCAAACCTGATTCTCCCAGATAAGAGTCCGCACACTTAACCACTACACCAAACTGGCTCTCCTGCCCAAGACTTGTATGTGATATTAGAGTCCTGACACAAGTCAGGGCTCCAATCTTAACACACACTCCAGTCCAATCTAGCAATCTTATCAATTTTCCAGAAGCCTGGGATTTCCGATAAAAAAAAAAGAAGACTGCAACCCATCAGGAAGGCAGGATCAAAAGTTCGTTCAGAAGTTTGGATCACGGTGTTCAATGGTATCTTGCCCTAGGGCAACTTGGCCGAAGGTTGGAAATTGACACAGGGATTCAGTTCCTTTCCCAGCTCTTGAAGACTAAGACGCAGTGAAATAATAGTAAACCATTAATGAGCAAGGATAACAATACCAGCAATACAAACAGCAGTGAGAAAGAGAAGCCCTAACTCATTGCCAGGGCCAGCCCTGGACTATGTGGCACCCTAGGCAAAGCTAACTTCTGGCATCCCCCTCCCTGCACTGATAACGTCAGTGAGTCACATGGGGGGTGCCCAATTCAGCATCCTCAGAAGGCCGGCACCCTAGGCAATCGCCTAGTTTGCCTAGTGGCAGGGTGTCAAGAAACTGAGTTGTAATTTGTAATGTATGTAAGTGTTTATGTCACTCAATGTCTTTGTCTGTAAATGTTACCACGATTTGCACCGATGTATAGCATGAGTAATAGGCATTACCTAATAAAATCTAGAGGTAATTTGTCACACCTGAAAGTCAGACCCAGTTGACAGGTAGATCCTTTTGATCTAGCTTTGACAGATCAACGTCTGCATGCAGAGCTAGGTGACAGCTCTCTAATTAGATCATGTCAGTGATTGGACATCTAGAATATATTCAGGCTAGGTGCCCACCAACATTCAGCCAGATCCAGGATATGCATTCAGCATTGATGACAACAACAAGGGAGATGGGACATCAAGACATCTGCCGGTGTCGTGGGCCTGACTATGAGAGCATCAAGTAAGTAGGCTTAGGTAACTAGCCAAAGTAAGCTGCACAGTCCAGTGTAGAGAAGGGTTGGCTAATTGACCCAGGCTTTGTTTCTGTGTTCCTCTGTGCATACTGAGTTAATTTTAGTTTGTTTTTATTTCCCTTTTTATGTTCCTTTCCCCCTTTTTTTCTGTAAATAAATTGTACATATTGTTTTGAGTATTCCAAATAGGCTTCCCAACCCTCCCGCCCTGGCTGGGGACTCCCGAATTTTCAGCCTCCTCCCCCGCTCTTAAAAAGTCTGGGGGCGGGGGAGAGAGAACATACTTGCAGGCATCATGTTTTACAGCTTGGGATCCGTTTTTAAGGCTGCACAGGAAACAGGAACGGCCCTTTAAGGCTGCACAGGAAACAGGAACGGCCCCTCCCTTTCTTTTCCTGTGCAGTCTTTCTTTCATTTTCACAGCCAGCAAATTCTGCTGGAAGAAGACCAAGTACGGTAAGTGTTTGTGTGTGTGTGTGTGAGAGAGAGAGAGAGGAAGGGGGCAGGGAGGGGGGAATTCCCTGGTATGGAGGCCCACCCCCCCTTTAGAAAGCGTGGCGGGGGAAGGAAATGTCTACTAGGCACTCTATTATTCCCTATGGAGAACAATTCCCATAGAGAATAATAGGGAATTGATCCATGGGTATTGGGGGCTTTGAGGGTGCTATTTTTTGAGGTAGAGGCACCAGATTTTTAGTATAGCAGCTAGTGCCTCTCCCCAAAATACCCCCCAAGCTTCAAAAATATTGGACCAGAGGGTCCAATTCTATGAGCCCCCAAAGATGGTGCCCCTATCCTTCATTATTTCCTATGGAAGAAAGGCATTTAAAAAGGCGTGCTGTCCCTTTAAATGTGATGGCCAGAACACTCTTTGGAGTTCAATTATGCTTGTCACATCCTTGTTCCTGGCTCCACCCCCAATGTCTCCTGGCTCCACCCCCAAAGTCTCCTGGCTCCACCCCCAAATTCTCCAGATTTTTCTTTAATTGGACTTGGCAACCCTAATTCCAAAGTTACTTTAGTTATTTTCTCCCCTCCTTCAAACAGGCCTCAAAGGGCGTGGCATATACTCCTTGGGCCTGGATGTCTTTGACATGTTAGCAGCTGGGTGTTTAATAAATAACAGCTGTGGTTCTTGATTCAGGGCCGGTCCTGCTCATTCCTGACACCCACACTACGAGTGGATATTTGAACCTGGGTCTCCCAGCGAATGGCCTGACACTCTAACCACTACACCACACTCTTATGATCAGTTGAGGGTCATCATTACAGACTGGTGGAAATGCCATTCTTCTGGCCCTCAGCGACACTCTCCTTCCTGGAAAGATTCTTTCTTTCACTCTGAATTTGGACATTAATCCGTCCATTTGTTTTATTATACATGACAGTAGAGCCGCCTCCATCCAGTCTTGATCCATCGGTGATGCAGCGTGGTCTGTTAGTGTTTGACAACCGCCATCTTTTTTTTGGCATTCATAGGCAGCCATAAATTGCAGGTTTATAGACCTCACTGCTCCCAACAAGTTGTGTTCAGCTTGGCTGGGTCGCAAGCCGTGCTGGTTTGATGGGAAAGAATCCACTGACAAAGCCTTGCCAGTGATTTCTGACTACTTCATAGAGGCTCATACAGCATTTGACTTCTGGGTACTTGGGTGACTAGGAATGGAATATAGGAACTGACTCCCCTCAAAAGCACTGCACTGGAGACAATCTGAAATTTGAGTCCATGGCATTAGATGTTGATGGCACATTCATACAAGCAAGTGTACTTGTCTACCTGCCTGCCAGAGGGGGAAGAAGGAGGAGGAGTTGGTTTTATACCCAGCCTTATGCCAATAAAGTTTTTTTTTAATTGGAATTATACCCAGCCTTCGACTACGCAAAGGCAGGTACTGTCAGAACTGGAACGAACTTCAGGCGATTCCAAGACTTGTTGCAAAGTATAGAATCTTTATTAGAGAACTACAGTGCTAGAGCTACGAGATAACAGTAATGCCGGGTCCGGCATTTGGTTACATTTTATGCCTTCAGCAAAAGTACAATAAAACGATCATTCACACGGGTTACAGACAAGCGTCTCCTTTCCCAAGCTCTGTTATCAGAAGGGAGGATGCTCTCCCATCTCGAAGGCCAAACGGCCCGGCTTCAAAGGGCACCTGTGGATGTTGACCAGAGCCTATCTGTCACCCTTCAGCGAGCACAGAGTATTTAGAATATTTGCAAGGCACTTGGGTTAATTGCTTAGGCTATATATTCTGGGTTAGAGTTAGGTTACAACATGGAGTCAGTTCGGCTAACAATAGGCAGAGAAAGTTACAAGTTCTGACATACTGCCCCCCCTAAGCTCTTCGCCTTGGGCTTGTGTGGGTACAGTAGGTGGAATTTTTTGAGCAATTGCGGAGCGGATACATCACATGCTTTCACCCATTCATCACAGCTCGGGGGAAAGTACTTCCACCTGATAAGATAGTACAAAACCCCCCGCTGGATCTTGGAATCTAGGATTTCCTGCACTTCATGGTGGCTCTGGCCCCTCACTCGAGTAGGAGGCAGTTCTGGAGGGCGAGGGTGATAGGATGTGGCTCCAGGATCTTTGCGAAGCAGGCTGCAATGAAACACAGGGTGGATCTTACTCAGTAATTTGGGCAGTTCCAGTTCTACGGTCACCTTATTGATAACCTTTTTAATCTTGAAAGGCCCTAGGTATTTGGAGGCCAGTTTGTGGCATCCTTGAGGGAGAGGGAGATTCTTGGTTGACAGGAACACTGTTTCCCCCTCCTTCAGCTCCCATTGGGGGGTGTGCTTTTTGTCAAAGTGCCATTTGTACTCCTCTTTCGCCTCCTCCAGATTTTCTTGAATTACCTTCCAC
This sequence comes from Heteronotia binoei, assembly GCF_032191835.1. Taxonomy (NCBI): domain Eukaryota; kingdom Metazoa; phylum Chordata; class Lepidosauria; order Squamata; family Gekkonidae; genus Heteronotia; species Heteronotia binoei. Next base: position 7,268,069 of record NC_083225.1, on the reverse strand, counting down.
CCCTTACGCATTCCCTCCCACCACTGTTCGCATGAAGTGGGCTCTGGGGCTCCAGATGGCAGAGGGAGAGTTGAGAAGGGTTTCCCCTCGTAACCATTGACAATTTGGAAAGGGGAGGTCTTAGTGGAGCTGTGGAGGCTGTTGTTGTAGCCGTACTCCGCAAAGGGGAGCAGTTCAACCCAATTTGTCTGTTGGTAATTTATATAGCACCTGAGATACTGCTCCAGAAGCCCGTTTACCCTCTCAGTCTGTCTGTCGGTCTGGGGGTGGTAAGCGGAGCTAAGCCCCTGTTCAATGCCGGCGAGTTTACAGAACTCCCGCCAGAAGTTGTCAATGAACTGCGGCCCGTGGTCGCTAATGACCTTGTCAGGGAACGAGTGGAGGCGGACCACGTGGTTAAAGAATAGCTGTGCCAATTTCTTTGCAGTGGGGAGTTTTTTACAGGGGATGAAATGGGCTTGTTTCGAGAATGTATCTACCACCACGAGAATCACTGTCTTCCCCTGGGAAGGTGGAAGTTCGACTATGAAATCCATGGAAACGACGGCCCAGGGGCGGCTTGCCGTGGGGAGGGGGACCAAGTGCCCCGGCGGTTTCCCCCCCCTTCGTTTTGACATGATGCAGGTGGGGCCGGCGATCACAAATTCTGACACGTCCCTTTTCAGTTTGGGCCACCAGAACTGTCTGTTGAGTAAATTGAGTGTTTTCACATACCCGAAGTGCCCTGCGATTCGGCTGGAATGGCATTGTTCTAGTACGGTTTTTCTCAGGCTTTTGGGCATGTAAATTTTTCCCTTGTGGAACCAGAGTCCTCCCTCCCCCTTTTCAAGGCCCTCGGGGCGGTTGTTTCCTTCTAATTCCGCTTCGGTGGCGAAGCGCTCCTTTTGCTGAGGGTCGGGGGTCCTGGTTTGTTTCCCTGACCGGGTGGTCACTCCGCTGGCAACGGCTGAGGGGGGAATGAGGGAGTCAATTATCTCCTCTCTTTGGCTTTCGTGCTGTGGCATGCGTGACAGCGCGCCAGCTAAAAAGTTCTTTGTGCCGGGGATGTGTTTCAGCACGAAGTCGAATTTGGCAAAAAACCCCGCCCAGCGGATTTGCTTTGCGGTCAGTTTGCGGCGGCCGGTGAGGGCTTCGAGGTTTTTGTGATCGGTCCAAATTTCGAAGGGGACCCGGGCCCCCTCTATCCAGGACCGCCAGGTTTTTAGGGCGAATGTGACCGCAAATGCTTCTTTGTCCCACACTGACCAATTTCTCTGCTCATTGGAAAATTTGTGGGAGATGTATGCGCAGGGATGGAGCTCCCCCTCGTCATTTTTCTGCATTAATATGGCTCCTATGGCGACGTTGGAGGCGTTGCATTGCACCACGAAGGGTTTCAGTTCGTTTGGGTGGGCTAGTATCGGTTCGGAGGTGAATAGCTGTTTGAGCTCATTGAAAGCTTGGTGACACTCGGGCGACCAAATTAGGCGCGCCCCGGGCTTTTTTGCTTCCTCCCCTTTCCCTTTGGTTTTTAGGAGCTCGGTGAGTGGGAGCATGACCTGTGCGAACCCCTTTATGAATCCGCGGTAAAAATTTGCGAACCCGATGAAAGATTGGAGCTGCCGTCGGGTTCGGGGTGGTTCCCAATCTAGTACGGCTTGGATTTTCGCTGGGTTCATGGCTAGTCCCTCCCCCGACACCCGGAACCCTAGGTAGTCTAGTTCCGTTTTGTTGAACTCACATTTGGACAGTTTGGCATACAATTTGTTCTGATACAGGGTGGTTAACACTTTTCGTACTAGTGGAACATGCGATTCGAGATCTTTCGAATAAATAATGATGTCATCAAGGTACACCACCACCCCCTTGTACAAATATTCCCGCAGTACTTCATTTATAAAATTCATGAATACCCCTGGTGCCCCTTGTAGTCCGAAAGGCATGACTAGATATTCGAACTGTCCCATTGGCGTGTTGAACGCCGTTTTCCATTCATCCCCCTCCTTGATCCGCACGCAGAAGTACGCGTCGCGGAGATCGAGTTTGGTGAATACTTTGCCTTCGGCTACTCTGCTTAGGAGGTCTTTTATCAGCGGGATCGGGTAAGCGTTGGACATAGAAATCCCGTTTATCCCACGAAAATCTGTGCAAAGTCTCAGATTTCCGTCCTTCTTCTTGCGAAACAGGACGGGGGCAGCATGGGGGGCCGTGGCGGGCCGGATGAACCCCCGCTTCAAGTTCTTGTCAATGAATTTTCTCAGTTCCTCCTTCTCTGCCCAACCCATCGAGTAGAGTTTGGCTTTGGGCAGTTCCTGCCCTGGTATTAGTTCGATGGCGCAATCAGTGGGGGGGCAGTTCGTCCGCCTCCCGCTCGCTAAAAGCCTTTTTCAAGTCCCGGTACTCTTTTGGGATTGTCCCTACCTCCTCAAGTGTGAGGCAAAGCCTTTCATTTTGGGGAGGTGCTTTGGGGCCCCACTCGGTTCTCCAGTGGTGGTGCTCGCATCGCCAGTCGGGGAAGCGCACGATCTGCTCTGCCCAACGTATGTCTGGTTGATGCCTTGCGAGCCACCCTGCTCCCACCACCACATCGAATGAGGAGGAGGGGGCTATTACAAAAGTCTCTATCCCCCAGTGATCTTCTGTCCCCATGGGGGTCGCTTGGGTTTCCTGGGTGCAGGGTTCCCCACTCATGACGGACCCGTCCATTTGTTCGAATTGGATCGGGTGGGGCAGGGGGGACGTGGCTAGGCCTAGCGCCTCTACCAAACGAGGGGTGATAATGTCTCGAGTGCACCCGGAGTCTATTAGGGCTCGGGTGTGCATAAACCATTTGAGGTTGGGGTTCAGTAGGGTCACTGCCATGAACAAGAGCCCCCCGGTAGTTCTCACCGTTACTGGTGCCGGCGTCTCTCAGACCTGCTTTGCGGCACCAATTAAAGCAGGTCGTTGTCGTTTTCCGCCGACTCTTGATCCCACGACTCCTTGCTCGATTCCCCAATGGTGGTAACTTCCTCGTCAATCGCCATGGAAGCAGCGACGGTGCCCCGACTGGGCTCTTTGGAGCGGCCCCCTCCTTTCTTCTGCGCGGTCGTGGGGCCCTTGGGCGGGGTGGGGGTCGGCGTCTGCTTCACGGGGCAGTTGGCGGCCAGGTGACCCAGGTCTCCGCATCTGAAGCATTTCTGGGCGGCAGCCACGGGAGTAGATGTTGTGGGGGGCCGCCTCCCGTCGGTCTTACTGGGCGCTGGGCTCGGCTTCCCCCCTTTCTTGCCTTGCTGCTGGCGGCGCATCCCGACATGTTGTAGGTCGGTTTCTACCTCTCCCGCCAGCTGGATCCATCCCACCAGGGTGTCAGGTCGTCCCTGGTGGTAGCACCGGTTGAGGATGTTCGCGTTCAGTCCATTCTTGAACGCGGTGTACTTCATCACCTCGTTCCAACCCCTCGCGGCCGCGCAGTGCCCCATGAATTCGGTGGCGTATTCGCAGGTCGTGCGGTTCCCTTGCTCGATCCTTTGTAGGGCCTCGATGGCTTTCTCTTCCCGCAGGGGATCCCCGTATTGCCGTAGCATCGCCTGGAGGAAGTCGGCCACTGTGGCTAGCTTGGGCTTGCGCCCGGTGTACAGCCCCACGTACCACTTTCGCGCCGCTCCCTTCAGCCTGGATGCAATGTGGTCTACTCGGCTCGCTTCCGTGGGGTAACTCGCTCCCCAGTGTGTGAAAAAATTGTTGCACTGGATGGTGAAATATTCCACCTCGTCTCCATCCCCATCGAACGTGATTTTCAGTTCTCGGGTCCCCCCTCCGTCGGCTCCGACTGGTCCCCCGGGCGCCGCCGGTACTGGTGCTCTCGGAGCCGTGGGGGCAGGAGGTGCCGGTGCCACGGGCGCAGCGGGTACTGCCGGGGCCGCTGGCGCTGATGGCGGCGCGGGGGGTGCCGGTCCCGCTGGTGGTGGGGCCGGAGGGGCTGCGTGTGGTGGTCCAGCAGGGCCCCCTCCTCCTCCGTCACCCGGGCCAGCAGGCACCGGGGCTGGCGGCGGCGGGGCCAGGGCCGCGGGCATGCCTCCCTGCAGGGCGCGTATCTGGTCGCGGATCGCACCCAGGTTCTGCTGCATTTCTTCCGCCATTTGCACCCGGGACATGTGGACCTGGTCATGGATGTCCCTCACCCAATCGAACAGCTCGTTGCGTAGTGCTCGGATCGGGTCCCCCCCCCATAGGTGGAGGAGCTGGTGCCGGTCCCTTCTTCTCTGTCTTCGTCCTCCTCATCTCCCCCTGCGCCGGTAGCGAGGACCCGGTACCGTTGTTCCGCGGCCTCCATTGCTGCCGTGGACTTTCGAGGGCTCCAACTCCGCGAGGGGAAGGCGTCGGTAGAGAAGGGTGCTGGGACCTTGAGTTTGCGTCTCACCCCCGTCACTTTTGGGTCTAACGGTTCTTCTTCTGTGGGAGGGCTGGGCTCTCCGTTGTCTGGAGCCTTTGCTGCCATTCATCCAGGTTGCCAGTTCAGATAAGTCCCAGAATAAAGGATTACTGTTATAATGTCAGAACTGGAATGAACTTCAGACGATTCCAAGACTTGTTGCAAAGTATAGAATCTTTATTAGAGAACTACAGTGCTAGAGCTACGAGATAACAGTAATGCCGGGTCCGGCATTTGGTTACATTTTATGCCTTCAGCAAAAGTACAATAAAACGATCATTCACACGGGTTACAGACAAGCGTCTCCTTTCCCAAGCTCTGTTATCAGAAGGGAGGATGCTCTCCCATCACGAAGGCCAAACGGCCCAGCTTCAAAGGGCACCTGTGGATGTTGACCAGAGCCTATCTGTCACCCTTCAGCGAGCACAGAGTATTTAGAATATTTGCAAGGCACTTGGGTTAATTGCTTAGGCTATATATTCTGGGTTAGAGTTAGGTTACAACATGGAGTCAGTTCGGCTAACAATAGGCAGAGAAAGTTACAAGTTCTGACAGGTACCCCCTGACCACCAGAAGAGAATGGGGGATAGGGTTCAACGTTCCCTCTAAGCTGTGGAGTCTTGTGTGCAAAAATTCTACTTCATGAGCTACTGGCATTAAAGTTGTGAGCTACTAGTATTAAAGTTGTGAGCTGCTGCATAAATTATTGTGCTCTGGGGCCATTTTTTGTGAGCTAAGACAAAAACGTGTGAGCTGGAGAACTGTGAGCTGGCTCACACTAACTCAGCTTAGAGGGAACACTGGTAGGGTTGATAGGTCCAAGTTGGGAAACGCTTGGAGATTTGGGGAAGAAGAAGAAGTTATTGGATTTATATCCTGCCCTCCACTCCGAAGAGTCTCAGAGCGGCTCACAATCTCCTTTACCTTCCTCCCCCACAACATACACCCTGTGAGGTGGGTGGGGCTGGAGAGGGCTCTCACAGTAGCTGCCCTTTCAAGGACAACTCTGCCAGAGCTATGGCTGACCCAAGACCATTCCAGCAGGCGCAAGTGGAGGAGAGGGGAATCAAACCCGGTTCTCCCAGATAAGAGTCCGCACACTTAACCACTACACCAAACTGGCTCTCCAGAAGAAGCCTGAGGAGGTTAGAGACCTCACTGGCAGAGGTTATTTTGCAGAAAAAGAGGCACCGGAGCGCATTAGCACAACTCATTTGCATAAGTCATTTGCATATGACACACACCCTTGACATCACCGGAAGGTGCACTAAATTATATCAGCTCAGCATCTACCTTAAAATGTTTCTTGAATTATAATCGCCATCATAAAACCTTAGTTGCCCCATCATACTTTTTAATTACTTTTTCCTCTGTGGCCACAGAAGCATGATGAACATTTCTATCTGTCTGCTTGATATGTTTTGGTTATTTTCCTGCTTTTTATTGGTGGAAACATTAGAAATCTTGGAGTTCAGAACAATTCTCACAGGAAGTTTGAACAATGGAGCCCAGAAGCAAGTATTTTTATTGGGGGGGGGGGTGATAAGAGAGAAACACAATGAAATCTAGAGGTTCTGGAGCTCCACTCCTGTGAGCTCCTGCCCAAAGTGAAGCCTGCCCAAAGGATTCTTGGAGTGGTTTACAATTACCTTCCTCAGGGCTTTTTTTCTGGAAAAAGAAGTGCCAAAACTCTCAAGAGGGGAACGAAGGAGAAACACACAGCCCCGCTGAGAAGAGGAGCATGAGAGGTGAGTGGGAAATCAGTCCCTGTGAAGAATCAAACCTGGTTCTCCAGATTACAGTCCACTGCTCTTAACCACTACATCACAGCTGGCTCATGCAAAATGTCTTCTTTGGATGTGTGCTGCCTATCCTAGGAGCGGGGAATTGTAATCCCTGATTCTGTCTCTCCACGCGAAGGAAATAGTTTTCCATTGAGCTACACATGAGTGCACGAAGCTGCCTTATACTGAGTTTGAACGTTATTCTGTTCAGCGTTGTCGAATCTCTCTGGAAGTGCCCCTGCAGGGTTTTAGGTGGAGGTCCTTCACGTCGTCTGCTTACTACTTGATGTTTTAGTTGGAGATGGTGGGGATTGAACCTGGGACCTTCTGCATGCAAAAGAGATCGTCTACCACAGTTTCCATGAGACACATTTGTTGCACTCTATGGTGCCATTGCGCTCTCTCCTTCTTTCGCAACGAGGACTTTTTCCTTTTGAATGGGATGTTGAAAATAGAACTGTTTCCAATCTCAAGAGCTTCTCTTCCTGCCTGGCTCTTGAAGTCTGACATCTGACTATTGCTTCCCTGATATTTGAAATGCAGCTCCCGACTCCTCCTGCCTTTCTTTGGGTTTCTGATATTGGAAGTGAAGGCGCTCATTCCGTTGTTGAGAGACAACGTTTATTCATCTGACACCTCAGCCTCAAGATGTGTATTCTTTTATTTTTTTTATCTTGATTAGACGGGTCTGAGGGGGGAAAAGAGAGAGATTAACCTATTATGAGAATGAAACTGAATGAGCTCCAGTCAGTGCTTCATTCCATGAGTGCAGGTCCCTGTCGAGGCTATTTTAAACACTTGTCCGCCCGCCCCTGGAATGAAACACTACACACATTATGAGTTAAACCAGAAACTTTATCTACACACAAGTACCACCAGGGGTTTTTTTGTTGCAGGAACTCCTTTACATATTAGGCCACACCCCTAGGATCGCCAATCCCCAGGTGGGGGCAGGAGATCCCCCAGTTTGGAGGCCTTCCCCCTGCTTCAGGGTCATCAGAAAGCTGGGAGGGGGGAGCGAAATGTCTGCTGGACACTCCATTATTCCCTATGGAGATTGATTCCCATTGGGTATAATGGAGAATTGATCCATGGGTATCTGGGACTCTAGGGAAGCTGTTTTTGAGGTAAAGGCACCAAATTTTCAGCATAGTATTTGGGGCCTCTCTTAAAAACATCCCCCATGTTTCAAAAAGATTGGTCCAAGAGGTCCAATTCTATGAGCCCCAAAAGAAGGTGCCCCCATCCTTTATTATTTCCAAATGGAGGAAAGGCATTTAAAAGGCATGCAGTCCCTTTAAATGTGATGGTCAGAACTCCCTTTGGAGTTCAATCATGCTTGTCATGCCCTTGCTCCCCCCACATTCTCCTGGCTCCACTCCCAATGTCCCCAGATATTTTTTGAGTCAGACTTGGAAACCCTACACACACAACCTGATGTAGTCAATCACCTTGGAGTTTACAGTAGGCCCTGTACTAAGAGCTCTGTATGCTCTTGGATGATTGGCTACATCAGGGGTGTGGCCTAATATACAAAGGAGTTTCTGCTACAAAAAAAAAGCCCTACGTATCACTTAGTTAAAATGTTAAAGTACAGGTTGTATTGGGCTTTGCAAGGCAAGCTTCATAATGGGACAAAAACACCCTGGCTCCAAGCTAGGTCTGGAATCCTTCCAAACCTTTCTCCTCACAGCCCACATGTGAGTGCATAGAGGCAATAGAGGGGCATAGTCCTTCTCATGATTGCTAAGCCTTAAGTCTTGTTGTATGTCCCCACCCCAACCCCAAAGAAGCCCCCATGGATACCTATCAGTCCTAAAAACTGATAGGTATCCAGTTTGAGAACCCCCTATCACTGATATCTCAGGGTGCTTACCAATTATAAATTCCCTCAACCCATGTTTTTCCTGCCTTCCCAGTAAGGGCCTAACCAGCTTTAACAGGCCTATTTCGACCTTACCCTTTTGGAGCATGTAGAGCAGGCCAATAAAAAGCCCCCTTCTCTGCCAATTTGAGCAAGACCCAAAAAATTCATGCTCAGCCTCAAAACCAGTGACCAGCTAATCCCACATAGTCTCAGAAGAGGGTGGGTGGGTGTTGAGCTCTTGTGACCCTGGACTTCAGAGGGAGGCAGCTGCTGGAAAACCTCGTCAATGTGCCAACCTCCCCATTGGCTCAGAATCCTTCATTGAACCTTTATTGGCTTACCCACCCTCATGATTCATCCTGAGGAGGTGGGGACAGGCAAATTCCTGCTCCATTTGGTGGGCACCAGTCATTTGTGAAAACATCTCTGTTTGGGAGTGTTTTGGTAATATCTATGACAAATAGAAGGCTAGAATCAATTTGAGATGGTCCATGAAGGTCCATATTGTCTGTTTAGTCTGGCAGCAGCTTTCCAGGATATCAGGAGGTCTTTCCCATCACCTACTGCCTGGTACTTTTAACTGGAGATGCCAGGGATTGAACCCAGGACCTTCTGCATGCCAAGAAGAGCCAGTTTGGTGTAGTGATTAAGTGTGTGGACTCTTATCTGGGAGAACCGGGTTTGATTTCCCACTCCTCCATTTACAGCTGCTGGAATGGCCTTGGGTCAGCCACAGCTCTCACAGAATTGTCCTCACTCAGCCTCACCCACCTCACAGGGTGTCTATTGTGGGGGAAGGAGATTGTAAACTGATCTGAGACTCTGATTCAGAGAGAAGGGCGGGGTATAAATCTGCGGTCTTCTTCTTCTTCTTCTAGTTCAGTTTGGAAAATGAGCTGGATGGTCTGGACTCCCTAATCTCATAACATCTTAGAAGCTAAGAAGGGTCAGAAGAGGGACCACCAAAGATTTCCAGGGTTGCTATACAGAGTCAGACAATGGAAAACCACTTCTGTTCCTTCCTCGCCTAGAAAATTCTTTGGGGTGGTCTTCTTCTTCTTTGAGTTCAGTTTGGAAAATGAGCTGGATGGTCTGGACTCCCTAATCTCATCACATCTTGGATTTGAGAATGATGCAAGCAAATGAACCATGTCAAAACAACCATGAACTGGCTTGGTTCATGCCCCCAACTGTGGTTCATGTTTCAATTGCTGCCCAATGCTAGTGAATATCCATTAGACCTCACTTGCAGTAAAATAAATGAAGGTCAGAATAATAATAAAGGCATTGTGGTCCATAGGACCCTATAATGTGAAAAACTCTCCTTGAACAAAATAATTGCCTCTGTGCGGCAGCCAGCAGTTGTGGTGGTTAGGAGTGGCAGACTCTAATCTGGAGGACCAGGTTTTATTCCCCTCTACTCCTTCACACGAAACCTGGTGAATGATCTTGGCCAGTCACAGGCCTCTCAGAACTCTCTCAACCCCACCTTCTTCTTCTTCTCCTTCTTCTCTTCTACCTCCGACCCATAGCCTTCCTTTCCCACTCTCATCTGTTTATAGGTGGCTAATGAAAATGGGTCCTGGAAGCTGAAGAAGGTAAATAATTCACCCACGCAAGCATTTGTCAAGTTACAAACTTTCTGCTGATAAAAGTCTACCACGCCAAGGTGAATGCTTTTTTGTTGTTTGGTTTCAAGGCAACAGAATCATATGCCAAGCAGAACATGCATCGCAAATATATGACCAAAGGAAAGCAAAAGGGTGTGTGTGTTTGTTTACCAAATGAGGATTGGGCTCAGCGGGTGCCCTGCTGAAATCAAATTTCCATTCAACAGGACCCCAAGAAATCAATTGTAACCGGTGGTTAATGACAAGTTTGGAAACGGTTTGAGGCAATGCCAAGGGCAGTTGAAATGCTGACAAATTAGTTCTTAACTGTGCTAATCACTGATTTGGGGGGAATTATTGCCATTATAAACAGTAATCAATCCAGGTTTGCCACTGTGTCTTGGAAGATGCTTGCCACCAACAAAATGTGCAGCTTTCTAATACAAATGCTCGTTAATATGATAATCGGAATATGACACACGGCTCCATTTGCCTCTGCATTTCCCCAAGCGTAGGTTATATATAGATTAGTCATACGGAGTCACCATCATTAATTCACAACACAGTGCATCATGTCAAGCCCCAAAGCCCAGAGGCTTGCCAATGGGATGATGTCATATATAGGAGGTCTGCTGTAGTGATTAAGTGTGCCGTCTCTTATCTGGGAGATCCGGGTTTGATTCCCTACTTCTCCACTTGCAGCTGCTGGAATGGCCTTGGGTCAGCCATTGTTCTTGCAGAGTTGTCCTTGAAAGGGCAGCTTCTGTGAGAGGTCTCTCAGCCCCACTCATCTCACAGAGTGCCTGTTGTGGGAGAAGATAAAGGAGATAGTGAGCCACTTTGAGACTCTGATTCAGAGAGAAATGTGCAACATAAATCTACAGTCTTCTTCTCCATCATCATCATCTTCTTCAGCTTACTGGCTTCATAACCAACCATTGGACCACCAGAACTAAGGAGATTGAGAATGGCAGGAAATAGCTTTGGTTACACAGGATGGTTCCTAGATGGGTTTCAGTGGAGCATTCCAGCTTTGTTGGGTGATCTGATTGAGATGGGCCCATGATTCAATGGTAGAGCATCTATTTGGCATGCAGAAGGTCCCAGGTTCAATCTTCAACATCTCCAGTTATAAGGATGAACCCTCAGCATCTCCAGTTAAAAGAACCTGGAGAGCCACTTCCAGTCTGATAGACATGACTGACCTTTACGGTGCACAAATTTGGTTCACTGGGCCCAATAGATCAACTTGAAAGAATTCAACAAACTCCCCCCCACCCCGGAAAATCCTGTGCTTGCCTCCATCTGTAGCTTCTGCTGTGATTCATCTAGAACTTGGTTTACCGACGATCTCAACTGGCCAGTTCCGCACTAGACTGGTTCAGCTCTGTCCTCAAAGTGTTTTTTTACACTAGAATCATTGAATCATAAACTCATAGAGCTGGTTTCCATGATTCACGTATAGAATATCAGTTTGGGGACAGGGATGAACCAAGATTAAAAGTTTACTGCAGAATTGGCCAATGTTTATTTGGGAAAATATCATCAACGATAAATATAGACTGTTAACAGCAAATAATCTCCCGGCTTTCATTACTTTACTAGTAAAGGAGCGCTATTGGCAGAACTGGGAAGATGAATTAGACACCAAACTAAAGCAATTAGGCTTATGAGCAACAGCGAAATTAACACCAAAGAAAAGAATAGCATTTATCCAAAAACTTACAGATCAAGACTGGGAAACACTCTTAACTGATATTAAGAGGACATGCTTGCCAATTCATCTAGGGAACCAATTTTCAGCAAAATCTGAACAACCTTTCTATCTGTATGTATTGACTACACCCAAATTAAGAAGAGCATATATGATGGCCTGTTGTAATGCACTTCCGACTGTGCAGATGAGTATTCTTGCAACTCAGTGTTTCTGTGACTGCCAACTAAAGACTAGATTCTCTTGCACATCTCTTTTCTCATTGCCCTAAATTTAAAACAAGAAGAGAAAAATTTATGACGAAATGGTTATCAAAAATTTTACCCTTTTCTGAGACTCTTCTTAAATAGCCTCTGTCGTGACTGTATAGTAGATGTGGCAAATTTCTGTTTTACCATAATTTTAAATTTGTAATTTTATGAGTTTATGGGTGTGAGGCTTATGAGCTTTTAAACCTAATAAATGATTGATTGATTAATTGATTGGATTTATTTGACAGATTCGGTATCAGGCAGCTTCATGTGTTCTTGTGTCCCCCCAGGGCAGGCCTTAGACTGTCTGGCACACTAGGCAAGGCTAATGTCTGGCGCCCCCCCCCCCACACACACACACATGGAGAACATCATCAAGTCACATGGGAGGGTGCCCAATTCAGCATCCCCATAAGGTTGGCGCCCTAGGCAATTGCCTAGTTTGTGTAGTGGCAGAGCTGGTGCTGTATCCCCCCTCTGTAAAAAGCTCTCTCTTAAAAAGCTGCTGTAAAAAGCTCTCTCAGCCACACCTACATCGCAGGGTGTCTGTTGTGGGGAGGGGAATGAGGTAGAGGAAATTGTGACCACTCTGAGACTCTGAGATTCAGAGTAGGGGGTGGGTTATAAACCTAATTTCTTCTTTTTCTTCTTCTTCTTCTTCCCCATTTTAATCCAGTTTCATATCTTTCTGTTGTGGCATGCAAACCACCTTTTCTTCTCCTTCAAGGTAGAATTTTCAGAACAGTTACAAGGTCATCTTGGCCCAACTATTCATTATATTCTCCCCAGAGACAGCTCTCAGTCAGGCAGGCAGGAATGTTCCTCTTAGGCATGTGCAAGTCCAATTCGGTGTGACACTGGTGCACATGGAGATAGCTGGTTGACCCCACTGAATTCTCTCCCCTCCCCAAACGTCACCCTCTGTACACTCCACTCCCACAAATCTCCAGCACGGAACAGGCAACCCGGCACAGCCCAGGATTCTATCACCTTAATTTGCTGCCTCATCCCGTGTTGTGTGTCCAGACCTGTTCTTGTGTCGGGCTCTGTGATTCCGATGACTTGTTAGACAAGCCAGGCGCATTCGAACAACGCACCCGGAGCAGTCAACATCGGCACTTTGATCTCTGAGCCTGGGTTGAATTGTTCGGGAAGAAAATGTACATAATAAATCAACATATTCCGAGTGCTCCCTGGAACGCTTTCATGGGACGAACGTCGACGAATCACAGAGCATAACTATGCAGAATATGACAAACCAATCTTGGGAAATGAAAACAGAGATTGTTGTGTCACAAAACTGGTATCTGGGTGCCAGTAACAAAGCAGGGAAACCTATTTATATGCAAAGACGTAGCTTGTCTGGGTTAGCAAACCTCTTCTTTCCCTCTCTCTCCTTTTCCCTCGGAGGAAAACATTTTTGTATGGTTCCTTTACTCGTAGCTTAAGAAGTACTAATGATATGTTTCAAAAAAAAATTGCAGCTGGATATCTGTTCAAACGTTGTTTACTCTTTCCCTCAATTCCCCCCCCCCCCCCCGCCGCCTGTATCATTTATATTGGATGTTGCTCTCCTACTCACATCATCTTCCCAACTCAAAACTGTGTTTTAGAAGAAAGTAGACTAGAATTCTCAGGATAATTGTTTGCAATATTTTCAATATATTTCTTCTTTAGCTCCCTAATGGGGAGCATATACAGTATATTCAGAAGTCAGTCCCATTGGGTTCAGTGGGACTTATTCTCTCTAAAGAACATTTTGGATTGCAACTTAAATGAATTAGCCACATAATTTTTCAGGCTATCAGCTTGTGTTAGCTTTGAGGACTGGACTTCCCAAACTTCTGATATGTATTCCAAAATTAAAACTAGAAACAGACTTCAGCCTTATACCTTGTAAGAGTAAGATCAGTCTGCCCTAGTGAGTCTCCTTCTGTGTCTCTCCTGGAGTCATGGTTCTAGGTGAGCTTTCTTGGAGGCTCTCTATCTGGGGGGGGAGGTACTGAATGATTCACCATGCTATCCAAAAGAGAGTTACACCCTTCTAAATCTTAAAAAGGTAAAGGTGGTCCCCTGTGCAAGCACCGAGTTGTTACTGACCCATGGGGTCACAGCACATCCAGACGTTTTCTTGAGAGACTTTTTATGCGGTGGTTTTGCCATTCCCTTTCCCAGTCATCTACACTTTATCCCCACCAAGCTGGGTAGTCATTTTACCAGCCTAGGAAGGATGGAAGGCTAAGTCAAACTTGAGCTGGTACCTCAAACCAGCTACCACTGGGATCAAACTCAGGTCATGAGCAGAGCTTGGACTGCAGTACTGCCAGGGGTGAAATTCTAGCAGGAACTCCTTTGTATATTAGGCCACACACCCCTGATGTAGCCAATCCTCCAAGAGCTTACAAGACTCTTTTTTGTAAGCTCTTGGGCGATTGGCTACATCAGGGGTGTGTGGTCCAATATGCAAAGGAGCTCCTGCTAGAATTTCACCCCTGGGTACTGCAACTTACCACTCTGTGCCACCAGACTCCTCCTTCTAAGTCTTAGAAAGGTGTAATCCTACGAAGGAATACGTTGTCAATAACACCCAAGTCCAGTAGATCAAGATGGGTAGCCATATTAGTCAGTCTGTAGCAGCAGAAAAGATCAAGATTCCAGCAGCACATTAAAGACTAACTAAATTATCTGAAGAAGTGTGCATGGACACAAAAGGCTTATACCCAGAATCAAACTTTGTTGGTCTCTAAAAGGTGCGCACTCGGATGCAAACATTGTTCTATAATGCCCAACTACTGCAATGCCCCCTACAATGGGAACTGCCCATGTCCCGAATCCAGAAAACTGCAGTGGGTGCAGAATGCGGCAGCCAGGCTGTTATTGGGTCTCCTCTATGCGGGACCACATACAGCCAGGGCTGCGAGGACTGCACTGGCTGCCAATAGTATTCCGGATTCGCTACAAGGTGCTGGTTATTACCTTTAAAGCCCGATATGGCTGAGGACCTGCCTACCTTAAGGACCGTCTCTCCCCCACATGTTCCCCAGAGGGTACTTAGATCTGGATCGCAAAAACCTATTGTCAATCCCTGGGGCCGAGGGAGGCAGGATTGAAGGTGTCAAGCATGCGGGTTCAATGACGAGTCGAAGTTGATACAAAGACTACGTTTATTGATATACTTGAGCTGGGCTGAAGCTAAATCCAAACGAAGACAGAGGTCCTTTGCTTGGGTCGCCGCGGCCCGGGAGGGGGGAATCCCCCTGCCAGCTTTTGACGGTGCACCGCTGATGGCGGCGGACAGAGTCAGGAGCTTGGGGGTGTGCTGTTGGAGCCTTCCTTAAAGATGGAGGCTCAGATAGCAGCCGCTGCCAAGTCCGCATTTTTTTCATCTTAGGCGGGCAAGGCAGCTGGCCCCCTTCCTGGAGCGTGACGAACCTAAGCAACAGTGATCCCATGCTACGGTCCACCTCGAGGTTTGGACTACTGCAATGCTCTCTACATGGGGCTGCCCTTGTCCCGGACTCGGGAAACTACAGCTGGTGTAGAATGCCGCGGCCCGGCTGTTATTGGGTCTCCCAAAGTGGGGAACACATTCGGCCGGGTCTTCGGACTCTGCACTGGCTTCCAGTGATGTACCGAGTCCGGTACAAGGTGCTGGTTTATTACCTTTAAAGCCCTATATGGCCTGGGACCTGCCTACCTGAAGGACCATCTCTCCCCACATGTTCCCCAGAGAGCACTGAGGTCAGGAACACAAAATCTCCTCTCTATCCCCGGGCCAAAAGAAGCCCGCTTGAAAGTCACCCGAGAAAGGGCTTTCTCCGTTATGGCCCCACTTGGTGGAAATCAGCTGCCGGAAGAGGTGAGGGCCCTGCGGGACTTGGCTCAATTCCGCAGGGCCTGTAAGACGACCCTCTTCCGGCTAGCCTACACCTAGCTGGGATAAAACTTGACGTAACTGGCCAGCCATCTGTTTATATAAAATGACATGTTATTGGTTTTAAGCTGTATTGTTTTTATGAAGTGAAATGTTACTGGTTTTAATGTTTAAATGTTAATTATTTAATTGTTTTATATTTAAAATTGTTAAATTTATGTTTGATTAGTTGTTGGAAGCCGCCCTGAGCCACTTGTGGGAAGGGTGGGATACAAATCCCAAATAAATAAATAAATAAATAAAAAATATACCGATACTTTCTGTGTAACAGGTTCTTGAGAGTAATGCTGCAAATACATTGATACAATACTTTTATGGCTTACTTCAAAAGGATTACAAAGGATGGGGGTGCAGGATAGCTCTCACACATAAACTATCATAAATGTCTACATTCTCATAGTGTTATCAGCACTCTGTCCTTGCTTTCCCCAGATGTGTCACACTCCCTACCAGGAATGTATGGGAAGGTACTGATTACTTCTTCTCAAGTTAGTTTCGTTTCTCACTACTTCTACTTTTCATGCAATAAAGCAAGAAGGGGGAAGGGGAAGAATAACAGAGTTAGCAAAGCTTGGTCCTCCAGGATACTTCACAGACCAGTGTTAAGAAGGACCCTATAACAATCAATTATCAATGGAATTTCACCATGCTTAACATAAGGCTACCAGAGAAAGAAATCATGTTACCATCTTGGACACTGCTATGCTCCATATGCACATTTGTTGTAGTACTTAAATACTATACTGAAATGCTGTGTTGCTTCTAGGCTTCACACTTGACTTGATTCTGGTAGGGACCTACCAGTGGTTCTCACCATTCCCCTGGAAGGGAAATTGAGGTTTTGATCAACGCCTGAATATAATTTCCTGCTTTGGAAATTGATGTGATTTCAGAGCATTCTAGGAATTTTTTTAAAGCTCTATGATGAGCCAGAGCATTATGTTCTATGCAAGAACACTTGAAGTATCTAAAAACAGCTATATTAGATCACCTCTGATTCTCCTATGCCTTATGAGCTAGTGGCATTCACTGGTCTGATCCAATTCAGGGTTGTTGTTACGGATAGGGATGCTTCCAGGTGTTGTTACGAATAGGGATGCTTATGGATAGGATAGCTTCCATGTGGGACTGAGTATCCCCCACAATTATAGTTTATCTCCAGAGATCATAGATTGGTTACAGACATCTGTTTATCTGGAGAAAATGCATGTTCTGGAGAGTGGACTTCATGACACTGTACCCTATTGAGGTCCCTGTCTTCCATGTCTTCTACCTCCAAATTGCTAGGACTATGGGCAGGGTAGGTTTCAGGGAGGGGAGGGACCTCAGCATGCAATAACGGCATAGAGTTCACCCTCGAAAGCAGTCATTTTCTCCAGGGGAACTGATCATCTAGAGAACAATGGTAATAGTGGGAGATCTCTAGGTACCACCTGGAGACTGGCCACTTCACTGGAAACCCTGCTTCACTGGTTCTGCTTAAAGGGAGATAGTATCATGCCATTTCCCAGAGTTCCTTAGAAGAAGAATAGGAGGAAAAGCTATCAAATAATATATTTGCAGGTCCCTGTAGATGCATGTGCTTCTCCTTAGCTTAATTGAGTCTATTGCCAAAAAAACTGTTGCTGTCCTAACTTTTCATAACACAAATTTGCCTCCTGACCAGTGTTCCCTCTAAGCTGAGTTAGCATGAGCTAGCTCACAGATTTTTAGCCTCCACCTCACACATTTTTTTGTCTTAGCTCAGAAAGGACGACCCCAGAGCACAATAATTTATGCAGTAGCTCACAACTTTAATGCCAGTAGCTCACAACTTAAATACCAGTAGCTCACAAAGTAGAATTTTTGCTCAAAAGACTGCAGCTTAGAGGGAACATTGCTCCTGACCTATCTTTTTGGGAAGACTTCAACTCCTGTCAAGTTTCTCTCTTTTATTTTGCGATGCGAGCTTGTTTGTTAGCTTTTGTAGGGCATCGGAGCTAAATTTTCCATACAATTCCTTTGTGCTCTCGTCTTTGGACGGCATCCAAAGTCTTTTATCTCCTACTAATTCAAGCATACAATGTGTTAAGTAATCTCGGCTTCAGAGACTGGCTACATAATTACCTGCAGAGCTTTCCTTGCCAATGCAGAGATTCACTTTGGATTTCTTCTTCTGGGGGTTACCTTTAGGGTATTAAATATTTGGATTGCTCATTTAATTATAATACTGCAGCAGCTTTCTATTTACTTTATGAAGTACCTGAACAATTCTCTCTGTCTCCCCACCCCCTTTGTATTCCCCATACAAGTGATATATGCTCCTACTTCACAGCGTGGTAACATGGGGTGCGTTGGGGAATTGGAAATCCAAAACAGATGGAAGACAGTAGGGAATTCAACTTTTAATTTATCCCTCTCCATGAGAATGCAATAAATTAACAAGACAATAAAAGTTTATTCTCCTACACATGCGAGGTCATTAAAATATGTAAAATACCCCCCACCTGTGTAACTATTGGGGTTGATCGGTCTGGGTTTTTCAAGTGTTATCCTCCCATTCGTAAATATGTTAAATTCCATTGTGTATATATGTGCATTAGGGCTAGGCACAAACTGGGGAAATGGTGGTTCGTGTTGGTTCATGTTTCATTTGATTGCATCAATGATGAACCACAGTCTTACATGAACCACCATTTCCCCATACCAGTTCATTGTTTGTTTGGTTCATGAACATATGAAGCTGCCTTATACTGAATCAGACCCTCGGTCCATCACACTCAGTATTGTCTACTCAAACTGGCAGCGGCTCTCCAGGGTCTCAAGCTGAGATTTTTCATGCCTGTTTGCCTGGACCCTTTTTAGTTGGAGATGCCAGGGATTGAACTTGGGACCTTCTGCTTACCAAGCAGATGCTCTACCACTGAGCCACCATCCCTCCCCTTTGTTTGATTCAGGAGGTTATAAAACAGCTCCCTTGAGAGTTAATGATGCCATACCCACAGGGAGTCTTCAGTAGGCTCTCCTCCACCAGACTTCTAAATTTGGTGAAGATTGGTTTTGGATGTCCGAGTTATAGCCCTCCAAAGCAGGTGCCCCCAGGAAAGCTCAGCTTTAGCTTTAGTCTTGGTCTCTGAAACCACAGCAAGGAACACCTTCCCAGCCTAGAGAGGTGTTTCCCACTGTGTAGGTGGGGAAAAGGATAACTGATTCTCATGACAACTGACTCTTCTTTCTTTGTGCTGGAAAGTGAAAGCAGCTAAGTCAGGGAGTGGTATTATACTGGTATACAATCTGCTCCCATAGAGAGCTTTGTGGTTGGCTCTCAGAGCTGCCGATCGAGCTATGGACAATTGTGTTGGGTGTTTCTCCATAGGTTTGCCCCCAGTGTTGCCTAACAATTAATTGGATTGGTGCCAGGCTGTCTAGAGAACAAACCACAAAAATGAAGCACCTGAATCTCCATGGAAAAAAGGAAGTTCATTTTTGGATTTGAGAATGATGTGAGCAAATGAACCACATCAAAACCAAAGGGTTTTTTTGTAGCAGGAACTTCTTTGCATAGTAGGCTACACACACCCCCCCCGGATGTAATCAATCCTCCAAGAGCTTACAGTAGGCCCTGTAAGAAGAGCCCTGTAAGCTCTTGGATGATTGGCTACATCAGGGAGGTGTGGCCTGAGATGCAAAGGAGTTCCTGCTGCAAAAAAAAAAGCCCTGGTCAAAACAAACCATGAACTGGCTTGGTTCATGCTCACACTGCAGTTCATTTTTGGCCGCTGCCCAATACTAGTGAATATCCACTTAAACTCAGTAAATTAGAAAAATGAAGTTCAGCATAATAAAGGCATTGGGGTCCATAGGACCCTATAACAGTGAAAAACTCTCCTTGAACAAAAGAATTGTCTTGGTGTGGCAGCCAGTATGGTGTGGTGGTTAAGAATGGCAGACTCTAATCTGGAGAACCAGGTTTTATTCCCTGCTTTTCCTCCACATGAAGCCTGTTGGTGAGTGATCTCGGCCAGCCACAGATCTTTCAGTCCCACCTGCAAACGCTTCTTATCCTTCTCCTTCTCCTCCTCCTCCTCCTCTTCCTCCTCCTCCTCCTCCTTCTCCTGCTGCAGCTGCTGCACAAATTAAGACGAGGAGGGTCTAACTGTTTGGTATTTCCCCCCTCTGGTATGCAAGCCTTCAGGAGAACTGAATATGAATGAAAACAACAAGCAGGCATAAAGCATCACCAATTTGTAAGGCCCTTTAGGAAGAATTTGGGAGCGGAACTCCCACCTTTTCCTTTGTATTTTAATAAAATGTATGGGCAGGATTTCTAAAGATCAACAAAATCTAATATGTCACCGGCTAGACGATGAGAATTACGATAGCTCTGAAACAGCAGTCATCTGAAATACTACCTGCAAAAGAATGGATGCATGGAAAACGGAAGGGAGTTCAGCTATCAAAGATTACTGGGGCCACATAAAAGAGGGGATGGAGGGTGCAAAAAAAGACTTGTTTGCAGTAAATGCTGGCAACAATTCTTAGGTCTTTGCGTGCAAAAATCTGATTTTGATATGTATTGATCCAGCTGGGTCCTCCCCTCTGAAATTTACAATTTTTTTTTTAAAATAAATCTCGATAATTCACAACATGTAACTTTTTATGAATTCTGATTAATTGCATGTGATTGCGTATAATGCAAGAATATGGAATTTGCATTTTGGGGTCATCGCCAACCCTACATACATTCTAACCCTGCATTTAAATGACAGTCCTTAACACAATTTTGAGCGTGTGTGCATTACATTGCAATTATTGTCAAACCCATCTCATTGATTTTTTTTAAATAAACGATGACATAATTGGGGTTTGTTTGGTCTCAATGTCAGATTAGTTGTGCGTTTTACAAGGAGAGGAGGATTCAATTACTCAGGGTGGTGAGAACAGCATGGCAACTGGCATTTCTGCATTTAATGATGAAAGGGTTATCAAGCAATGCAAAGATTTACATGATCCTTGCTTCTTAGGATATGGGGGAGGGGAACCCCCACATATTTACTTATGCCCAACTTGATTTAGGGCTTTGCCTTCTGCGGAGTATCTTCGGAGCCTTGTAGCAAATTAGATGAAACTGAAGGTAGTTTGTCTTAGCTGACAGGTGGCAAAATTGCCTCAAGAGCAAAAGGGCGAAAATGCAGTAAGGCAGGACAAAGGAATGGAATACCGCCCTTGGTTTTTACTGTCCAAATATCTCAGTGTTCAAGGAGGAGTTCCCTTTATTGGTTTTGTTCACTGGGCTGCTAAAGGTGAAGTTTACATTAGGAATCTCATTTTCTTAACAAGTTGTCTCCTTTAGCGTACTAGAAACGTCCATAATCAGGGTTATCAGGCCTGAAGATAGCAATAACAAGAGGTAAAGAGACAGGAACAGGAAATGCCCTGTGCTGCATGGTGATTTCTCTTCCAGGTGACAACCTAGAATGGCTCCAGTTTTTTGTGGTAAAGACCATAGAGATTGGGGGAATTCTATGAGAGACACTCGATGTGGTAACATCACTTTGGAGAATTCACCTGGAAGTGAGGATGCCATGTTGCTCAATGTCATCTTCCCTGTCCACCACAGATCCACTGGCTTGGGAAAGAGAGTGCCAGCAAGGTTTTGCCCACCATTAGCAGGCAAATAGCAACCTTACTATATTTTGATCCTATAAAGCAAGGGTGTGAAACTTGTTTGTTATGAGGGATAGATCTGACATAAATAAGACCTTGTCAGGCCAGGCCATGTGTGTCATAAAATGTAATGCCAGGTAGTGGAGATATAAACTTTATAAAGGACACACACAAACACAATTATTATATCTTTTTAAAAGCGTAAAAAATAAAATATGCTTAAAAGATTAGCACTCTTGCAATATTGTGTTTATTTAACAGTTTCTAATAACTGACACCTCTTGCTCTGAATTATTGCATCAAAATCTGGAGATAATGTCTGTGCTGTAGCAATCTTGAGTATACGGTTCTGGTGTTGTTCAGGTGTGTGCGTCTGTAAGTTCCAAACCTACTTTTGAATTATTGACATTCATTACAGAAATCTCATGGCCAATGCTTTGAGCCTAAGACCCAGGGGAAAACATGAAATGGCTGGGCATTGCAAGCTTTTGTACATAAGATGCTTCATGTGCTGGTCAGCCAATGGAGAAAATAGAGGCTTTGTTCTGTAGCTCCTGTGTGATTGAGGAAGCCTGGAAAAGCAAGCTGTGATGCGGAAGGAAACAAGAGAGAGAGGGGGAAGCAGAGGGCAGTGAGTTGCTCATGGGCCTGATAGGAGCCCTGTGGGGGCCTCATCTGGCCCTCAGGCTGCACGTTTAGCACCATTGCAAAGTTTATGGTGAAGTCAAATGGCTACAAATGTTGAAGAACAAGCCTAACTAAGTAGGTCTCCTCAGAGGTAAGTTCCATGTTATTCAGTGTAGCTTATCTCAGGAAAGGATTGAAGCCATAATTATATCATGATATAAGTTACTAATCCATTAATTGGCCTGATGTATATTTGTTTAAATAAGGTTGCTTTTTTGTTTCTATCAATTCTTTCCCCCTCTGAGCTTCAATGTTGAATGAAAATGAGGTGGGCTTATTGTTGGCTGGCTTTTCTTCCTGCCTACTCTGATTGGGTGATCCTGTCCATTGCTGCAGGACAAATTTCTGTGAATGGGAAATAGAAAGGAGAAACCTGGGGAAGAAAAGGCTTCTTAAATATTCCTCTCACATATGCATTTAAGAACATAAGAGAAGCCATGTTGGATCAGGCCAATGGCCCATCCAGTCCAACACTCTGTCACACAGTGGCAAAAAAAAAAGGAGGTTCACAAGTGGGGCTAGAAGCCTTCCACTTTGCCCCCCCCCCCCCACCACCAAGAATACATCATTGCTCCAGACAGTTCCAACAATATGCTGTGGCTAATAGCCACTGATGGACCTCTGTTCCATATTTTTATTCAAACCTGTCTTGAAGCTGGCTATGCTTGTAGCCACCACCACATCCTGTGGCAGTGAATTCCACATGTTAATCACCCTTTGGGTGAAGAAGTACTTCCTTTTATCCATTCTAACCTGACTGCTCAGCTATTTCATTGAATGCCCACGAGTTCTTGTATTGTAAGAAAGGGAGAATTGTACTTCTTTCTCTGCTTTCTCCATCCCATGCATAATCTTGTAAACCTCTATCATGTGACCCCACAGTCGACGTTGTCAAGCATACAAGTTATTTCTAATATAAAGCTGTATTATTCCTGTTGTTACTTTGGTATTGCTGCATATCAAAGCTATGTAAACCCTTCCTTAGTTCTCACCTTCTGTAACAAATGCAGGAATGCCTGCTTTGAAGATAGTGTCTCCCGAGACAGTTCCCAAGCTCAAGCCTGGGACTCAGGATGTTTCTAACTGCAAAAGATAGTTGAATGCATAGTTGTAGTAATTCACATGCTCGTGATAGAATTCCTAGTTATCTTTACTGCTCCCTTTGATGTACCGCTTAAAGCCAGATACCATATACTGAAATGTATCACTTTCAAGTTGTTCCATCTCTGAACACAATGGATTATCAATAAACTAAGACTTTGTTTCAAATCATCACTTGGTTCTTTTGAAACTTCCATGCTTCTCCAAGCTAAAGAGTCCCAAGCGTTTTAACCTTTCTTCATAGGGAAAGTGTTCCAAACCTTTAATCATTCTAGATGCCCTTTTCTGGACTTTTTCCGATGCTATAATATCCTTTATGAGGTGCAGTGACCAGAATTGTACACAGTTCTTTGCGAAAGCATCAAGATGACTGTTTTAAAAAAATTAAGTGCCTTCTTTCAGTGTTGATCGATCGTTTTTAAAAATACATCTTTGTGAACTAGTTGGAAGGAGGGAAAGGGCATGTGCAAGACAATCAAGAACTCATTCTTTTCTGAAAAACCTGAGAACAGAGGATGCATTTAGCCGAGAGATTCCAGCTCTGGGTTGGGAAATCTCTGGAGATTTGGGGAAGGATGCTGGGATAGATCAGGGTTTGGGGAGGGGAGCTCAGTAGGGATATGATGTCACTCTATTAGACTTGCCCACTCTGAATTGGGAAATCCCTGGAGATTTGGGGAAGGATGCTGGGGTAGACTGGGGTTTGGGGAGGGGAAGGAGCTCAGCAGGGATATGATGTCACTATTAGGCCTGCCCACTCTGGATTGGGAAATTCCTGGAGATTTGGAGAAGGATGCTGGGGTAGACTGGGGTTTGGGGAGGGGAAGGAGCTCAGAAGGGATATGTCACTCTATTAGACTTGCCCACTCTGGATTGGGAAAACCCTGGAGATTTGGGGAAGGATGCTGGGGGAGACCGGGGTTTGGGGAGGGGAAGGAGCTCAGTAGGGATATGATGTCACTCTATTAGGCCTGCCCACTCTGGATTGGGAAATCCCTGGAGATTTGGGTAAGGATGCTGGGGTAGACTGGGGTTTGGAGAGGGGAAGGAGCTCAGAAGGGATATGATGTCACTCTATTAGGCTTGCCCACTCTAGATTGGGAAATCCCTGGAGATTTGGGGAAGGATGCTGACCGGGGTTTGGGGAGGGGAAGGAACTCAGAAGGGATATGATGTCACTCTATTAGGCTTGCCCACTCTGGATTGGGAAATCCCTGGAGATTTGAGGAAGGATGCTGGGATAGACTGGGGTTTGGGGAGGGGAAGGAGCTCAGAAGGGATATGTCACTCTATTAGACTTGCCCGCTCTGGATTGGAAAATCCCTGGAGATTTGGGGAAGGATGCTGGGGGAGACCGGGGTTTGGGGAGGGGAAGGAGCTCAGCAGGGATATGATGTCACTCTATTAGGCCTGCCCACTCTGGATTGGGAAATCCCTGGAGATTTGGGGAAGGATGCTGGGGTAGACTGTGGTTTGGGGAGGGAAAGGAGCTCAGAAGGGATATGTCACTCTATTAGGCTTGCCCACTCTGGATTGGGAAATCCCTGGAGATTTGAGGAAGGATGCTGGGGTAGACTGGGGTTTGGGGAGGGGAAGGAGCTCAGAAGGGATATGTCACTCTATTAGGCTTGCCCACTATGGATTGGGAAATCCCTGGAGATTTGGGGAAGGATGCTGACCGGGGTTTGGGGAGGGGAAGGAACTCAGAAGGGATATGATGTCACTCTATTAGGCTTGCCCACTCTGGATTGGGAAATCCCTGGAGATTTGAGGAAAGATGCTGGGGTAGACTGGGGTTTGAGGAGGGGAAGGAGCTCAGAAGGGATATGTCACTCTATTAGACTTGCCCACTCTGGATTGGGAAATCCCTGGAGATTTGGGGAAGGCTGCTGGGGGAGACCGGGGTTTGGGGAGGGGAAGGAGCTCAGTAGGGATATGATGTCACTCTATTAGGCCTGCCCACTCTGGATTGGGAAATCCCTGGAGATTTGGGGAAGGATGCTGGGGTAGACTGGGGTTTGGGGAGGGAAAGGAGCTCAGTAGGGATATGATGTCACTCTATTAGGCCTGCCCACTCTGGATTGGGAAATCCCTGGAGATTTGGGGAAGGATGCTGGGGTAGACTGGGGTTTGGGGAGGGGAAGGAGCTCAGAAGGGATATGATGTCACTCTATTAGGCTTGCCCACTCTGGATTGGGAAATCCCTGGAGATTTGGGGAAGGATGCTGACCGGGGTTTGGGGAGGGGAAGGAACTCAGAAGGGATATGATGTCACTCTATTAGGCTTGCCCACTCTGGATTGGGAAATCCCTGGAGATTTGAGGAAGGATGCTGGGGTAGACCGGGGTATGGGGAGGGAAGGGAGCTCAGAAGGGATATGATGTCACTCCATTAGGCTTGCCCACCCTGGATTAGGAAATTCCTGGAGATTTGGGAGTGGATCCTGGAAAGGGTGAGGTTTGGGGAGTGGAGGGACCTCAGCTATGGATGCCGGTCCCCAGTTGGGAGTGAGGGATTCCCTGATTTCATGGGAACTTGCCTGCCAACAGCAGCCACCCCTCCTCCTCCCCTCCGGTGAGATTTAAAGGTCCCTCCAGCTCAAGGCTCTTTTTTCTTGCAGGAGCTGCTCTGCATATTAGGCCATGCCCCCCTGATGTAGCCAATCCTCCACGAGCTTAGAATGCTCTTAGTCCAGGGCCTACTGTAAGCTCCAGGGGGATTGGCTCCATCAGGGGAGTGTGGCCTAATATGCAGAGGAGCTTCTGCTAGAAAAGAGCCCTGCTGCAGCTGATTGGCAGGAGAATGTGGCCTACTGATAAGCTGGAGGGACCTTTAACTCTTGCAGGAGGGAGGGAGAGGGGGGGCTACTGGCCACATTCCTGAACTCTAAATGGTGAATTTGCTGCTAGAGCTCAGGTACATCCCTTTAAATTCTATTTGCAAGAAGCAATGGGGTGTTCCTGAACGCCGGTGGTGAATTCACTGCTTGGAGCTTAGGTCAGAGGGAGTCCCCAGCATGATGATGTCACTTCTGTGTGATGTCATCACATAGGGGAAGTCCCCACCCCCTCCAAAATCCCCCACTGGGGAGGAGGCAGGACCTGGCAATCCGAACTTCAGCAGGCTATGATTTCATAGGTAGGATTCCCAGCCTCCAGGTGGAAAAACCAAATGGGAAGAACACAGTATGGTTGAGGACCTGGACCCTCCCTAAAGTAAGTAAATGTGTCTTGGCGTTAAGCTCTTGTAATTGTTTGTAGTTATTTGTCAGTCATAGGTGTATAGCAGGGGTGGCCGAACTGTGGCTCGGGAGCCGCATGTGACTTTTTCACACATATTGTGAGGCTCTTGAAGCCCCCACTGCCCTGTTTGCTGACAGCTTGGAGAATGCATTTAAAGTTAAAGATGCTTTCTTTCCCCCTCTCCTTACCTCCTCCCTCCCCCATCTATTCCTTCCTTCCTTCCTTCCTTCCTTCCTTCCTTCCTTCCTTCCTTCCTTCCTTCCTTCCTTCCTTCCTTCCTTCCTTCCTTCCTTCCTTCCTTCCCTCCCTCCCTCTCTCAAACATCTGACGTTCATGTCTTGAGGCTTTCAGACATCTGACGTTCATGTCTTGTGGCTCTCAGACATTTGATGTTCTTGTCTTGTGGCTCTCAGACATCTGACACGCATTCTATGTTGGTCTTATGCTGAGCAGGTTTGGCCACCCTGGTGTATAGGCTGACATTCGGCTAGTCACTGGCTGCTGTGCCTCAGTGGTTCTTGGTAATGAAATGGGACCAGCACCACTGAAAAGATGCAACAGAGAGCATCAGTCCACATTGTGTGTGTTTTGACTTGCCTCACAGCTTTTGTCATCTGGGGCCAGCTCCATGCAGACCCTTTTAGTCTGAGCTGTCAGCTTCTGGAGTATCTGATGTCTAGACTGAATTGGCCGTGCCATCGTGAGCTTGATCTAAACTTCCCCATTCTGTCCATCACCTTGCCCTCTCATGCCTAGGAGAGTCTGTACTGATATCTGGAGGAGACCTTGTCTGTATTTTTCACCCAAGTGACATGTTCTGCTTTGCTCCTCATTATGCCACCAGACTCCAGACCCTTGTACAGTCTGTTTAAAAGTTAAACACACACAACAATAACCCTGATGCGGCGCTGATGGTGAAGTGAAAAATTGGTTTGGAAAGGCAGGCAGTGAACTCAGTGAGCCAAGAAAGCATGTGTGCCTATAAATTTATTATGTATATCCTTAAGCAGTTGGCAACTTGATCGAATGAGTGATGTACTTAAGCCCAAGAGCTGGATTATCTGTCTTCCAAAAAGCAATTTGAAGAAGGTTGCTTGCCTTTCCCCCATCTCAGTCTTGGCCTCATTCAAAGGGCTTGTGCACAGCTCCAGTAAGAAGCAAACACTACAAAGAGCTTATATGTGCCTGCTTATGTATATAGTGCAAATAGCCGTATTATGTTGATCGATGTGATGTTCCCAGCTTTATTTACAATTGGGAGCACTGTTCAAGGCATCGTTCTCGCATATTTCAGATCTTGAGTGATGCCTGTTGAACACTTCTGGCCAACTCATGGGTGTCATGTACTGAGAAATGATAGGTATTAACTATTTATGGACTGTGTATGAAATCTTTGACCTGGCCTCTATGGCCCAAGCTAACCCAATAGATCTCAGAAGCTAAGCAGGTGGCCATGGTTAATACCAGGATGGGAGACCACCAAGGGCTTTTAAGGCAAGTGAAATTCAGAGGTGCCCGCCTCCACCTAGCAACCATGGACTTTCTCGTTGGACTCCCATCCAGGCCTCAGATTCAGCAGGAGCTCACAGGAGCACAGCTCCTGAACCTTTCTGAGGGTTCCCCCTCCTCCTCCCCAACTACCTTGTCCACTGAATAGTAGGTCCAGCTGCATAACAATCCCTGGACTAGGAGAACAGACAGACAGACAGCCACCAGGAGCTTTGTCATACCCCCAGCAGCCCTCATTAACACCTGGAGAAGCCCACACCACCCTTTCTCCACTTACGTGATTTTGGGTGGTGGGTGGCTTGCTGGCCTTTTGACCAGAGGGAGGGGCAGGCCCAGGAGAACCCCAGGCAAACAAGGCCTGCTTGGGCTGGCTGGATCTCTAGCCAGCTCAAGCAAGGCCTCGCTTGCCCAGGGCTCTCCTTTCTTGCATTGGGTTGCTTTTGGCTGGGGGTGGTGGCATATGCTAATGCATTATGCTAATGAGCTCTGCCACCTATTTTTCTACAAAATGACCTCTGGTTATTAACTATTAAGTTGACTATGTATGAAATCTTTGACCTGACCTGTATGGCCCAAGCTAACCCAGTCTCTTCATAGCTCAGAAGCTAAGCAGGTGGCCAGGACTAGTAGTTGGATAGGAGGCCACCAGGGGGTTTTAAGGCAAGAGAAATCCAGAGGTCCATAGCAACCATGGACTTTCTCACTGGACTCCCATCCAAGTACTAACCAGGGCTGACCCTGCTTAGCTTCTAAGATCTGATGAGATCATTTTAGGCTGGGCCATCCAGGTAAAGGCAAGGACCTAGTCCCGGATATTAATTACCTGATATTATTCGATTGCTTGAGACTTGCTCATTCCTCTGCCCATTTGTGTTACCGCCATAATAAACTTTATTTCTGTTTTCCACGTTCTATAGATTGACAGCATTCTTTCTGAACTTGTAGCAGAACCCCAGAGATCTCTTGTTATGTGAGTCACTGCCTAGATTTGAGGGCTTATCTTTGCTGGGCGTAGAATCTCAAATAAACAACCAAAAAGGAGAATCACAGACAGAAGACCAAACAACCAAACACTGCCATGATTAAACACTAATGCCACCTATTTCAAAAATATTAATGTCTTATATATTGATGTTTCAACCTAATTTAAAATATAGAATCTCAATCTACTCTTCCCTAAATACATTGTTGAGAGATGGTAGAAGGGAAGTTTTTTCTCTCTCTCTATTCTTGGAGATTTCAGGGTGGGTTTAGGATCTAATTGGAAACGGGACCATATTCACTTATATATACGTGTGGAGACACATGGTATCCAATACACCCAGCCATTTACGTTTTAAGTTTCTGCGCTCTGTCTTTTCTCCCTTTTCTTTTTAATCAAGTTAATGTGTGTGATTTCTGGGTCCATCTGCAAACATAAGAATGATCAGTCTGATATGTTTATTGATGCATAACAAGGTACAGTTTTGAAGGAATACAAATCAGGTGTGTTGTGATATTCTGGGGAGAAATACTCAAAGATGTCTTATGCAGTTATGAGCATCACGGCATTTTTTAAAAGAAAGCATATTTAAAATTCTTCTCCATAACTTGCCTGGTCACATCATAATTTTGGTTGCAAATTATTATTCTTGCTGTCAACAAATGTAAGGCAAATTAAATTCAATATCTTGTAATGCTAGTTAGCCTAAGTATGTTTCACACCCAATAACAACAACAAAACCCCCACAAGCGTTCCTGCGAAACAAATTGAGCCATTTTGGATTGTGACAAAAGACAGTGAGAAATGTAGTGGCAAGGAATGTTAATGTTGGAAGTTCTGGGTTCAGAACTAGTATCTGCCTTGAATTTGTTACACTGTCTTACATAAGCCTCACTCTCCCAGGATCAACCCACTGTGAAGAATGGGGTTGAACCTGTTGTGGTGGACAGGTTAGGTTCTGTCTCTCTGTAAGAATGACCAATGAGAGCTGATAGAATGTTGGGGAGAGACAGTTGGAAAACAGCTGCTAACAGAGCAGTTGGGAGTTGGCATCTAGGGAGTTGGGAGGGGAAAGA
The DNA here is from genome assembly GCF_032191835.1 of Heteronotia binoei. NCBI lineage: Eukaryota > Metazoa > Chordata > Lepidosauria > Squamata > Gekkonidae > Heteronotia > Heteronotia binoei. The sequence goes on along the minus strand of NC_083225.1, from coordinate 7,238,273 downwards.
GGATGTCTGACTGGGTGTAGCTGAGGGATAGAACAGCTTAAAGCTGCCCAACTAAAAAGAGTCAATTGGTAACACAAGATCCCAGATGATGGAATAGGAACAGTTCAAAAATGCAAGATAAATTTGTAACTTCTCCCTTACTTTCATCTCTGTTAACCATAAATAAAAGTGAACACCTTATTTGCTTAACCTCATGGGCTGTGGGTCTCGCAGAAAGAAACATAGTCCAGTGGAATTTTTAAGACCAAAAAAAAATTATTCAAGATATAAGCTTTAGTTTGTGCAGGGTGGAATAAGGCACGTTCCCCCACATACAGCATCCTGAGCTTCTTTTACATAAATTGTATCATCCCACTTTCTTCAGCAGCCATAACCTACTGGAGGGATACATACGATGATTATGAATGGATTGGTTTGCTAAAGTCCCAGTAATTAATCTCTACTGGAATTTAGCTCATTCCTTTTTCAGTATTTCAAATCAAGTGTCAGAAGCTCAAATTCTTCTCACATCTTCTCAAAGAGAAACAAAGTTCACAATATTGTGTACTTTGGTTCTCAGTTCCATGCGTGTCCCTCACTGAGAACGACTTAGTGTGGAATTTCATACTGTTTCCTAATTGGAGCGCTTCTTTAAAAAATCTGTTCCTTAAATCCAATATAGCTTAATAATAATCATGTCCCTCTTGGATTCTGAAGAAACATCTGAAAAACAACAAAAAGAACAAAACACAGCTGCTTCTTAGGAAAACACGCCTTAGATGGCAGAGAATGGCCATTCCCATGCATCAAGTTATTCGGCAATTTCTGCTAGAGCAAGGATATGATTGGGAACCCGGGAAGCAAATTAGATTGATGTGTTGTCCTCGATACACTGGCATTTTCATTTCTGGGGCCTACCAAGTCCAAAACAAAACCATTTTTTATAGTTGTGCAGCATCCCGAGAGAAATGAGTTCAGGTAGTCTTGGCTCAGCTTCATGGGGATGGGAGGACACATCAAAAAAACGCATCTGGAGTTGATCGTAATGAATCACTCCCTGGTTGGAGCAGAAAGGACAGAAAATAATGCTGACAGCATTTCCCCCCCCCCCACACACACACCAGTTTAGTGTCTGTTGCCTGTTACATGTTCAGCGAACATGTCTGGCGATGCAATCCTAAACAGAGTTACACCCTTCTAAATCCATGGGCTCAGAAGGACATAACTCTGTTTTGAATTACGTGATACAAATAGGAAACAAGGACTGGTTCTGCAAGATGACTTTCCCTTTGCCACCCCATCCAGTGACAGCTCCTCAGTATAATGAAAGCAGATGAAGGATGAAGTGCCAAAAATCGGGAAATGAGGAACACCAACAATAGAAACAACATTGCCAAAAACAGCAACAACATGGAAAAGATAACGATTTAATCCTATGTCACCACACTGCTGAAATGTTCAAAACTTACACGGTGCCTTCAGACACACATGCTTTAAGAGCACTGCTCTGAGCAGATCCAGGTGGGCACCCATGTTGGTCTGATGCAGTAGCAAGCCCCGATGCCTCACCAGCCGACAGACCAGAGGTGGAGACAGAGGAAGCGACGGACCCGGTGGCCGTGGCTCAACAGACACCCGTGCCGCAAGAGGAGTTGGAACATCTGGCCGGGGCCGAGCATCAGGAAAACTCCAAACCATTGGCCGAGGCTACAATGCTACCGGGCCCCCAGCCCGCTGCATCCAAGGCTGCAACCTCCCCACCTGCGGCCCCAGAATTCAGACGGTCAATACGCGAGCAGCACAAGCCAGCGTACCTACAGGACTACGTACAATAGGGCTTACGAACTTATGGGGGAGGGATGTTATGTATGTGTCTTAAAGTATGCACTTCCTGCCGGCTCATTGGAGCCAGGAAAGCAGAGCTTGGAAACTGTATAACAATGGGTAGTGGGATCCAAATACCTGCAGCCCTGCACCTATCACAGACCCCTGCCTGTTTGAATGAACCAATGGCAGGCTGGCGCAGGAGATTAGAGTTGTATATAGGTTTGTCCCACAGCCCCTTAGTCAATCTTTGTTTGGAGCAGCCTTCATCATGCTTTCCTTAATAAAGAGCTGTCCTCACTATGATCTTGTCACTGCAATGTTCTGAACCCGCTATATTATATATTGTGAATGTACACAAAATATATACCCAGAATCAGGACTCTTTTTCTAGCAGGAGCTCCTCTGCATATTAGGTCATACCCCCTGATGTAGCCAATCCTCCTGGAGCTTACAGTAGGCCCTGTACTAAAAGCCCTGTAAGCTCCTGAAGGATTGGCTACATCAGGGGGGGCATGGCTTAATATGCAGAGGAGCTCCTGCTAGAAAAAGAGCCCTGCCCAGAATTAAACTTTGTTGATCTTAAAGGTGCCACTAGAGTCAAACTTTGTTCTGTTCTGTACAGAGTTTAATTCTTCTAAGACCATTGACTTCAACAGACTTAGAAGGATGTAAACTCTATTTAGGATTGCATTGCCCATCTCCTAAAATGACTTGGGGAGCATGGTAGGGGGATGGGGAATAGGACTTGATTCCATGGTAAACTATTTATTTTTCTCTTGTCTAACTAGGGAGGCAGAAAGAGATTACTGATTTAATTAAATTCACTTTAAAAGGTTTTCTCAATGGAGTAGCTATATTAAGAAAAATGTTCAGGTTTTAACAGCAGTGGAGAGACCAGATATCAGCGAGAGTCATGCTATGGTATACAGTGGTTCCTCATTAGTAACCTCGAGGTACATGAAACATACAAACGTAAAGGAAGCCATGTTGGATCAGGCCAATGGCTCCTCCGGTACAACACTCTGTCACGTGAACGTGAAAACATGACCATGCCTCGTACTCAGGAGTCATTTTGTAGAAAAATAGATGGTGGAGCTCATTAGCATAACTCATTAGCATATGCCCCCCCCCCAGCCAAAAGCTACTCAACACAAGAAAGGAGAGACCTGGGAAAGTGAGGACTGCTTGGGCTGGCTAGAGATCTAGCCAACCCAAGTAGGCTTCGCATACCTGGGGCTCTCCTTGGCCACCCCTCCAGTTAAAAGGCCAGCAAGCCTCCCACCACCCAAAATCACATAAGAAGTAGAGAAAGAGTGGCACGGGCTTCTCCTGGGGTTAATGAGGGCTGCTAAGTGTGTGGGAAAGCCCCTGGTGGCTGCCTGACTGCCCACTCTCCTAATCCAGGGATTGTTATGCAGCTGCACCTACTATTCAATGGACAAGGTAGGTGGGGAGGAGGAGGGGGAACCCTCAGAAAGGTTCAGAAGCAACGGTCCTGTGAGCTCCTGCTGAATTCAAGGCCTGCTTATACTGAATCAGACTATCTGGTCCACTGAGGTCAGTATTGTCTACTCCAGGGGAGGCCAAAGGTAGCTCTCCAGATGTTTTTTGCCTACAACTCTCATCAGCCCCAGCTATTGGCCATGCTGGCTAGGGCTGATGGGAGTTGTAGGCAAAAACATCTAGAGATGTTGGTCACCCCTGCTACTCAGATTAACAGCTGCTCTCCAGGGTCTCTGGACATCCTTCACATCACTTGCTATGTGATTCTTCGCAACCAACTGTCAAGGGCTTGCCATGAAAGGGTTACTGATGTTCTACTTGTCTCTTTGCTCTGCATATTTTTACATTTGTTATCTATTGTTTCCCATGCCTCGCACACCTGCTAGCTTGGGCCAGATGTTAGGTCTGAAGTCCACGTTTGGTAAAGTATTGCATCAAAAATGCAGCCTTGGGACTTGGTGGGAACCAAAACCAAAGTTCCAAAGAAATGCTTGGGAAAGGTTAGTGGGGCTTATCGCTATTGCCTATGATTATCATTGAACCTATATTATTGCTTGGTCTGACACTGTATTCCAGTTCTGACTCAGACTGGTCTGAGGCACTCTTACGTGAATTTTTTTAATAAATGGAACCTTTTGAAATACAACAGACTGTTCGTTGATTACTCAGGGGGAAGCCTGACATAGAGTCCGAACGGGAATACAATGTCAGATCAACTGTGTTCCTGCTCAAGAAAAAAAGCCCTGTGGAGAGCTTTTAAAGTGGAGACATACTTGGTGATAGACAGACAGACAGAGATAAGAAAAACACAATTACTTACATACATATAGTAAAATATCATAAAATAAGACATATAAAACTGTATAGGTATGCAGAATTAAAGAGCATATACAAAGCAGATTGATCAAACATATTGACTAAGTATGAAAAATATATCTTTTCATGGATCGAGATCAGAATTTGTGTAGAAATAAAATTATAAAAGCAATTTTGTATCGAAAAATCCGCCAAGCAATATAACATAAAGTACTTAAAAGAAGAAAATTGTATTAAGGCATTGAAGTGAATGTATTTTTGACGAAATATGTTGAATGCAGAATTACCATAAGGTGCAGACCACAGCCAGCGCAGATAAAAGGAAAAGGAAGACAAGAAGAAGAAGAAGAAGGACAACAACAACAATCAAAAATTATAAGTAAAGACGATCAAGAAATGATGGCTTGTGCTGTTAGTTTTTATAAAGCCCTGAGCATGGGAGGCATGGGTGGGCATTGATGGGTGCCAGAGAGAGTGTTGTGCTGTATTGGTTTTAACAATTTTACTTTGTTACAAATTGTTTTATTTTTACCGCTACTTGATTGTTATGAGCCCACTTGCAGGGAGAGTGGAATATAAATCGAATGATAAATAAATACAATAAACAGCTGTCTACCAGCAGTTAGGAGGAGCCCCATGGCACAGAGTCGTAAGCTGCAGTACTGGAGTCCTAAGCTCTGCTCACGACCTGAGTTTGATCCCGGCAGAAGCTGGGTTCAGGTAGCTGGCTCAAGGTTGACTCAGCCTTCCATTTTTCCGAGGTCGGTAAAATGACTACCCAGCTTGCTGGGGGTAAAGTGTAGATGACCGGGGAAGGCAATGGCACACCATCCCGTAAAAAGTCTGCCATGAAAACGACATCACCCCAGATTTGGAAACAACTGGTGCTTGCACAGGGATTACCTTTACCTTTTACCAGCAGTTATCCAGCTCAAGGTTCACTGCATTGGGACAGAGTGCTAGACTGGATGGTCTTTAAGGTACCTTTGAAGCTGATGGTTTTACCTCATTTCCCAGAAGATAATTGTGTGTGGTCATAATGACAACAGTCCTCGTTAGGTGTAAAACTTTTCTACAGAGTTTAACTTTTCCATAGAGAGGAGGAGGGGCTGTTCCTCACTCACTAGTATTTATTGAAATAGTGGAAAGCCATGAAAGAAACTCTGTAGATCCACAACTACCTCATCTCAGACCAGTCTCACAAGAGCCAGTTGTGGGACAGAAATAAATTGTGCATATACTGCAACCAATAGTGTCTTTATTCTTCTGCTTACAGCTCTGTGGGGTGGGGAGTATGATCTCCTTTATGTCTTCAGTGTGGTGTAGTGGTGAACACTGGCGGATTCTGATCTGGAGACCTGGGTTTCATACCCAGCCTCCTCTTCCACATGAAGCCTGCTGTGGGGAGAGGAAGGGAAGGAGATCATAAGCTGCTTTGAAAGTCCTTATGATAGAGGAAAGTGGGATATAAAAACCAAATCTCCTCCTCCTCTTCCTCTTCTTCTTCTTCCTCTTCTTCTTCTTCTTCTTCTTCTTCTTCTTCTTCTTCTTCTTCTTCTTCTTCTTCTTCTTTCTTCTTCTTCTTCTTCTTCTTCTTCTTCTTCTTCTTCTTCCTCCTCCTCCTCCTCCTCCTCTTCTTCTTCTTCTTCTTCTTCTTCTTCTTCTTCTTTATAAGGGCAATAGTCTTCTTCTTCTCCTCCTCCTTCCTTATAAGGGTGATCATAATGATGCACAACACAGTTTAGTATTAATCATCTCATCACAATTATAGCTGGGAATGTGGATGGGGAACCACCACAGCAGCAAACAGAAAATGGGTACAATAATTTCTTGGAGCTCCACTCATTCTGGTAGCCAACCATCAGCAATATGGGATTGAGTTATGAGGTAGTTATTTGTTTCTGACATGGCTGTAAACCTTACGGAGACAGGCTAGGGTGAGGACTATAAACGGGGAAGGAGGGATTAATTGCACATCAGGATGAAAACATACTCCTTCCGTGGTGTACATCATGAGCTGCAGAGGGTTATAACAATTAGTCTCCGTAAACAAATTCTGGAACAGAGGTGGTTTCAATGGTGATTTGTTATGGAATCGACCGGAGGAACATCAACACAGCAAACAACATGATGAACATTTAATAGAAAAGGGAGAAGACTTGAGCCACCCCCTTAAAAGTGCCTGTTCTGTCAGCATGCATCACGCTAAGAACCAGAAGCCCACTATTGTCCCCGAAATATTTGAGTACATTCAAAACGAAGTAATTAATATCCTGTTCACCAAACAGCTTTGCCAGTGAGAACAATGCGAGTCATTATGCTGAATCCCGCGTTTAATTTAAAACACACATCCAGAGCTTATCAGTGAGACAGCCATTCTCATATTGTATGGAAAGTGAAAGTCGCTGAGTTATAATTATTATTTTTTGGAAATAGGTCTTGAGGGGGGGAAGTAATTCTCACTCACAAACACTTAACTTGGAGTACGTAACAATTCAAAGGGTCAAACATTAGGCAGGGGTCTCTCAAGTGTCTATAAATTCTAGCTGCTCTGTTGCTTGATTGCACTATTGTGGTATATTTTCTTTTTCAAGCAGATGATTTCCTTTTATATATGCCATGCTACTTTTCATATGTATTAAATAATTTCATAATCTTGGTGTGCTCTTTTCAGTTGATACATGGTCCACTGATCCAGCTGTGATGGCCGAGTGGATAAGGTGTTGGACTTGATACATGGTCCACAGGACTGAGTCTTTTGCCTGATTCCTGTTACAGCAGAACCTGGTCAGAGTGTGTACGGACCCAACAGGTGCTGCATACCAGGCTTACTTTTTTAAAATGTTGGGACCATGTGTCAGACCCAGAGTCAAGGAAAAGTCAGTTGAAGTTCAAGATCTTTATTCCAGCTTCATGGGCATACACACACATTGTTGGAACTGATCTCTCTGTCAGTTTCCCCAATTTATAAACCTTTGCCCTGACCGTTATAATTCAAGCCAAAACGCGCCAAGCAAAAGCGGGGGTTTTGTGCGGTGTTTTTGCAAAGCTCTCATCATTGCAGGTGCTCGTTATCAGTTCATGGTTCTCATCTCCTCCAGCTCTTGCCCTTGGTTACCTAGCAACTAGCTGATTCCCAGACGTGTCATCCTCCCTCCAGATAAGCAACAAGTTACAGTTATATCAAAGGCATAGCAAGCGCAGCATAGCATTGAAGCACAGCCTAGCGTTGTACAATTGAATGCACATGACAAGAGGAACAAGATGGAGTGACTCTTGACATTCTGCCCCCCCCAAGTGTCAAGCATGCTATTCCTAAATGCTAGTTTTTCCATGCCTTTCTTCTCTTCCCCCCCTTTCTCTCCCTTCCCCCCTGTGAAGGCATAATAAACCCCTCTGAATCCAGGAGTTTTAGTGTAACCTTGTATTAACGGTGTAAAGTGCCTCTCCCCCAGATTCACACAGCCATGTCTTATCAACTAACAGAGAATGTGTGAGAAATGGAGATGCTAACATTCTTTAGTCATGAAAGAGATACTAGCGAGTAGCCTTTGAAGCCTCAAATACATTTGCATCTTTATGTTATTCTTTTGAAGTTATCTGTAACCCTGCCTTTTGAAGTAGTCTATAAGATACTATTCAGTACTGTATCATTCGTTACTTCCAAAGGATCCATCCCTGAAGCAAGTCATGGAGTTTCAATAAAACAAGTCTTTGATTAAAAACAAAAGCTTGATTATTGCGAAATATTGACGCTTGACACTAAGACCTCTTTGGCCCAAGTTTATTAGGATGTTTGTTGTAAAAGTCTTTAATTAAAGCCTTGCAGTTGGTATTTTTGGAACTGACCTACTCGGCCTGACTTAATGGGAAATGGATCCATTTGATGAGATAGAACAGTTCACCACGTTTGATCTTGGCATCAAGGATTTCCTGCACTTCATGATGAATCTGACCACGAACCAGAGTTGAGGATGGTGGTTTCGTCTGGGGGTGCCAACGTGAGGGTCCAGGGTCCTTCTTCAAGTAGCTAGCGTGAAAACAAGGGTGGACATGTTTCAGATTTTTTGGCAATTCCAGTTCAGCAGTTATCTTATTTATAATCTTTTTGATTGGGAAAGGTCCCAAATATTTCATCCACATTTTTTTTTACAGTTTTGTGCATTAGGCAAGTGTTTGGTTGAAATGTACACCTTGTTCCCCACTGCTAAGTCCCAAAGTTCAGAGTGTTTTTTGTCATATTGGGTTTTGTAGGCTTCTTGCGCCCTCTGTAGTTGCTTACTAATAATTTCCCAACCTCCTGCTATCCCTTGCCACCATTCTATAAAGTTTGCGGAGGCTGACGGGGGGGGGGGGGGCAAGTTCAGGGAAAGGTTTGCTTTCATATTCATACACCGCTTGGAAGGGGTTCACTTTAGTGGCTCTATGTATGCTGTTGTTGTAAGCATACTCTGCAAAGGGTAGTAGAATCACTCAATTGTCCTGTTGGAAGGATGTATAGCAACGTAAGAACTGTTCAAGCACCGCTTTGGTGTGTTCCATCTGCCCATCCATCTGTGGGTGGTTGGCTGAGCTGAGCCCTTGCTCCATTCCCACTGTTCACAGAGGTGCGAACAAAATTTAGCAACGAATTGTGGGCCAAGGTCGGAGATTACCTTAGCGGGGAAGGTGCGTAGCCTAAAGACGTGCTGGATAAATAACTGAGCCAGCTGTTTGGCCGTGGGGAGTGGCTTACATGACACAAAATGAGCCTGCTTAGAAAAAGTGTCCACTACCACTGTCTTCCCCATTGAGGGGGGTAAGTCAGTTATGAAATCCATGGATATGCATTCCCAGGGGCGCAAAGTGGGAGAAAGAGGTTGCAAGTGCCCGGCGGCAACCCCCCCTCTTTTTAGCCATGATACAGGTGGGGCACCCTGTTGTATATTCTCCCACATCCTTATGTAAACCTGGCCACCAGAATTGTCGCTGAATCAAATTGACTGTCTTTAAAAACCCAAAATGCCCCCCCACCCCAATTTGGCCTTGGGTCAGCCATTGCCCTGGCAGAGGTTGTCCTTGAAAGGGCAGCTGCTGTGAGAGCCCTCTCCAGCCCCACCCACCTCACAGGGTGTCTGTTGTGGGGGAGGAAGGTAAAGGAGATTGTGAGCCGCTCTGAGACTCTTCGGAGTGGAGGGCGGGATATAAATCCAATATCTATCTTCTATCTTCTTTGGAGTCATGCACCCTCTGAATCACTCATTCAAGTAAAGAGGGGGGCATGTAGAGTTTCTCCCCTTGGTGCCAAAACCCATCCTCTGCTTTTGTTAATTGTAAATCCTCCTCCGGGGGACTGTCGAGGAAAGCTTGTTTCAGTTCCGTTAGGAGCCCGTAAGGGGGCTTCTTTTCCTTCCAGCTCTGTGCACGCTTGGTTACTAATGCGCTTAGTTGGGAGCGCATGAACAATGAGTCTATAACCTCTTCCCTCTTGCTATCATGTTGAGGGAGGCAGGACAATGCATCCACCAAAAAGTTCAGTTTCCCGGGGATGTGCCCCAGCTTAAAATTGAACCGCCAAAATAACCTTGCCCACTTTACTTGCTTATAGTTGAGGTTGAGGGCGGCCAAATTTTTATGATCTGTCCAGAGTTCAAATGGTTCCTGCGCCCCTTCCAGGTAGTGCCTCCACTTTTCTAGGGCCAGTTTGATGGCGGAGGCTTCCTTGTACCAGACTGACCAGTTGTGTTCAGCCAGGCTGAACTTTTGGGACAAGTACGCGCAGGGGTGTAATTGGCCATCTGGCCCCTCCTGGAGTAACACAGCTGCACGGGAGACATCGCTTGAATCACATTGGACCACAAATTTTTTGTTTTCATTGGTGTGTATTAGGCAGGGCTCAGAGGTGAACTGGGCCTTAAGTTAATCAAATGTCTTTTGGCACTCCCCTGTCCACAGGAGGCTAGAGTTGCCCTTAGTGGCTTGCGGCCCCTTTCCCTTGGTTTTCAACAGTTCTGTGAGGGGTAGGGTGATCTCAGCAAAGTTATTGTTGAACCCCCTATAAAAATTTGCAAACCCGAGGAAACTCTGGAGTTGTTTACTAGTTCAAGGGAGCTCCCACTCAGCCACGGCTTGCACTTTGGTAGGATCAATTCCCAGGCCCCCTGTGGAAATGCGGTATCCCAAAAAGTCGAGCTCTGTCTTGTGGAACTCACACTTGGACAGTTTTGCAAACAGCTTGTGCTCATACATTGTTTGTAGTACCTGCCTAACCAACTGGATGTGTGAGGGCAGGTCTTGCAAGTATATCAAAATGTCATCAAGGTAACAGACCACACCCTTATATAGGTACTTATGCAATACTTCATTGATTAAGTTCATGAATACCCCTGGTGCCCCCTTAAGGTAGAACGGCATGACCAAGTACTCGTATTAGTCCAGGGTGTGTTGAAGGCTGTTTCCCACTCATCCCCCTCCTTGATGCACACCCGGAGGTACACATCTCTGAGGTCAAGTTTAGTGAAGATTTTCCCTTGGGACACCTCTCCTAAGAGATCCCATATGTGGGGGAGGGAGTACGCATTACTCATGGAAATCGCGTTCAAGCCGCGAAAGGCAGTGCAAAGCCGTAAACTGCCATCTTTTTTCTTTCTAAATAGCACTGGAGCAGCATGTGGGGACTTGGTGGGTTGGATGAACCCCCTATGCAGGTTGAGTTCCAGGAATCTCTGTAGCTCCTCCCTCTCCCCCCAATTAATTGAATATAGCTTGGCTTTGAGAAGTGGCTCCCCCTTCACCAGTTCAATAGCACAGTCAGTGGATTTCTGGGGCGGAAGCTCATCTGCCTCCTGGGCATCAAATACCTTTTGCAAGTCTTGATACTCGGGGGGCAGACTGGGAACTTCAACTCTGGTGATGCAAAGTTTCTCAAGCTGGGGAAGGGGGTGTGGGCCCCATTTTTTATTCCACCGGTGACTCTCACACACTGGATCCCAGAAGTAAATGGCACTCCCGCTCCATTGTACCAGCGGATCGTGGTTGGCCAGCCACTCCAGGCTGAGGATGGCTTGGACCTTGGTGGCCGGGCGATAATGAACGTGCAAGGTTCCCAATGCTCCCCCACTCCTAAGGCACACATTTTGGTTCCCATCCTACATGGCTCCCCCTTTATTGGGCTCCCGTCTATTTGCTCAAATACATAAGATTCTTGTAGGGGCACTGTCTTTAATCCTAGTGCTTCCACCAAGCTTGGGGATAGTAAGTCTTTGGAGTCCAGTAGGGCCCTGATACAAGAAAATCTCACCTGTAGTGGTGCAGCCATGGCTCTGACCTGCTGTTGCGCGCTCCTCACAGCAAGTCTGGGTCATTTCCCGACAGCTGGGCCTCTCCGTCCTCCTCCTTGGACTCTCGGGAACCGGCTCGCAGAACTGCAGCATCACCGACTTGGCCTTGGCTGCTGGGGCTCTGCTGCCACCAGTTTTCTTCTTAGCCTCCGCCTTCAGAGGCGTGGAGGTCTGTGGCTTCTTCGGCTTGCTGGAACATTCGCTGGCGATGTGATTCCCTCCCCCCCCCCCCACTTGAAGCACAACTTCGCTTTAGCTCTCTGGTCGCGCTCCTCACATGACGGCTGTTCAGGGGCGCACTTGGGTAGATTGGGTGGAGGTGTCTTCTCCTGCACTTCTTTTTGGGGGGCCCCCTTGTTGTTTCTTATGGAGGGCAATTATCTTGTTGCAATCCTCTATTTCGCAAGCTAGCTGGGTCCACCCGACCAGGTCTCGTGGCTCCCCCAGTTTCAGGGCTTCTCCATACATGTGAAAGTTGAGGCCCTTCTTGAATTGCTTGATCCTGGCCCATCATCCCAATGCTGGACATCATTGAGGTACTCTCAGACCGATCCAGCACCCTGCTTCAGGTCCTGTAGTGCTATCACATTGGTCTCCTGTAGAGGGTCTTTGAAGTGGCATCATAGAGGCCTCAGGAAGTCTGTGGCCAAGTTCAGCACAGGGGATCACCTCTCAAATAGGGTGACATGCCACCGGGCTGCCAGGCCTCGGAGGCAGCTGCCAATGTACACTACTCGCTACTGCTCCATCAGGAAATTACAGGCCCTGATGCTGAGGTGCCCTTGTACAGTCACAATGAAGTAGGCTAGTTCCGATGGATCCCCATCAAATCTTGCTTCACTTACTTGGGGCCCCCTGGGCACCACCACCAGTTCCTCCGGCTCAGGTTGAGGTTGTGGCACCTGGTCACCACCCATGGGTTGTTCGCCTACCGCAGAGGCTCCCCCACCCGGCGGGAATTGGTGGTCTTTCTCCCCCACTTCAGGGGCTGGCTGTAGGGGGGATGCAGCTTCAATCCACTCCCTCATCACTTGCACTTGCCGGGCGAGGTCCTGCATCTCTTGGAACATGAAGGCATGCATGGCTTGCATTTCTTACTGGAGTTGGGTGCTTTGAGTAGCCAAAGCTTCTTGCATCCACTCTGTGGTCGTGTCCCCTGGCCCACCAGACCAGGGGTCCTCCCCTTGACTTTCGTCACCCTGGAACCACCAAGGGGGAGAAGGAGCGTTGCAGTCCTGAAAGTCAGTAGTGCTGCTGGGGGTCCTCTCTCAGATCTCCGATAATACTCTCCTGGAAATCCATGGAGCCCCAGTCTTCTCTCCACACTGTCACGGTGACTGGAGTAACCCACAGCCCTTCGGGCTTGGGTTCTTCCTCACCATTCATTTTAATAATCCCCGTAGCATGGTCCTGTTCACCAGTCATCATGAGTCTGGGGTTAGGCTAGGCCAGGTGATAAGGCAGTTCCAACAAAATGTCAGACCAAGAGTCAAGGAAAAGACAGTTGAAGTTCAAGATCTTTATTCCAGCGTCATGGGCATACATATGCGTTATTGGAACTGACCTCTCTGTCAGTTCCACTAACTTATAAACCTTTGCCCTGACTGTTATAATTCAAGCCAAAGTGTGCCAAGCAAAAGTGGGGGTTTTGCGTGGGGTTTTTGCAAAGCTCTCATCATTTCAGGTGCTCGCTATGAGTTCATGGTTCTCATCTCCTCCAGCTCTTGCCCTTAGTTACCTGGCAACTAGCCAATTCTCAGACACGCCATCCTCCCTCCAGATAAGCAACAAGTTACAGTTATATCAAAAGCATAGCAAGCGCAGCATAGCATTGAAGCACAGCCTAGTGTTGTACAATTGAATGCACATGACAAGAGGAACAAGATGGAGTGATTCTTGACACCATGCTCCAATCCAAAAGACAAAATCCAGTGATCTTCTAGTGTAGAGCAGGCGTAGCCAACGGTAGCTCTCCAAATGTTTTTTTTTGTTTTTGCCTTCAACTTCCATCAACCTCAGCCATTGGCCATGCTGGCATGGGCTGATGGGAGTTGTAGGCAAAAAACATCTGGAGAGCTACCGTTGGCCACCCCTAGTGTAGAGGACTAGATCCAGTATCCTCTCTGTTCCCCCTTTCCCATCTGATAGCTGATCAACTGGGATATTGGACCTAGCACTGGCATCTCATCATGTGTTGCCAATGTTCCCCCTAAGCTGCAGAGTCTTGTGAGCAAAAATTCTATTTTGTGAGCTACTGGCATTAAAGTTGTGAGCTACTGCATAAATTAGTGTGCTCTGGGGTCCTCCTTCCTGAGCTAAGACAAAAATGTGTGAGCTGGAGGCTAAAAAGCTGTGAGCTAGCTCATGCTAACTCAGCTTAGAAGGAACACTGGTTGTGACACAGTTTGACGTTGTGGTTAAGTGCTCAGATTCTTATCTGGGAGAACCAGGTTTGATTCCCCACTTCTCCACCTGCAGCTGCTGGAATGGCCTTGGGTCAACCATAGCTCTCGCAGGAGTTGTTCTTGAAAGGGCAGCTCCTGGGAGAGCTCTCTCAGCCCCACCCAATGAGCAGAAGAAAAAAACAAACAAAAACATTGTGGAAATATGTGTGATCTCTATTGAGGCAAACGGATATTTATCGGTGTACTGTCACGCAGGTACATCCTACTTTTGGACTTTCTTTGGATTTTTGGAACTCTACAGAGTCCTTGGAATTGATACAGGTCTTCATTCAAGAAAGCAACGCAGAACAGAGATGTATTGCTTATTGTTTGTTTGGGTTGTTTGAGTGGGTCAGCATGTGCAAATAAATGTGTGAATTTGTTTTCTACAGGTTTTAAAGGTTCTTGCAGCAAGTTTTTGGGCTGTGTGCCTTTGTGGCTTTGGGTGGATCAAACAGGGGATTGGCAACCCTAATCTGTCCTCAATGGACAATTTGTGCCAATGGAACGAATAGAACGGAAGAGTTAAATTGATGTTTGCTTCCTGCAGCCAGGGCCAGTGTGAGGGTTCTTGTGCCCTAGGCAAGCTGCACACTAGAGCCCCCCCCCTGATTTTTTTTTAAAAAAACAGAGAATTGGAGGAGAAATGACAAAACTTGAAATTATTTACATTTTTAATGTACAGTTTTTAATTTTACCTTTTATTTTTATTTATTTTTTTAAATTGTGAGATTAAACAATAACAATTGTGATAATACTACTTGATCCTTTTAGCTGGAGGTGCCAGGGACAAGACCTTCACATGACCATTTCGACTTCATATTTTTGGTTGGAGGTGCCAGTGACAAGACCTTCTGCCCATGAGAAAGATACTCTACTACTGAGCTATGGCTCCCACCCCATGGCTCTGTTAAAGTAGAGTAGGAAGGAGGAGCGGCAGCAGACAACTTCAACAAGAGCCAATTTTTAGAAACTGTAATTGGCTTTCTTCAGCTTTTACAATTGGTTAATTTATCCCTTCTGGGCTCCAAGGAACACACTGCCCAGGCACTATCAGCTTTCGCCTTTCCTGGGTCTGTAACAGACTTGGGGAATGCAAAACCAGCCGGGCAGTGTCTGCACTCCATGCAGCCTGCTTTCTATTGGGGAAGGCAGGCTCCAAGGAGCACACACACCGCACTTGGGGGTAGGATCAGTGCCTAGTGGTACCCCCTAGGCCAGGTGGCACCCTAGGCGGTCACCTACTTGGCCTACTCCCAAACACCGGCCCTGCCTGCAGCCTATACTCTGTTAAGAATTTGAGCAGAATGGGATTAACAATGTGCCACACCAATGTCTATAATCACATTTTCTTTCTGTAGCATTCCCATAACCAGAAGTTCTCATGGTGTATACGGCCTAATGCTCAAGAAGTGCAGGCCCAAGAGATCCACCACGCAGGCACTGATCCAAACTCTACCTTATTATTTTTCTTTGTACCCCCCCTTTTCTCCCTGACTGGGGACTCAAAGTACTTTTACATATCATATCATTCCTCCCTCCTCCACTTAATCATTGCAACAACACCCTTGAGAGTGTAGGTGAGGCTGGGAGATTGTAATGGGCCCGTAGTCACTTGACAGGCTTTCAAGGTTCATTGAGGGATTTGAAACTGGTGCTCACAGGTCCCAGTCAAACACTCTAACCATTACACCACACCATCCCTTGCTGGTTACGTGCTTCCCTTCAGCAAGACTGTCTCTCATCTACCTCCCAACCATGCTCTGATACCCTTCAAGCATTCTTTATGCCATCTTTGCTTTGCCAAAATAGCTTCAAGCAGGGCTTGTTTTGTAGAAAAAAAGCCCAGCAGGAGCTCATTTGCATATTAGGCCAAACCCCCAACATCACTATTGTTCCACACGGGGGAGGGGGTTGGCAGAAAAAGCCCAGCAGGAACTTATTTGCATATTAGGTCACACCTCCTGACACCAAGCCAGCCAGAACTGCATTCCTGTGCATTCCTGCTCAAAAAAAAAAAAAGCCCTGACTTCAAGCATACGTAGATGCAGGGGTAGAATTCTAGCAGGAGCTCCTTTGCATATTAGGTCACACACCCTTGACGTAGCCAATCCTCCAAGAGCTTACAAGGCTCTTTTTTTGTAAATTCTTGGAGGATTTGCTACACCAGGGGTGTGTGGCCTAATATGCAAAGGAGCTCCTGCTAGAATCCCACCCATGCATAGATGGGTGCGTTCACCACAATCTCTGCAGAGATATGGGTCACACTCTTTCTCTATTAACTTCAAATTATTTGTTAGCAGCTGCTAACAGACTCTGGTAATATATTAATGTATTTGTATGTTACTTCTGGATAAGCTGTTAGTGCCTAATCCTCTCTTCTGATTTGGCTGCGGGCCAAGGGTATTCATCGAACCCTTTATTTTCTTTTCCCTCTTATAACAAAATGGCACCACGGAAATTAGACATTACATAACGAGGATTTAAATTATGAGGAACATCATGCCCTGTAATGTATCACAAACAAAAAACAAGGGTACTTTCATGTGTATTTCTAACAGTCCTTTTCTTATATCAAGGATTACTCTCCCATTATACATTGTTGAAAACTCATTGCAATTTGTTCTTTTTTTCCTGGGTATTTCTAAAATGTGTATTCTTACATTAAAGGTTATTGCTGGGCAGAAACCTCCCCGCCCCATAAGTTCCTTCAAGTTTCTGTTTCTGTTGATCCTTTATTGAACCATAGCCATATTTATGTATTAAAAACATTTGTATGCTGACTTGCTACAACATTTAAGGTCTAAGATGGCAAACAATTGCAAAATAAAAGCAAGCTTTAAAACAGTGGTGTCACTCATTTGTTATGAGAGCTGGATCTGACATAAATGAGACCTTGCTGGGCTGGGTCGGGCCATGTTGGGCAGGGCCATGTTTGGCCAGGCCATGTGTACACCGATTCAAGATTTGGTAGCAGAGATATTAAGAGCCCCGTGGCACAGAATGGTAAAGCTGCAGTACTGCAGTCGGAGCCCTCTGCTCATGACCTGAGTTGGATCTCAGCGGAAGCTGGTTCAGGTAGCCGGTCCCAGATTGACTCAGCCTTCCATCCTTCCGAGGTTGGTCAAATGAGGACCCAGCTTGCTGGGGGGAAAGTGTAGATGACTGGGGAAGGCAATGGCAAACCACCCCATAAAAAGTCTGCTGTGAAAACGTTGTGAAAGCGACGTCACCCCAGAGTCGAAAATGACTGGTGCTTGCACAGGGGACTACCTTTACCTTTTTTTTTTTTTTAGCAGAGATTAGGGTTGTCAATCCCCAGGTGGGGGCAGGGGATTCCCCGGTTTGGAGACCCTCCCCGCACTTCAGGGTCATCAGAAAGCGGGGGGAGGGAGGGAAATGTCTGCTGGGAACTCTATTATTCCCTATGGAGATTTATTCCCATAGAAAATCATGGAGAATTGATCTGCGAGTATCTGGGGCTCTGGGGGGGGGGCTGTTTTTTGGGGTAGAGGCACCGTATTTTCAGCACAGTATCTAGTGCCCCTCCCCAAAATACCCCCAAGTTTCAAAAAGATTGGACCAGGGGGTCCAGTTCTATGAGCCCCAAAAGAAGGTGCCCCTATCCATTATTTCCTATGGAAGGAAGGAATTGAAAAGGTGTGCCGTCCCTTGAAATGTAATGGCCAGAACTCCCTTTGGAGTTCAATGATGCTTGTCACAGCCTTGATCTTGGCTCCACCCCTAATGTCTCCTGGCTCCACCCCCAAACTCTCCTGGCTCCACCCCCAAAGTCCCCAGATATTTCTTGAATTGGACTTGGCAACCCTAGCAGAGATATAAACTTTTAAAAGGACACAGACAAACACGACTAATTTTTTTTAAAGCCTTAAAATAAAACATGCTTAAAACATTAGCACTTGTTGGTCTTAAAGGTGCTTTCTTTGTATTTCTCCCACGGGATCCAGGGAACTGGGCAAAGGAAGCTCTGGCTCTTTCCTTCCCTCCCCAGGGGACCAGGAGGGGGAGGAGCCTCAATCAATGGAGAAAATTGAAGCTTTGTTCTGTAGCTCCTGTGCAATTACACAACCCTTGCAAAGCAAGTTGAGATGCAGAGGGAAGCAAGAGAGAGAGAGAAGGGAGCAGACAAGAGCCAGTTGCTAGGGGGCCTGATAGGAGCCCACTGGGGGCCTGATTTGACCCCAGGCCACTTGTTTGACACCCCTGGTTTAAAAGATCTATCTATCTATCTATCTATCTATCTATCTATCTATCTATCTATCTATCTATCTATCTATCTATCTATCTATCTATCTGTCTGTCTGTCTGTCTGTCTGTCTGTCTGTCTGTCTGTCTGTCTGTCTGTCTGTCTGTCTGTCTGTCTGTCTGTCTGTCAAGCATGCATATTTCTGTGTGCCATGATGGTTCCTTAGACAAAGAGCACGTCACCAGTCTTTACCACCCCCGTCTCCTTTACAACCTTTGGGCAAGCAATAAATCCATCTAGCCCAAGAATGTTTACACTGCAGCCTGGCTGGTAAGGCTGTGATGTGCCTCTCCCCCAGATTCACACAGACAGTCCTTATCTGGTCCCAGAAAAGTGTGAGAAAGAGATATGTTTTTAATAGCCTAAATTCCTTAGTAATAAAAGAGATACTATGTAGTAACCTTTGAACCCGTGACTCAAGCTGCATCTGCATGATACCCTTTGAAATTATCCTATATAGTAACTATGTAACACTGTTTACATCATTACTTCCAAGGATTGTGTCCTTGGTAAAGCATGTGAGTTCCTACAATAAAGCAACTTTTGATTCAATAACAAAAGACTGTTTATCGATGCTTGATATTTTGGAAGTAATCCTACTTGAGGATGTAACTGAATTAGAAACTTTCTAACCCTATGGCGGAGAGAGTTCTAGGCAACAGAGAAGCCCCGACAACCCAGAACAACCGATTGGTGAGGAACAAAGACCCGGTACTGACTCTAAGCAACCTCTGTGGCACATACTCAATGCTTGGAGAGTGGCAGGGCGAGGGTCCCTGCTGCACATACAGCGATTGTTCATCACCCCCAAAGTCTGGGGGGCCCAGAAGATCCACCAGCTTGATGGTTGAAGCACCCGTTTGGAGAGAGGATCCATGCCCCGACCCAGATCCAGGAGAGGAAGAGGACCAATACCCAGACCCACAGGATTTCCTCCAAATGATGAGATTGGAGATGGCAGAGATGGACAAAGGTTGAGAGATGAAATGCAGGCCAATGCTACATTCATGGCCCAAGAGGGGAGGAGGCAGTTAGAGCAGATGCTGCAACCACAGGGGCCGAGAGGAGGGAAACCACCTCCGCCTCCCCCTCCAGTGCTGCAACAACCCCGGCTACCGCAACCACGCGACTATGGAAGGGGCCGCAAGCTAGATGCCACCTTTGAACCCTAGTTTAAAATGTTTTATACATGCCCAGGTCCTACTAGATTCAGGGTGCACTAGAGACATAATCACGCCCAAACTGGTTGAAGCTCCTGGACTCGCTACAAGTCCACTACCGCACCCCATAAAGTTCATTTTTTTTATATATATATATAAACAATTTTATTAGTAACATATGGTAGTAGAACTATTTCTACAGCTTATAAAAAAAAGCCTTAAGATGAAAGCATCATTCTACCCCACATCTTACTTTCCTCCCACCCCACCCCCCAATAATTGACCCCCGCCAGTGTTATTTTTTAGAAAACAGATATTAAAGGTACCTTTAACTATCAAGAAAAAACAAAAATTGATTAAGAAAGAGAAAAAAAAAACCCTTCAAAAGTTATATTCTTGTCTTAAAGGTCTTAATCTTCAAAAATTGTCCAGTGTCCTTTTATTTTCCACTCTTTTTCTACATATCTTCTGAATTTCTTCCACTCCCGATTAAAGAGTTCTAAATCGCAGTCTCTTAATTTTCTTGTTAGCTTATCCATTTCACTCCATGACATAACTTTTAAAGTCCAGTCCCATTTTTCTGGTATTTTTTCTTGCTTCCACAACTGCGCATACAATGTCCTAGCAGCTGAGAGCAAGTACCATATTAAAGTTCTATCTTCTTTTGGAAAATTCTCCATTTGTAATCCCAGCAAAAATGTCTCTGCTTCTTTTTTAAATTCATATCCTAGGATCTTAGATATCTCTTGTTGAATCATCTGCCAAAACATTTTAGCTCTTTCACAAGTCCACCACATATGGTAGAAAGAGCCTTCATGCTTTTTACATTTCCAACACCTATCTGGCATCTTATTGTTCATCTTTGCTAATTTTTTTGGAGTCATGTACCATCTATACATCATCTTAAAACAGTTCTCTTTAATACTATGACATGTTGCGAGTTTCATAGAGTTTTTCCACAGATGTTCCCAAGATTCCATTTTTATTTCTTTATTTACATTAATTGCCCATTTTATCATTTGAGATTTCACTACTTCATCTTCTGTAGTCCATTGTAAAAGTAATTTGTACACTTTTGAAATTAATTTCTCATTATCTCCAAGCAGAACTCTTTCCATTTCTGTTTGCTCTTTCCTTATTCCTTCAGCTTTGATATCATTCTCCATCAAGCTTTTTATTTGTTGCATTTGAAACCAATCATATTTATAATTCAATTCTTCTGCAGTTTTCATTTCTATTTTCCCACTTTGTATTTTTAGTAGTTGGTTGTATGATAGTTGTTTTTCCTTAACTGTTTTGGCCGTTAACTTTATCACTTCAGCCGGCACTATCCACAGAGGTCTTCTCTCATCGCCATATTTCTTGTACTTTATCCACACATTTAGTAAGTTGCTCCTTATATAATGGTGAGAGAAAAGACCGTCTATCTTCTTTTTCCCATAATACAAGTAGGCATGCCAGCCGAATTTTTTCCCATGGCCTTCTAACACTAGAAGTTTTTTATTTAATAACGTTATCCATTCTTTCAACCATACTAAACAAATTGCTTCATGATACAGTTTCAAATCTGGTAATTGAAACCCACCTCTCTCTTTTGCATCTATCAGGACTTTCATTTTAATTCTAGGTTTCCTCCCGGCCCACACAAATTCCGAGATTTTTCTTCTCCATTTATCAAATTGCTTAGCATCTTTCACAATGGGGATAGTTTGAAACAAATACATAATCCTTGGTAAGATATTCATTTTTACTGCAGCTATTCTGCCCAACAATGACAAATTGAGCACCCCATAAAGTTCAAAGAGATGGATAGGACAGTCATGAGAGGGGAACCATGCACGGAGCAAACTCGTGAGGTACCAATGGGAATAGAAGACCATTGGGACACGGAAATTTTTGTAGTGGCCCCCTCTTCATCTTTCGACATTGTCCTGGGGTTGGGACGGCTAGCCAAACACGAGCCCAATATAAAATGGGGGGATCAAATTATAGACTTCAGAGATGGAAGGTGTGAACACCAGCACTGGAATGAGAATTGGGGCCCGGAGCCACCCCCATTAAATGAGAAGTTGTGTCTCACCATAGAAGAAGTGAGATCGATCCCTAAGGAGTATAGAGACTTGAAACAAGTGTTTAGTGAAGAGGAAGCCAACAGGCTCCCACCACACTGAGACACTGACTGTGCAATAGAGTTGATTCCGGGGCAAAGCCTCCCAAGAGCCAAGTTGTATTCTATGGGGTGGGCTGAAAAAGCAGAACTGCGCAAGTTTCTGGACAAAAACTTAAAGCGGGGGTTCATAAGGCCAGCCACGGCACCCCATGCTGCTCCAGTGCTCTTTAGAAAGAAGAAGGACAGGGGGCTCAGGCCTTGCACAGATTTTAGGGGGATCAATGCGATTTCAACCTCAAATGTGTACCCCATACCCTTAATAAAGGATTTACTAAGCACAGTGTCAGAGGGAAAGATTTTCACCAAGTTGGACTTGGGGGATGCCTACTTCCGGGTATGCATAAAGGAGGGGGATGAATGGAAGACGGCGTTTAACTCATAGATGGGACAGTTTGAATACTTAGTCATGCCATTCAAGGTGCCCCCGGAGTTTTCATGAACTTTATCAATGAAGTGTTATGAAAATACTTGTACAAAGGGGAAGTGGTGTACCTGGATGATATAATTATTTATTCCAATGACCTACCATCTCACATGAAACTAGTCAGAGAAGTCTTAAAGACCCTTTATGAGCACCAATTGTATGCCAAACTGTCCAAGTGTGAATTCCACCAGATAGAGTTGGATTACTTAGGTTATAGAGTGTCTGGGAAGGGATTGGCTATGGACCCCGCCAAAATACAAGCCATATTAGATTGGGAACCCCTGAGGACACATAGACAGCTCCAATCCTTCATTGGATTCACAAACTTTTACCGTAATTTCATACAGGGGTTTGCTCACACCATGCTCCCCTTAGCAGACCTTCTCAAAATGAAAGGGAAGGGTCAAGACGCCAAACGGCCGGGGGCTAAATTAGATTGGACAGCCAAGTGTCAGGAAGCTTTCAATAAACTGAAAAGATTGTTTACCAGCAAACTTTTTTTGATTCACTCCAATGAATTAAAACTCTTCATGGTCCAATGCGACGCCAGCGACATCGCTGTGGGGGCAATTCTCATGCAACCCGAAGAGGAGGGGGCCCTCAAACCATGTGCCTACATTTCCAAAAAGTTTTCTCAGGAACAGAGGAATTGGTCAGTATGGGATAAAGAGGCTTTTGCAGTGACTTTTGCTTTAAAAAAATGTGGAGATCTTGGCTAGAAGGAGCGAGAGTCCCCTTTGAAATATGGACAGACCATAAGAACCTGGAAACCCTAACGGGATGCAAGAAACTAACTAACAAACAAATTAGGTGGGCAAGATTCTTTGCCAAATTTGATTTCAAGTTAAAACACACCCCTGGATCTAAGAACTTTTTAGCAGATGCCTTATCGAGACTCCCTCAGCATAATAGCCAAAGGAAGGAGGTAATCGATTTCCTCATATTCCCCAGCCAATTGGGGGAAGCTGTAACCACACTCTCAAAAGCAAAGTGTGAGAAATTGGACTAAAAGTGGGGAGGGGAGAGACTGATTGCTGAAGTAGAAAAAGAAGGAGACACCATACCTGAAGGGGTAAAGAAAGGTGACGGAGGCTTCTGGTACAAGGACCCTACGTGTCAGAGAGTCTCCGAAAGGAAGTGCTCCAGTTTTGTCATGACAGTAAATTATCTGGGCACTTGGATATGTCAAAACCCTACACTTAGTAAATAGACAATTTTGGTGGCAGTTTATGAAGAAAGATATTTCCGATTATATTGCTTCATGTCCAATATGCTTAAAGGCTAAAAGAAGGGGGGGAACCCCCTGGGTTGTTACAACCCTTAGAGACAGCAACCAGGCCATGGTCAGTGGTCTCATTGGATTTCATTGTAGAACTTCCCCCGTCTCAAGAAAGGACCGTAATTCTTGTAGTAATGAATACATTTTGTAAACAAGCCCATTTCATTCCGTGCTCACAAATACCCATGGCTAAAAAATTGGCACAGAGTGTTGGACTGGATGGGCCATTGGCCTGATCCAACATGGCTTCTCTTACGTTCTTATGTGACACAGAGTGTTGGACTGGATGGGCCATTGGCCTGATCCAACATGGCTTCTCTTATGTTCCTATGTGACACAGAGTGTTGGACTGGATGGGCCATTGGCCTGATCCAACATGGCTTGTCTTATGTTCTTATGTGACACAGAGTGTTGGACTGGATGGGCCATTGGCCTGATCCAACATGGTTTCTCTTATGTTCCTATGTGACACAGAGTGTTGGACTGGATGGGCCATTGTGACACAGAGTGTTGGACTGGATGGGCCATTGGCCTGATCCAACATTGCTTCTCTTATGTTCTTATGTATTGGAAGGAGTCTCCTATACCAGTGGTCCCCGATCTTTTTGGCACCAGGGACTGGTTTTGTGGAAGACAATTTTTTCACAGACTTGTGGCGGGGAGGGGGGGGTTTGCTGCCCCAGTCTGCCCCCAACGCACACCCCATCCCTGCCTTTCCATGGGGGTCTTTAAATGAGGAGTAGGCAAAGGTCTCTGCCTCACTTTGTGACCCTGTTACTAACACACCATGGACTGGTCCGTGGCCTGGGGTTTGGGGACCCCTGTCCTATACTACAGCTAGACATACAGTTATAGTAGAATTCTCAAGAAACTTTATTGACATTCCAACTGTAATAGCAAGCAAAAGGCAATGGCAAAATTATCACTGTATGTTCATGTGTTCCTTAGCTAGTTGCGATGGACAGACCTCTCATTTGCTGCAAAGCAGATCTCTGGGAACTGAAAGTCAGAGGAAATTCCATTTAGATTATTTCTTCTTCTAAGATTAACAGACAGGACAGATCTGCATCAGCTTTTTCTTAGTTACTTTCCAAAGTGCTCGTTCTTGCAAGGGACTCTATGGCTCTCATGCTGGCTTTTTGCATGACAAAAAGATGGTTAGCAGGGCTTTGTTTTAAATAGAAAATGCCCAGTTCATTTACAAATTAGGCCACACCCTATGATGTCACCATTGCTTCACATTGAACTTTTTTTTGTAGGATAAGCCCAGCAGGAATTTATTTATATATTAGGCCACACCCTCGATGCCAAGCCAGCTGCTCAAAAAAAGCCCTGCAGGTCAGGAGAGAGAACTGCAGGCAGTTCTGGCTCAGTCTTTGGTGGTGGAAATTGCTGCCAATCCACAGCTGACGTATGGTGATCTCAAAGGATTTTCAAGGCAAGAGACACAGTGGTGGTTTGTCATTGCCTAGTTGAAGCTGAAACTCAAATACTTTGACCACAAAATGAGAAAGAAGCACTCACTGGAGAAGATCCTGATGCTGGGAAAGACAGAAGGCAAAAGAAGAAGGGGACAGCAAAAGATGAGATGGCTGGACAGCGTTACTGATGTAACAAACACGAACTTGAGCACACTTCAGAGGATGGTGGAAGACAGGAGGGCCTGGCGTGACTTTGTCCATGGTGTCACAAAGAGTCGTACTCAACTGTGCAACTGAACAACCAAAACCTTGAAATAGCAACCCAGGATTTCCTTGGTGGTCTCCCATTCAAGTATTGACTGTGGCTGAGTTTGCTTAACTTCAAAGGTCTGATCATGCAAGCCTAGCCTGGGCCACTCAGGTCAGGACAGAAGGTATACCCTTCTAAATCTATTGGGTTTAAAAGGAGGCAACATGTTTAGGTCTCCACTTCAGGCAGCCCAGAAATTTCCTAGTTTGGGAAGAGCCAATACAATGCCAATGAGATGCTTCAGGTTGATATAAAGTTTCTCAGACCTGTGGCCTTCATTCTGAGAAACTCATTGCTGCGGCTAAAAACATAAGAACATAAGAGAAGCCATGTTGGATCAGGCCAATAGCCCATCCAGTCCAACACTCTGTGTCACATAAGAACATAAGAGAAGCCATGTTGGATCAGGCCAGTGGCCCATCCAGTCCAACACTCTGTGTCACATAAGAACATAAGAGAAGCCATGTTGGATCAGGCCAATGGCCCATCCAGTCCAACACTCTGTGTCACATAGTGGCCAAAAAACCCAGGTGCCATCAGGAGGTCCACCAGTGGGGCCAGGACACTAGACGTCCTCACACTGTACACCCCCCCCCCCCACAAGCACCAAGAATACAGAGCATCACTGCCCCAGACAGAGAGTTCCAACAATATGCCACTGATGGACCTCTGCTCCATTTGTTTATCCAATCCCCTCTTGAAGCTGGCTATGCTTGTAGCCACCACCACCTCCTGAGGCAGTGAATTCCAAGTGTTAATCACCCTTTGGGTGAAGAAGTACTTCTTTTTATCTGTTCTAACCCGACTGCTCAGCAATACATTGAGTGTCCACGACTTCTTGTATTGTGACAAAGCGAGAAAAGTAGTTCTTTCTCTACCTTCTCTATCCCATGTATAATCTTGTAAACCTCTATCGTGTCACTCCTCAGTCGACGTTTTTCCAAGTCTTCCATCTGTATCTCCCATCTGTATTCCATCTGTACCAAGTCTTCCATTTGTGTCCTCAGACCCTTCAAGCTTTCAGTCAGTCTTCTCTTCGCCTTTCTCCAGACCAGTGATGGTTCTTGGCCTTAGCATCTGATAAATTTCTCCTTCCCATTTTTTTGGTTTCTTTTCCCCACTAAGAAATCTATTTCTTTTCATTGCTGTTCCCAACAAAGAAGCTATCGTCTCACCATTGACAACAATTATTTTAATCTCTTCTGTTTTTTCTCCGGCACTCTGATTTGCAGTGGAGGATTAAATCAAATGAATAAATAAATGCTTTTGAAATGCATCGAGACCTGTGCCAACACAATTTCTTAATTACATGTACTTACATAGTTGCTGTGTTATAATTAACACATTGGAATTCATTCTATCTGCAATGGCGCCACTACTAGCCACTAATTGGATTCCAAAAAGTCTCCGCTGGTCAATTAGTTTTTCCTTTTGTCAAGTTTCAGATGCCGAAGACAAGTGATTTTCCTACCTCTTACATCCCCTGCTGATCAATCAGGCCAACTGCGGTTCCCCGAGCTGCCATTGCAGTTCAAAAGTAATCTTTGAGGGGAGACAGAACATTGCTGTAATATATTGACAAAGTGCCGCCGAATATTTCGCCGTCTTAGGCTAGTTTCTTCTGTCATCAGCAAAGTTAATTTGCATTTGGATTGTTTCCACATATTAGTTCTCCTCTTGGAATCAGAATTTGCATCCTGCAGGTCTTAGGGCTGTCCTAGGTTTAAAATGGGTGGATATCAAAAGACAAAGTCTGTGCTTCCCCGAATACAGTCGAATCAGACATTAGGCTAAATACTACAACAGAACCTAGTTTCTAACCAAGTTGGGACCTCTTTAATGCTCAAAGCGCCATTTGCAGGGGAAAATGGGTTGACTCATTTTCCACTGATGGGCTCCTTTACAATTTCCAATAGCTCAGAAGATTGTGGAGTGTGGCAGGGGTCACTTTGTAGAAAAATAGGTGGTGGAGCTCATCCAGGGATTTTTATGCAGCTGCATCTACTATTCAATGGAAAAGGTGGGGAGGAGGAGGGGGACCCCTTAGAAAGGTTCAGGAGCTGTGCTCCTGTGAGATCCTGCTGAATCAGAGGCCTGGAGTGTGGTAACATTTCAGTAATTCCCCACTGCTATTCTTCAAAACTAATTTTAAAAACCTCTGTTCGCTATTCTTATTTGAAGCCAAAGGCTATCCAGTTGTTAAAATAACAAGATGGTATAATGCCTCCATCTAAGAAGTGTAATTTAGGACAGATATATACCACAGTGCTCTGACTGGGAAGGCCCAGGCTAGCCTGATCGCATGAGATCTTGGAAGCTAGCAGGGTTGGTTATGGTTAGTATTTGAATTGGAGGCCACCAAGGAAGTGCAAGGTCGCAGAGGCAGGCAATGGCAAACCACCTCTGAATGTCTCTGGCCTTGAAAACTCCATGGGGTAGCCATTACTTGATGCAAACAGTTTGGTGTAGTGGTTAAGAGCCAGTTTGGTGTAGTGGTTAAGTGTGCAGACTCTTATCTGGGAGAACCGGGTTTGAGTCCCCATTCCTCCACTTGCAGCTGCTGGAATGGCCTTGGGCCAGCCATAGCTCTCACAAAGTTGTCCTTGAAAGGGCAGCTTCTGGGAGAGCTCTCTCAGCCCCACCTACCTCACAGAATGTCTGTTGTGGGGGGAGAAGATAAAGGAGATTGTAAGCCACTCTGACATTCTGATTCAGAGAGAAGGGCAGGGTATAAATTTATGGTCTTCTTCTTCAACTTGATGGCCCTTTTTAGCACCATCATACACCACAGTGAGTGATGACATGGTCCATCTCTAACACCATAAATTTGATTTTTTTTTCCTTGTAGCTCCCATTCATACTGGTAGCTTATCCATCCCTTCCTTATTACAACAGAAAATATTGTTCATGCCATTGTACAACTGGACAGTCGGCATCTCTCACTTTGGCTGGTCTGAACCAAGCCAAACTCAGAGTACTTTAGCCATGTCACAGTAGGATTCTTCAGGGTACCCAGTGGAAAACTGCTGGATGCTTCCCATGTACCCACTAGCCTATAAGAGTTATTCTTTATTTATTTTTAATGTGAAACAGTATTCATTCATTCATATTATATCCTGTCCTTCCCACAAAGCAGTCGAAAGCATGTGGATCACATTGTTTTGAACTTTCTGCATTTTCAAGAACTTCTCCCACATTCTGGACCTACACAAAGCAAAGAAACCAGTTAACTTTAACATTCCTTCCATTCATTCTTCCAGATCTAAGAGAAAGATTAATTCAAGGCCACTTTACTATGAGGTTCATCTAAATTGAATTCCCCCAATTTTTGCCCATTTATATTTCTGCCTGGGGAATTAAGAAAGTGTTCTACATCTTGGGGGTCCTGATTAACCCAGTTCTAAACTAAGTGGGTTTTGAAATTGTTTTACTTGGCTGAAAAATGTACACAGTCTCAGCAAGTCAACATATATAGAGCAAAGTCATCTGGAATACTTTGGCAGAAGACTGAGCGTTTTTGACACAACCATATGATTAGACAGAACCAGGCAATTAGATTCCCAAGGAACCAGGCAGCCAAGTAGTTAAAAAGTGAACGTGGCCAGGGCACAACAGATGTGGAACCGGATAGAGGTGTCAGTTCTGGGGGAAGAAGATAAAGGAGATTGTAAACCGCCCTGAGACTCTGATTCAGAGAGAAGGGCGGGATATAAATCTGTGGTCTTCTTCTTCAACTTAGTGGCCCTTTCTAGCACCATTATACACCAGAGTGAGTGATGACAATTCTGGTTTGGGAAAGTCCT
The DNA here is from genome assembly GCF_032191835.1 of Heteronotia binoei. Classification (NCBI taxonomy): domain Eukaryota; kingdom Metazoa; phylum Chordata; class Lepidosauria; order Squamata; family Gekkonidae; genus Heteronotia; species Heteronotia binoei. Next base: position 7,209,551 of record NC_083225.1, on the reverse strand, counting down.
AGAGATTTGAGGATAGTGTCTGGTTGCCAGTTCTGGCTTGGGAAAGTCCTGGATATTTGGGGGTGGAGCCTGGGGAAGGTGGAGTTTGAAGGAGGAGAAGCAGCTCCAAGGGTTGTCCTCCAAATATGTCATTTCTTCCAGGGAAACTGATCCCCGTAGTCTGGAGATTCTGAGAAAACTTCAGGCCACATCTGGAGGTTGTAACCACAGCTACAAATCTGGAGTTCTCCATGGGACACGTAGTCTTCCACATGGATCCTTGAATGCTTCTAGAAAGAACCATGTTTCTCCATAGCATTCTCAAAACAGGTGATAAGAGAGGCGAGGGCTATCATGAGAAACTGGGGCTGGTCTCTCTTGCTCCATGGTCCCTGGAGCAGTGATCAAGGGGCAAATGAAGATGACTGAAGTGTGGGAGGCATTCCATGGCCTGGTCTTCCATGTAGCTGGTCTTTTGTTCTCCAGGCAGATCTTTCAGGACTGGCTTTTATAGATATTGATCGATGGTGCTCCGGATGGCGATAGATTTTTTTTTTTTTGCTCTTTTCCAGATGCCACATTGATCATGAAACTTCTTATAAACCTGATGCCAGCAAATGCTTCACTGCTCAGATAATAACAGAGCTGATCAGCTACTAGCGATACAAGACAGTTCATCACACACTGAGAGAAAAAGTTACTGGAAGGTAGCCAAATACCATTTACTATGACTTTCCATTGATTCCTACAGGGTTTGATAGGATAAATGGACTAAAACACTGAAATTCTAGTGTTTCTCAAGATTTTTATAAAACACCTTTATTTCTTTTTTTCTTTTTTTTTAAACCAAACCCTTCCCCTTCAGCCAGTCTGGTGTACTGGTTAAGTGTGCGGACTCTTATCTGGGAGAACCGGGTTTGATTCCCCACTCCTCCACTTGCACCTGCCAGCATGGCCTTGGGTCAGCCATAGCTCTGGCAGAGGTTGCCCTTGAAAGGGCAGCTGCTGTGAGAACCCTCTCTAGCCCCACCCACCTCACAGGGTGTCTGTTGTGGGGGAGGAAGGTAAATGAGATTGTGAGCCGCTCTGAGACTCTTCGGAGTGGAGGGCGGGATATAAATCCAATATCTTCATCTTCTTATGCCTCCTTTCCTCCAATGGGCTCAGGACACCATGTATAGTTGTTCTCTGCTTTGTCTTATCCTCTTAACAACCCTGGGAGGTAGGTTAGGCTGAAAAGGTGCAACTGATTACAAGTCACAGGTTGAGCTTCATGGCTTAGAGCAGGGGTCTAGAACTCATTTGTTATGAGGGCCAGATCTGACACAAAAGAGACCTTGTTGGGCTGGGCCATGTCTGGTTGGGCCAGGTCATGTCGGGCTGGGCCATGTGTGTACCTATTTAAGATTAGGTAGCAGAAATATAAATTTTGTAAAAAACACAAACACAAATATTTATATTTTTAAACTTTAAAACATGCTTAAAATGTTAGCACTCATTGGTCTTAAAGGTGCTTTCTTTGTATTTCTCCTATGGGATCCAGGGAACTGGGCAAAGAAAGCTCTGGCTTTTTCCTTCCTTCCCCAGGGATTTGGGAAGAATCGAATAGAAGGAAGAGGCTTGGCTCAGTAGTTCTGCTGTGCGATTGAGAGAGCCTGGCAAAGCAAGCTATTCCGCCCCAAGGGAGGAGCCTCAGTCAATGGAGAAAACAGAGGTTTTGTTCTGTAGCTCCTGTGCAACTGAGCAAGCCTTGCAAAGCAAGCTGTTATGCAGAAAGAAGCAAGATATAGGGAGAAGAAAGCAGATGACAGTTGGTCGCTCGGGAGCCTGATAGGAGCCCTCCGGGGCCCTGATTCAGCCCCCAAACTGCATATTTGACACCCCTGGTTTAGAGATTATTTATAGCAGGGCTTTTTTTGTAGCAGGAACTCCTTTGCATATTACAATTTCCAACTCTGGAGATCTGAAGGAAGATCCTAGGGAGGTGCCATGTTTGGGGAAGGAAGAGACCTCAACAAGGAGTAAAATACCCTAATATAGGCCCTTCTGGTCCACATTTGGATTAGATCCTCCCCAGTAGCTCACTGGCCAGAGAAGAGCGGTGGAAGGGCTGGTTCCACCTCCCCAGCTGTATGTTTGATATCTCTGCCCTACGGGGTCACCCTAAGTTAGTTGCAACTTAAGGGCATTTTCCACTACCATGTGTGTATTCCTTTGGTTGACAAAATAGGTTTACAAACAGTCAATAAATTAACTCAGACAAACATTGTTGATGAATCTGCTAGGTACGTCCAAATTCATTAAGAGAGGCAGCAAGGCTGCATCTAGGCTTCATGATAAGCTGCTATTGATAAACCATGGTTTGATTAAACTTCAGTGCGGCATGAATGCAGGAAGCCCAACAGACTGTTGTTGTTCAGTAGTGGAAAACGTCGTCAAGTTGTAGTCAATTTATTGCAACCCCACAGGGCAGGGGTGTTGAACTCGTTTGTTATGAGGGCCGGATCAGACATAAATGAGACCTTGTCGGGCCGGACCATCTCAGGTTGGGCCAAACATGTCGCGCTAGGCCATATGTGTACCTATTTAAGATTCAGTAGCAAAGATATCGATTTTTTAAAGAACACAGACAAACACAGTTATATATTTTAAAACACTTAAAACATGCTTATAACATTAGCAGTCATTGGTCTTAAAGATGCTTTATTTGTATTTCTCCCATGGGATCCAGGGGACTGGGCAAAGGAAACTCTGGCTCTTTCCTTCCTTCCCCACGGGAGTGGATAGAGGAGCCTCAGCCAATAGAAGGAAGAGAGGCTTGGCTCAGTAGCTCTGCCGTGCCATTGAGAGAGCCCGGCAAAACAAGCTATTCCTCCCCCCTTCCTTCCCAAGGGAGATGCCTCAGCCAATGGAGAAAATAAAGGTTTTGCTCTGTAGCTTCTGTGCAATTGAGCAAGCCTTGGAAAATAAGCTATGATGCAGAAGGAAGAAAGATACAGGGAGAAGGAAGCAGATGACAGTCAGTTGCTAGGGGGTCTGATAGGAGCCCTCTGGGGGCCTGATTCGGCCCCCAAACTGCATGTTTGACACCCCTGCCATAGGGTTTTCAAAACAAGAGATAAGCAGAGGTGATTCACCATTGCTTGCCTCTGCATGGTGGCTCTGGTAGTCTCTCATCAAAGTTCTAAGGAAGGTCCACACTGCTTAGCTTCCAAGTCCTGATGAGATCTAGCTAGTCTGGGCCATCCAGGTGAGGGTCATTGTTTGGTGGGTGCTAAACTAGGATTCTAAACTATGGTTGCTACCTGCCTTCCACCATAATGCTGAGTATATATGGTGTTAAAAATTGGGCTGGGAGCTAGTTTGGTGTAGTGGTTAAGAGCATGGACTCTTGTCTGGGAGAACAGGGTTTGATTCCCCACTCCTCCACTTGCACCTACTGGAATGGCCTTGGGTCAGCCATAGCTCTTGTAGAGGTTGTCCTTGAAAGGGCAGCTGCTAAAAGAGCTCTCTTAGCCCCACCTACCTCACAGGGTGTCTATTGTAGGGGGGAAGGTAAAGGAGATTGTGACCCCTCTGAGACTCTGACATTCAGAGTATAGAGTGGGATATAAATCCAATATCTCCTCCTCCTCCTCCTCCTCCTTCAGTGCAATCACTTTCTCTCTAGATTCTCTGAACCTGACAAATGGAGAACCTACAAAACAGACAGGGAACAAGTCTACTGAAAACTCAACTCAAGTATTTTCAATTGGGCTTACTCCCAGAAACACTTTTTTTTTTTAATGATTGCACTGTTCAACAAACAGTCCAAAAAGATTATGACCATTTTCATATTAACAATATATCATCGGACTCATTCTCACATAATATTTGGGTTCATTCCAGATGGTGTGAGAAGGACTTTATAACCCTGGTACATCACACCACTCATTCCAAAACAAAGGCATAGGCTGATTCCGCACTAACCTTGCTCTATGCCAGGCTTCCATTTCTCTCCAGAGCAAGCTAACTATCTCGCACCAGCTGCTCCATGCTGCCATTTTGCATGGGAAAAAACTGTGATTTACCACACCACAGTGTAAACCTATGCTGTGGCATGGCAAATTGTGGGTTTTCCCCACACAAAATGGTGGCGCAGAGCAGCTGGTGCAAAATCTGGTGGAAAGAAATGGAAGCTGGGCACGGAACAAGGTTAGTGTGAAATCAGCCATAGAATATATAAGGAAAACTTCAATAGTGTGCACTATTTCAGAGCTCCCATCGGCTAAGAGTTACCAACTACGTTTTAATCATGATTATGTTTTTAATACTATTAAAATGCATGAATACTTTTATGTACTGTTATGAGATTATTATTTTTTTTAAATAAGTACATTTTCCTAGATCAAACTGAGAAAAATGTGTGGTTGACATGCATTTAGACAAATGTCTGCAAAGAAATGCAAAGGACAATAAAATGGCTCCACAACTTTGCATTAGATGGAAGGAATCAGGGCTTGCAATCTAATTTCCCCCTGTTTTATGCCTCCCATTGTCCTGGCTGGTTCCTTTTCAGAAGCTTTCTGTCTTCGTAATGATTTAACTAAGAAAAGTGTATCTGATCAAGAGGAAGACTGCATCTCCTTTGGCTTTTGGGTTTTCCCTCCCAGAAAAGATTTATGCAATCTTTTTACATAAGGGAAGTCTTTGCTTGTGTCCAGGAAGGGATGGCTTATTGAAACCACAACTTTGAGAAAAAATGGAATGCAGTTGTTTGATTGTGTCTGCTTCCAGTGGAATTTTAAATACTATATATATTCAACATGTTTCTGATTTGTTTAGTAGATATGAGGAGGAGGATACTCACCCAATTAGTCAGTGGACCTATGTTAGTAACTTGGAGGCACGCGGATGGTCATTATCAATGGACCACTGCAATTACACAAATGACACTAACAGTGGGGTATATAGTCCCCCCACCAGTCATTTTCAGATGCTACAACCATGAAAGCCCATCAATATAAGAACATATGAGAAGCCATGTAGGATCAGGCCAGTGGCTCATTCAGTCCAACACTCTGTGTCACACAGTGGCCAAAAAAGCAGGTGCCATCAGGAGGTCCACCAGTGGAGGTCAGGAGGTCTACCAGTGGGGCCAGGACACTAAACAGAAGCACACACCACCTTCAGTGCTCTGATACATGAGTTCAACATGTCATGTGAAAAGGAGAATGTGTGGATTTTCCAGGGACATACAGCATTGCTCCACAAGAACAAGAACCCTGCTCAGGCTTCTTCTTCAGAAGGAACAAAGCTGTGAATGCACATTTCATCCTGTTCACGTATCAGGGATAGTATGCCTATGATCCTGTCAATGGACTGTCCACATGTGTGGTGATCACTTCTGAAAAAGGACTTTAGAAAAGGGGTCCCCAACCCCGGTCCGCAGACTGGTCTAGGTCTGCGGACTGTTGGCAACCGGGCTGCATGAGAGCTTATCTTCCTCCCTGCTCCCTCTGTTTGCAAAGGAAAGTTGGAGCCACCTGAGCAGGGTCAGGGGAGCTCTATGATGCTTTCATAGCATGCTCCTTTCTCCAGTTTAGTTTTGTAGACTCCCCCATTCCAGGCAGCACTGGGGCATCAGCAACAAGACTGTTAATGTCTTAAGTATGTTTGTATTTAAAGTAAAAAAAATAAAAAATGGTGTGTGGGGGGGGGGGGCAGCATTTGTAATTTCCCTAGAAATAAAGTGCACAATTGTATAATCCTGAAACCATCGCTCCCCCTCCCGCCCTGGTCCATGGTAAAATCATCTTTCACAAAATCGGTTCCTGGTGCCAAAAAGGTTGGAGACCACTGCTCTAGAAATATTCATCCTTACCAACATGCGAGTGGCACTGATGGCAGAACAAAAGCTTTTGAGCTAACGAGGGCTTCTTCAAATTTGAATATGTTAGAAAACCATAAGGCTACCTTGCCGCATGCAAAGGTAATATAAGAAGCTGCCTTGATAGGAATTAAATGGAAAATTGATATGGCGAAAGCTAGGGGTGTGAATTCGGTTTGGCCGAATCAAAGAAGCTGCCGAATCACCCCTGATTCGGAAGTATACGGCACCATATACTTCCGAATCCAATTGGGACCCATTATACATAAGCCGTATATGGCTCCCTGTATACTTCCGAATAGATATTTGGAAGTATACAGAAGTCCATGGAAAAGGCAGGAAGGAGCTTCTGCAGCCTCAGGGGAGCTGCTTGCCTCCTTTCCCGCCTTTGGAAGCCTTTTCCCGCCTCTCCCATAGCCTCTCTGGGATCAGGGAGGGAGGGTGAGGGAGAGAGGAGCCCCAGCAGCCAATCCAAAGCATGCATTTGCAAAATGCATTGCAAATGCATGTTTTGCAGGGCTGTTGTGTAGCTGATGGCTGGGCTAATCCCCCAGCCTTCAGCAACATTGTTGTTCTTTTGTTTACTTGGGTATCCAAGTAAACGGGGTTAGGGTTAGGGGGTTCTGCTGGGGGTGGGGGGGTTGCCAATATGCCCATATCTTACTTTAGTGAGAGGACTTTTAAAAGTGCAGTGTCCTTTTACTTTTCCTGATTTGGGTGGCTTGGATTTCTTGGGGTTAGGGTGAAGGTTTTTTTTGGGGGGAGGGGTTGGTAAAGTTCCTGTATTGTTAAAAGTCAATTTTTTTTACTGTTTTAAAAGGATTCTGTGTTTGATTTGTTGCTGCTGTGTTGTGCTGCTGTTGTTCCTTTTCTCTTCTGGTTCTGGTTCATGGGGTAAGGGGTGCTGTTTGGTTTAATTTTCATTGTTGAAAAGGTCACTATTTTAACAGTTGAGTTTGTTGGCCTTTTCTCAGTGATTTGTTTGGATCTATTCTCTGTTGCTGCTGGTTTTGCATCCTCCTGTCCTATTGTCCCTTTTCCTGGTCCTGGTTTTGGGATGGGTGGGTTAAAAGTTAAGTTTCTTTCTGTCACTTTTTTTTTAATTACCTCTGGTTGATGTGGGGGTTGGTGTGTGGGCTGTGTAGGGTGGGTCACTTTCTTTATAGAGTTATTTTTGGAGTCTGAGGGCGTTTTCTGCTTGGCCAGGGCCACTAAATAGGCTGCCCCACTAATAAGGGTGTTTTTAGGGATTGCGTTTTTTGAATTTTCAAATCCAGTTTAGGGCTTTATCTTCTTTCAAAATTCAACTAGGCCAGATAGGGGTGATTAAAAAAGATTTGAGGCTTCTCATAAAAGTCAGCATGACTACTAGGCCACATCAGGCTCCCTTTTAAAGAGACTAGGGTTGCAGTGCATTTTGCTTTCAGCCACTGAAAGCCGGTGCATCCTTAGATTTCCATAGGGTCAACCACAGCATCTCTCAAGTTATAGGGGACACCTGATTTCTAGTTTGCAAACTATCACCCCAAGGAGGGTGCAGAGTGTCATGCAAGAGCTGGAGGAGAAACTGGTTGAGGAGGACCAGCCCCCTTCTTCGGTTCCTTCAGGCAGCAGCAGTCCTTCAGGGTATGGCCAGGAGGGGAGGCTGCATGGGGTGGAGGGGGAAGAGATGGAGACACACGAGGTGTCTCAATCTCCGCCCACTTCTCCCCAGCGGCCAGCCCCTCTTGCCATCCAGAGACACGATGTGTCTGCCCCAAGCACCTCACAGCAGGTGGTTTGGACACCCAAGCTGACCGTACACCTCCGAAGCCTGGAAGCATTTCCAACTTATGGAGGATCCACACTATGCGCAGTGCCAGCTGTGCAGGGCCCAGATCAGTCGTGGGCGGGACCCTGCCCACCTGACTTCGGGAGGGATGCGGAACCACCTGTGGAAGCACCACCAGGTGGTGCTTCTTAAGGGGAAGAAGCAGGCTGGTGCTGGGGTGCCCAAGCGGCCAACACCACCCAGCCAGGAGGTCTGTCCCATCGCGACTACCTCCAGAGCTCTCCAGAAAAATTCCGTGGCAGTGCAGGGACACCAGCCATCTCTGCCTGAGATGTTTGGTTGGGGTGGCACCTGTGTGCCAAGAGAGGGAATCAGGTACGTCAGGAGGGTGATCGCCTAGAACCTTGCCAGATCGGTCGCCCATGGGCTTCCATTTTCAGTGGTCGAGAATCCTGGGGTGCTAGGGTTGCTCGAGTACCTGGCACCCTGGTACAAAGTTCCTACTAGAACCACCATTAGCAGGACCATTGTGCCATCTGTTTTCAGGGCGACCAGATCTGTGGTGAAGGTGCATTTGTCCCGTGCTGCCGAGGGATGCAATAGTGGCAAGCAGGGTGAGGGCTGCCAGGCCAGCTATTGCTGGGCCTTGCTGCACGCCGAAGCAATTGACACGCTGCACATGGCGGACACTCTCAGAGCCATCCTCTCACGGCAGTTAGAGGGCTGGGTAGGCAGTGGGGACGTCGCCACAGGCTTTGTGGTGACTGATGGTGGCTCCAACATCAAGGCAGCTGTCCAGCATCAGGGCTTACAACGCCTTCCTTGCATGGCCCGCCTTCTCCACCTTGTGGTTTAGGATGCATTGGGCCAGATGAAAAGCCAGGATCGTTGGTATCTAGCCGCAACCCATGAGTACCGATTTCTGTTCCAGAAGTGTCGGCACATCATGGGTCACTTCTCACACAGCAATACGGACTCGTATCTGCTGCATGAGAAACAGACACTGACAGGTGTGCCAGGCACTGCCTGATCGGTGATGTCAGCACATGCTGGAACTCCACCTATGCCATGCTGGGGAGCATGGTGGAGCAGAGAGCAGCCCTGGTTGTCTTTGTCTCTGAGACGAGGGTCTTTCGGGATGAGAACCGTCTCACCCAAGAGGATTGGGTGGTAATTTCTCAGACTGTGGAGGTTCTTGGGCCCTTCAAGACCCACACAGAAATGCTCTCGTCTGACACCGCGAGCAACACACTGGTCGTCCCCATAGTCCCCATGGCCCTTGAGGACCTGGCCTCATTTCTAGTGCCAGCTCAAGGCCATGCAGATGTTCTTCCAGTGATGCGTGCCCTGGTTGTTAGGCTGCAGGAAGGGTTTGAGGTCCATTTTCAGACTTTCACCCAGGATAAGGTCTACATTATGGCGACCATGTTAGACCCGCGCCTCAAGGGCACAGTCGCCGAGCAGGCCTATGAGCTCAATCGAGGCAAGATGAGCTCTCTCAGAAGGTCTAGCGCTGCAGAGTCAGGGCGGGCCCAGTGCCAGTAACTGAGGAGGAGGGGGGTGGAAGCAGCTCATCTGCCACTTCCACTGCTGTTCATCCCCAACCTCCCCGGCTAGGCAGTGTTTCCCACCAGACCCACACCATGAAGAATCCTGAGATAACACTCATCGGGTGGATCGTTGGCCCCTCTGGGAGCGGTAGGCCCCTGAGAGTGGAGACAGGTGCTGCGATGATGAGGGACTATCTTTTGGAGCCCAATGAGTTGCTGGAAACATCTTCTTTGGACTACTGGGTCACGAAGGAGGGGGTCTGGCCTGCCCTCTCCTCCATGGCCAAGGCATTCCTCTCATGCCCACCGAGTGTACAGAACGAGCGCGTCTTTTCACATATGGGCAACATTGCCCACATCACAATCACCTGCAACCCTGGACAGTTGAGCAGTTGGTCTTCCTGAAGGTCAAATTGCCTCTGTTTGGCTCCCTGAACGTAGACTTTGAGAGTGAATTAAGTGAGCACCTACTTGTGCCTGCATCCTCTCTTGGCCCACAGTTGGAAGGTGGTTGTAAAACGCTCTCCCACTAAAAATAGACGGGAGTTCAAAGACAGCCCAAAAACTCACTCACAAATTGATTGGCAGTGCATCCCCCCCACCCCTCATCCATCCCCAAACCAAAAGTGAATGCTGGTTTAAAATCTGCAAAGCAATCCAAATTTCCCCAGTCCCCATCCACACATGCCTAATAATACTGAAAGGGCCATTGCAGCCCCCAACTGTAACCGACAGCACCGACAGGCTCAGCCAGGATAACCCAGTTTTTTTTTTTTTCAGGGGCAGGAGGAAGAAAGTGGGAGGTGCCAACGATGATGACTGGCAGCCAGCAGCCATCCCAATGCTGGCAGTGATAGCTGGTGTGTTGCTGCTGAGCTGAAAGAGAAGGAATGGTTCCCTTCCTCTCACACAATCTGAGGCTCTCCCAGTGATCTTCCTCATTTGGGGTGCAGACTCTGGCTCACCTCCTCGTGGTGCACCCTGGGTAATGCAAAAGAGCCTGGACCAGCCAACCATCCATCACTCAAGGTAAGCCTAAATGCTTCTTGCTTTGTGTCAGATACAGAATGATGTGGAGCTAGGTGTGGTCCACCGCTTCTCTTGTTTGAAAGTTGTGTTGTTTGGGGCAGGGCTGAAGAGCTGGCATCTGTAGATTGTGTGTTCTGTGGCAGGGAAGCGTGTCTGTGGTAGGGAAGCAGGTGAGAGACCCAGAACCAGCACGCTTGTTGTGCTTGGCAAGCTCTCCCCGTGTTGTTTGGGGGCAGGGCTGAAGAGCTGACATCTGGGATTGCTGCAGCCAATTTGCTTGAGCAAATTGTTTTGTGTGGCAGTGATGTTGGCATTGGCAACTGGGTTTATATTGCTTCCAGGCCAGCAGGGTTCATAGAGTAGATAGATGGATGTAGTGCATTTGGTCCTATAGAGATTCTCTGGTCTGAAGTTAGGTTTGGCTTTGTGTGCCCCAGGAATTGCCCCCCCTGGCACAATCTTTTTGGGACTTGGGGTTTTGTAGGGGAGAGTCTCCTGTGGGTTCCCTGCAGTTTTGGTGGCTCTCCCTCAACCCCCCTGCCCCCCAGTAGCCTCTAATTATGTCCTACGTTGCCATTGATTTCAATGGCCCATAGGGTATAATGGAATGGGACCCTCTGGCTCAATCTTTTTGGGATTTGGGGAGCTTGTAGGGGAGAGTCCCCTGCAAATTTAGGTGCTCTCCCTCGAACCCCCTTCCCTCCAGGTGGCTTCCAATATACACTATTTTGCCATTGATTTCAAAGGCCATAGGGTATAATGGGGCCGTATATTTGGAAATAGCTGCACATCTACTGTATATGTGACTATTCTGAGTACCCGTATTCGGAAATATACGTTATTCCGAATTTTTTTGCCCCATCTATTTCCGATGGGGCCAAAAAATTCCGATTTTTTAATTCCGATTTTTTTTTTGCACACCCCTAGCGAAAGCCCTTTTGGTTTAGTAGTGAGGGAGCTGGACAGACTAAGGAGAGCCGAATGTTATCAAGCTTGAAGGTCATTGGGTAGGTTGCCAGCCTCCAGGTAGGGCCAGGAGATTTCCTGAAAAGACAACAGATCTGCTGACTAAATAAATTAGTTCTCCTGGAGAAAATAGCTGCTTCGGAGGGTGGTCTCTATGATATTATACTACCAGGGCTTTTTTTGTAGCAGGAACTTCTTTGCATATTAGGCCACACTTCGTGATGTAGCAAATCCTCCAAAAATTTACAGGTCTCTTAGTACAGGGCCTACTGTAAGATTCAGGAGGATTGGTTACATCAGGGGTGTGTGGCCTCATATGCAAAGGAATAAGAAAAGAGCTGTCAATCATAGTTACCCTTCCCTCTCTGCTCCTCTTCAAATGGTTCTGCAATTTTGCAAAATCACCTTTTTTTTGTTTCAAACAATTTTATTAGTAACATATGGTAATAAATTTCAATTTCTTACATCATTAATAATTACTTTTTAAATCTATCACATATGTTACTTTCTAACCACCCCTCCCCCCGTTACTTGACCCCCGCCGGTGTTATATACTTAAAATCTTAAATTAAAGGTACCCTTAATTAATAAGAACCAAAATTAATATCCTCCTCCCTCTTGTACTTAGTCATTATCAAAAATTGTCCAATGTCCTTTTATTTTCCACTCTTTTTCTACGAATCTTCTGAACTTTTTCCACTCCATCTTAAATACTTCTAAATCATAGTCTCTTAAGGTTCTTGTTAACTTGTCCATTTCACTTCATGTCATAACTTTTACAATCCAATCCCATTTCTCTAGTATTTTTTCTTGCTTCCATAACTGCTCATACAATGTTCTAGCAGCTGAGAGCAAGTACCAGATTAAATTTCTATCTTCTTTTGGAAATTTTTCCATTTGTAATCCCAACAGAAAAGTCTCTGAAACTTTGTTAAATTTGTATCCCAAGATCTTAGAAATCTCTTTTTGAATCATCTGCCAATACTTTTTCGCTCTTTCACAAGTCCACCACATATGGTAGAAAGAACCTTCATGTTTTTTACATTTCCCACAGCTATCTGGCATCTTATTGTTCATCTTTGCCAACTTTTTAGGAGTCATCTACCATCTGTACATCATCTTAAAACAATTTTCTTTAATACTCTGACATGCTGAGAGTTTCATAGAGTTCTTCCACAAATATTCCCATGTGTCCATCTGTATTTCTTTATTTACATTAATTGCCCACTTAATCATTTGAGATTTCACTACTTCATCTTCCGTTGATCATTTTAAAAGTAATTTATAGATTTTCGAAATTAATTTTTCATTATCTCCAAGCAGAACCTTTTCCATTTCTGTTTGTTTTCGTCTTATTCCTTCAGTTTTAACATCGCTTTCCACCAAACTTTTTATTTATTGCATTTGAAACCAATCATATTTATTATTCAACTCTTCAGCAGTTTTCAATTCCATTTTACCGCTTTGTATTTTTAGTAATTGGTTATATGACATCCCTTTTTCCTCTCTTGTCTCAGCTGTTTGTCACGAGCTGGGGCCAGGCCAGGCAAAGTCCAGGGGCAGTCCAAGGTCTGTAACCGGTGAGCAAGAGTGTCCAAGGTGCCAAAGCCAAATCGTTGTCCAGGTATCGTAGGTCAGAGGTTCAGAAGCCGTAGTCAGGGGGTCCAGAAGTCAAGCCAAGGTCAGGAGGTCCAAAGTCAAAAGCCGAAGTGGATGCTAGGACGTCAGGTAGATGACTAGTTGCTTCCACAAAGCCTCCTCCCAAAGCCTACAGCTATATAGCCCTCTGCTGGCTGTTGCCCATTTGGGCTAATTGCTGGCTCAGAGAGGCAGCCAGGATCCTGTTGCAACTCAAGCATCCTTGCTCTTAGAAGGGCCAGAATCCTCTCAAAACTCAGGGCTCAGGGAGCGTCTTGCTTGTGAGCGTGCCGCCCTCCTCCGATCCCTGAGGTCCTGACGGAGGCGGTCACGTACACGCGCCACCCGAGAGGGCGAGGCAGGGGGGCTGGGATCTTCTCCAGCAGGAGGCAGGGGCACTGGTGCAGGTGGCAGGGGCACAGTTTCTGCTGCAGGCTCAACTTCCTCTACAGGGTCCCCAGCACCCATGACACTGTTATTCTTATTACTTCTGCTGGCACTATCCATAGTGGTTTTCTTTCCTCACCATATTTCTTGTACTTCATCCAAATATTTAGTAGATTATTTCTTATATAATAGTGAGAAAAAAGACCATTCAACTTTTTCTTTCCATAGTACATATAAGCATGCCAGCCGAATTTATTTCCATGACCTTCCAACGTTAAAGGTTTTTTATTCAACAGCATCACCCAATCTTTTATCCACACTAGACAAACTGCTTCATGATATAATCTTAAATCTGGTAGTTGAAATCCTCCTCTTTCTTTAGCATTTGTTAAAACTTTCATTTTAATCCTTGGTTTTTTCCCAGCCCATACAAATTCTGAAATCTTTCTTTTGCCATTTATTAAATTGTTTACTGTCTTTCACAATCAGAATAGTTTGAAACAAATACATTATTCTCAGCAAAATGTTCATCTTAATTGCAGCTATTCTACCAAGCAATGACAAATTAAGCTTGTTCCATTTTATCATATCTTCGTCCATTTTACGCCATAACTTTTCATAATTGTTTTTAAACCGATCAATATTCTTCATTGTTATTTTCACGCCCAAATATTTTACTTTAGGGATAACTTCACATCCTGTTAATCTCTACAATTCCTTTTGTTTACTTACTTGCTTATTTTTACACAAAATTTTTGATTTTTCTTTATTAACATAAAGTCCCGCCAATTCTCCAAAATCTTGTATTTTGGCTAACAACAAAGGTGTTACTTGCATAGGATTTTCATTTATAAACATTATATCATCTGCAAATGCTCTATATTTATAGGAAAATCCTTTAATTCTCGTTCCTTCAATTTCTTCATCATCTTGTATTTGCATCAATAAGATTTCAAGAGTCATTATAAACAACAATGGTGAAAGCGGACAACCTTGCCTTGTACCTTTGCTGATTATCATTTCTTCTGTAAGATCTGCATTTATACATAACCTTGCATGTTGTTCAGTATAAATTGCTTTTATCATTCTTATAAAGTTTTCCCCCAACTTTATTTTCTCCATGACTGCAAACATAAAGTCCCAATTCAAATTATCAAAAGCTTTCTCTGCATCCGCAAAGAATAATGCAACTTCCTTCTCTGGATGTCTTTCATAGTATTTTACAATATTTACAACAGTTCTAATATTGTCTCTTATTTGCCTTTTAGGGAGAAAACCCGCTTGGTCTTCCTTTATAAAGTTTATTAGATATTGTTTAAGCTGTTCTGCTAAGATTCTTGTGTATATCTTATAATCATTGTTTAATAATGAGATTGGTCTATAATTCTTTACATTAGTGACATCTCTATCTTCCTTTGGAATCAACAAAATTACTGCTTCCTTCCATGTGTTTGGTATTTTCCCATTTATTCTTATCACATTCATTAATTTTTGAAGTTTTGGTATTAATTCTTTTTTAAACGTTTTAAAAAATTTTGCCGTAAATCCATCTGGTCCAGGTGCCTTTCCAATTTTCATTGCATTAATTGCTACTTCAATTTCTATTTTTTCAATGGATCATTCAAAACTTTCCCCATATAATCAGTTGAGTGCTATTTTAATTTTCTGCAAATACGCTTCCATCTTTTCCTTCTTTACTTTAACACCTTTAAATAGTTTAGCATAATATTTTAAAAAATCCTCTCTTTATTCCTTCTTGATCTACCATCTCTCTTTCATCAGCCACAATTTTATTAATAATTTTACTTTCTCTTTTTTTCTTCAGTTTCTTCAAGGAGAGCCAGTTTGGTGTAGTGGTTAAGTGTGCAGACTCTTATCTGGGAGAACCGGGTTTGATTCCCCACTTCTCCACTTGCACCTGCTGGAATGGCTTTGGGTTAGCCATAGCTCTTGCAGAGTTTGTCCTTGAAAGGGCAGCTGCTGTGAGAGCCCTCTCAGCCCCACCCACCTTACAGGGTGTCTGTTGTGGGGGAGGAAGGTAAAGGAGATTGTGAGCCGCTCTGAGACTCTTCAGAGTGGAGGGCAGGATATAAATCCAATATCTTCTTCTTCATCTTCTTCAATTGCCAGGCCAAATATTTTCCAGGTTTATGTGCTCCCTTGAAAGATTTCTGTTTCAATTTTTTCAAATTCCATTCCAATTCTTTATTTAACAGATGTCTCATTTGTGCTTGCAATATTGTAATCTCCCTTATAATTTTCTTTTTTCCTGGCATTTTCCTTAATTCACCTTCTTTTTTTCTTAATTTTATTTTGAATGTCCAACATCTGTTTATCTTTTGCTCTCTTGTCTTTATTATTCAATGTTATTAGTAGTCCTCTCATTACTGCCTTGTAGGCATCCCATACCATCTGAAATTCTATATCCTCTCTGTCATTTACTTGGAAGTACGCTTTGGTTTCATTTTCTAGAGATTTCACTATTTCTTTATTTTATAGTAAATCTTCATTTAATCTCCATCTTCTTGACTTTTTCGACAGTTTTGTAATCCACATTATTGGGTTATGATCAGCTCCTATTTTAGGTAATATCTCTATTTTCTTTGTTATAAGTCCCAAATCTTTAGTACCCCACAACATGTCAATTCTAGAGAAAGAGCTATGTCTAGTTGAAAAGAAGGTATAGTCCCGTACATCAGGATTTAACTTTCTCCATATATCTTCCAAACTCTTCTGTTTAACGAATTCAAAAAAAGACTGGCAATTTCCCTTCTTTATCCTTTTTTTTTTCTTCCCGGATCTATCTATCGTATTCTGAATTGTTCCATTAAAGTCCCCCATCAATAAAATTTGCTCATATTACTTCACCAAAGTGTTGTGTAATATTTTTAAAGAAAATGTCTTTAGCACCATTTGGAGCATAAAGTCCCAACAACAACATTTTTTTTGGCATTCAAAGTAATTTCTACCATTATATATCTTCCATCTTTATTTTTAAATACCAATTTCGGGCCTAATTCTTGTTTAATATAAAAGACTACTCCTCTCTTCTTCTGTTCACCCAGTGTAAAAAATTCTAGTCCCAGTTGTTTATTCCATAGAAATTTATAATCCTTTTGTCTAATATGCCCGTCTTGTAAACATTATATTACAATTTTGTTTTTTTATCCAATGAAAAGTCGCCTTTCTTTTTTTGTGGTAAATTTAGTCCATTTACATTCCAAGATATCAATTTATAATCCATCATGGTGCAAATTCTTTATATTCTTCGTAAAATCTACGCAGTTCCTGTGTATTTGTGATTGTAATCCTTTTCCCTTGAAATTCAAAGCTCAAACCTTCAGGTATTATCCATCTGTACCTCATTCCATTGTCACGTAGTTTTTCTGTCAATTTTTTATATGCCTTTCTGTCAGTTAGCACTTGTCTTGGCAGTTCTTTCATAATTCTTACTCTACTGCCTCCTACTGTCAATGACTTTTCAAAGTTTTTATTCATGATCTTTCCCACCATTTCTTTTGTCATAAATCTTATGACCAGATCTCTTGGCAGATTGTTCTTTTTTGCACAGAGTGAATTTACTCTATGCATATAGCCATACATATTTCTATTCCCTTCAGGATCTTCCTCCCAAAATTTTGCAATTATTTTTTATTATGTATTCTTTCAGGTCTGATTCAGGTCTGATTCAGGTACACCTCTGAAATGGATCTGAGTTTCTATCAGTTTTCAATCATAAATTGTCACTTTTTTCATATAATTTTAACAAGGTGGAGTCATGTGTTTTCACTCTCTCTTCCACTTCTTGTACTTTCCTCATTATTACCACAGTGTCATTTCTGAGATTCTCTAATTTTTTTTATTATTTCTTTGAGTCCTCAATATCCTTTCTTATTTCTTTTTTAGAGGCAGTTATAATTTCTTTCACCCCCTTCATTATCCTAGCTTCAGGTCTGACATGTAAAAAAAAGATCAAAAATTTTGATCTCACCAAATTAAATTTGAACCATCAGGTTTGATAAAGTGAAGCTTACCCTTTACAATGCACCTAATTTGGCTGTCCTCTGAGCCTCCCAGGCTCAGATATTAATGTTTAAAGTTTTTATTTCTCCCATAATGGCGGTCACCACTTTTGCTTCACTTTTTTAAAAAAATTCTTTTTTCCCTTTTACCAGTTCAAATTTTGTTATCTACTATCCAATAGTAGTGATTTTTTAATTGCCAAATCTGTTAACTCCACCAATTTTTAATGTCTCAATCACTTTAAAAACTATGTTAAAACTTAGTCCTCCCAACAACAATGGCCACCGATGTTTCTCTCTGGTATTATAATCCTAGAGTAGGCTGTTTACTTTGTTGATTTCCTTTTTCTTCCTTTAATACTTCCTGCTTTTCTTGCCTTCAAATCTCATTTCACTGGCAAAGAAATCTCACGATATCTGACGTATTTCCTGTGTTGACTGCGAACGCTGCAGATCTGTGACGATGGGGCTGCCTCCTCAACCACAGATAGACTAAACAATAAATTCCTTTCTTCTTTTAACACTGTCTTTTAAGTTTACCAAGTTCACATTTAGTTTCTTATCTTCTTCTCATTTCAGGCTTTCAGTATTTCCAACTCCCACCTTTTACTTTTGTTTTGTTTAACTTTAATTAGTCCTGAAGAGATAGCAATCAGTACCTTTTTTCCGTAGTTTATGCAAATCAACACCAGTCCTTTGTAGATTAGATTTTTAAAATTGTAAAAGAAGGTTTGGATCCTGTCGAGCTTATGTCAAATTAATGACTCTGGAAACTTCTGCAGACGATATATGCAACTTCTCTCCGGAGATCCCTCAAAGTCTCAAAGGAGCCCCCCCGGGACTCCCTTCAGCCAAGGTAAGTCTCCTCAAAGTAACTGTGCATATCTTGGACAATTCTCTAGCTGAGAAATGTAGGCAGAAGGCATTAATTTGCCTTTTACTACCCTGAACAGAAGTGCCAGCCTGCCCCCGTTAGGGAAAGCAACTCAGCTCACCATTTTCCAACCCCGGAAGTCCCTGTAAAATCATCTTTTTGTTCTAGTCTGTCACAAAACCCTTCCTCAATTTTTACCGGGAAAGCCAACTTCCAGGAGGAACCTGGGAATCTCCTGGAATTACGGCTCATCTCCAGACTGCAGAGATCAAGTTGTCTGGAGAAATGCTTCAAAGGGGAAACTTTGACTTTGTACCCCACTGAGGTCTCTGTCCTCCCCAGACTCCATCCCCAAATTTCCAGGAGTTTCTCAACCTAAACCCAACTTTTTACTAGTAGAAAAAATGACTGGGTCCAACCTAGTAAATCTTCCTAAGGCAAAGATCATGAATCTTTTCCAAGTCTGCATATTATCAAACATATATTGGAGCAAAACACTAAAGTAGTACTATTCTGAATACAATAAAATAGGTTTCATCTTCATTGACTCCTTTTACCACCCTCATATTTGTTGACTCCTCATTGTTTGGTCCATAATAGCACCAAGTTATTTTAAAAAAAAATATGATAATATTGCTCTTACAGCAAACTAAAAAGATGACAGAAAACCAATTTAGGTGATGATTCCTCTAGAACACAATTTTAAATGGCTATCCGAGAGATCTGTCTATCTACAAAGGAAAAGAATCTTCTTTTAAGAGAAAGACAGAATGAGATTCTATCAATGAGGCGAAATAATGTAAGGATCATTTCCCCTGAAAGGGTGTGCAAACTTGTTGTTCCGAGATTGCAGCTGTTAAGATTATTTATCATAATTTCCATATTGTGTTGTAACATACATTATCTCTGATAAGTGCTCCCGTTAACACCTAGAAGTAATTTCCCCCCCTGTTCTTCCAGGATTTTTAATATCCTGCTAAATATGCCAAAGATACTGAGCCAAAATAAATATATGAAAATGGAATCTTTCAATTGATCCTTGTGGATGTATTTAAAGAGAATCAGATGGAGCAATTTGCATTCACTTATGGGAGCTAATAGGCAGCTGAATCCAGGAATGGATGGAGGGGGTATTCCAAACTACATTTATTTACTCATTTCATGCCACACAGCCGGGGCCTAAGAGGGCCTTCTACTGGCTGCCACCACTCTGGTAGGGGTCTGCATGGGAGGGCCCAGAGTACCACTCCTGTCTGGCATATTAGTAAATACTTCTTAACTGTAATAATAACAACAACAACATTAAATTTATATCCCACCCTCCTTGCCAAAGCAGGCTCAGGGCAACTCACAACACAATATAAAATACAATATAACTGTGACCAAGGAGATGTGAGGACCCAAGCAGTATAATAGCAACAGTTTATTTACAGTACTCAAATGGGTAAACACAGTGAAATATATATACAGTAAAGGTGGGTGCAAATAAATAGAAGCCCTGATGCAACTAACTAGACATTCCCTGCTCTAATACCACACTCACCACCTTGGGTAAGGGATCTCTCCTGCAGCCTTCCCCAGAGAGAACACACCCTGCCTGTGCTTGGCCCTTTTATGCTTTCCTCCCAGGTCCCACCCCTCTCTGGGCTAATTTCCCTCCAAAACCTTCCCATCCTATCAGAGGGACAGAAGGGATCCGTTTCGAAGGCAAGGGGGACTTATTCTTTCCACAGCGATAAAACCTGTGTTGATTTCTTTCCCTGTTTGCTTTAACTCGTTTTTGGAGGAGGTATTTTTGTTGTCGTTGCAGTAGAAGCAACCAGGGCATTTTGGGAGCCGCTCCCCCCCCCCACACACACACACCGGATGGCAGCCTCTTTGTTCATGGGATGGTCTGCCCAAAGCTCCAGCTTGGGCCAGTTGTGTCAAATGGTTCTGGCTGTGGAACCTTGGGGGATCTGTAATAACTCTTAGGCAGGCTTCTTTGCAGTCTATAGGCCCCACTGGGCCCAGGATCATGACACTTCATTTGAAATTCCACCTTTCTTCCAAGTAGTGACTTGTTGCAGCTCAGATTGTTCTTCTCTTCTCTTTTTCATCATCGCAACAACCCCATGGGGTTAGCCTTGGTAAAGAGTTTGTGAATGGCCTAAGGTCACCCAGCAAGCTTCCATGTCAGAAGACTGAATTCAAAGTTGGGTCTCCCAGTCGGATACTCAATGGCAACACGCTGGATGCCTGTACAGTCAAAGAATTTCAACTGAGTTTGCGGTTACAAGGCCCCCACAGGGGCAGAGGGATCATTGCCGCCAGCTTATCAGCAGGTTGGTGGGGAAACTTAATGTCAGTCAGGGAAGGCCTAGGCCAGTGGTTGCGAACCTATGGCATGGGTGCCAGAGGCGGCACTCGGAGCTCTCTTTGTGGGCAAGCGCTCTCCCTACCCTCCGCCCCATGCACGAGGCTCTGGAGTCATATCTCATTGAAGCTCCTCTTCTCCTCAACTCAGGCTCCTCCCACAAATCTCCAGGTATTTCCCAAACCAAACCTGGCAATCCTAACTGGGCCTCCTTCAGAGAGACAACAGGGCACTCCAATCTTTTTGAGCTCGTGGGCACCTTTGGAATTCTGACATGGGAGGTGGGTGCAACCACAATGCAGCTCCCAAGCACAACACACAGAGGAGAATTCCTTGCAGATGTTTCTGCAATTTTAGGGAGGGGGTTAGGTGGGACTCACTAGGGCAGGGGTAGCCAAACTTGCTTAACATAAGAGCCACATAGAATAAATGTCAGATGTCTGAGAGCCACCAGACATGAACGTCAGATGTCTGAGAAAAGGAAGGAAGGAAAATAGGTGGGGAGGGAGAGAGATAGGTGGAAAGAAAGCAATTTGAACTTTAAATGCATTCTCCAAGCCACTGGCTGGCTTGGCTTGAAGAAGTGGTTTAAAGAGACAAATGTCTTCTCTGGTGGGGGCTTCAAGAGCCACACGATGTGTGTGAAAGAGCCACATGTGACTCCTGAGCCACAGTTTGGCCACCCCTGCAGTAGAGATGGGTATAAGGCAGCTTCACGTTTTCAAGTGGCCAAGACCTGGTTGCGTTTCATATTTCAAAACTGTTGCGGCATGGTCCAAGCCGAAGGGAAGGAGAGAGCATGGGTGTGTGGGGATGGCCGGGGGGTGGGGAGGAGAGATCAGGACCTTGAATCAAGCAAATTTTTGAAGGGATGTAGGTTTATTACAGGAAATGTTGGATCCCACTAATCTGGCAGAAACAGTGGCCGGGATTGCCTCTGATTTAGGAGTGGAAAGGGAGGAACTGCAGGCTTCCTTGCTCTCAAATATGATGCTTCTGATAGTAGTATCTGAGCAGAGCTCTTTCAAGCTACAGGGATCATAAGGCAAATTGTTGATAAGCTGTTTTTCAACTGTTGCACTGCTGATCTGGATTCCAGAACATCCCTGACAAGTGTTTGTCCAGCCGCTGTTTAATGACTGCCAGTGAAGGGGTCGACTGCACTGTTGAACAACTCTTACTGTTAAAAAGTTTTTCCTATGCCAGTCCTCTCCTCTGCTGCCAGCAGGAACAGCTCCCTGCCCTCCTCTAAGTGGCAGCTCTTCTAATACTTTAATAAGAGCAATCATATCTCCTTCCTCAACCTCCTCTTCTCCACTGAATATTCCCAAGTCCCTTAGCCTTTTCTCATTAGACTTGCTCTCCATGGTTTCTCAGAAGTAATCTACAGTGAGCACTGTGGCATCTATGCTCTACACATGCACAAGATTGCAGTTTTAGTTTAAAGAAAGAAGAAGATATTGGATTTATATCTCGCCCTTCACTCTGAATCTCAGAGCAGCTCAGGGTCTCAGAGCAGCTCACAATCTCCTTTATTTTCCTCCTTTATTTTCCTCCTTTATTTTCCTCCCCCACAACAGACACCCTGTGAGGTAGGTGGGGCTTAGATAAGCTGTCCCAGAAGCTGCCCTTTCAAGGACACTCTGTGATAGTTATGGCTGACCCAAGGCCATTCCAGCAGCTGAAAGTGGAGGAGTGGGGAATCAAACCTGGTTCTCCCAGATAAGAGTCCACGTACTCAACCTCTACACAAAACTGGCCCTCCTTTATCACATCAGACTTTCTAATTAATACAATTCAGACTATCTCTGAAGTTTCCAAAGGTAGCTGTGCTGGTCTATAGTAGAACAACTAGATTCAAACCCAGGAGCACCTTAGAGACCAACAAGGATTTGGGGGAGGGAGCACAAGTTTTCCAGCATTAGAGCTCCCTCAATTAGATAAAAGGAGCTTTGACTCTCAAAAAACTTGTTCTCTAAGGTGCTGCTAGACTCAGATTTTGCCATATAAATCAGTTGACTCCTTTCATCATCTTAATTTATTAACTAACATCATGTATCCCCTGCCTTCCTCCCCAAAAGGACACAGAAGTGTTTTGACACACTCTCCCCTTCTCTTTTATCCTCACAATGATCCTATGAGGTGGGTTAACTCAGAGTATATTACTGGTCCAAGGTTTCCCAGCAAGCTGCCAGGGCAAAGTGGGCATATGAATCAGGACCTCCCAGATCTGATTTGGACACCCTAACCACCAGCTCTTACTAAACACACTATATTTTAATGTATTCTTTTTTCCTAATGGCAAACTAGAATGATGTTTATAATGTATGTTACATGTTCAAAAGTAAATTAGGTGTACAAGAACACCTCTGGGAAAGGCATGTTCTCAGTTTAACCCAGACTTGCAAGCAACAGAGCAATGAACAGCCTTCATTTATTGCCTTATGACACTCTCACCATCATTCTCCCATTCTGACATGTTACTATTTTGTTGTTTTCCTAAGCAAATACTATCCAGACCAAATGTTCTTTCAGTTTGTTAATTTCACTATGAGTTGTTTTTTTCTAAACTAAAACCTCAGTATTCAGGTTAAATTGCCGTGTTGGCACTTTGCGATAAATAAGTGGGTTTTGGGTTGTAGTTTGGGCACTCGGTCTCTAAAAGGTTCGCCATCACTGGCCTAGGCCAACGTCATAGTGTCATTGCTGGCAATGTGAAAATGTAATTTCAGAAATGCCCTGTGTCCCAACCTGTCCCAGCTGGGACTCGCCCCCAGCCCCTTGCTAATGACCCCAAAGAGCCCGGCACTCACCGAGGAGCCGGCTCGGCTGGCAGAAGATGCTGGGTGGCTCTACTCATGGAAGGGCAATTTCCAACACCTCTTAAGGAGGCAGTGGTCCACCCCCTCTTAAAAAAACCAACACTGGATCCGGCCGAATTGGCACACTATCGGCCGGTCTCGAATTTACCCTTTTTGGGTAAACTCATTGAGAGGGCAGTGGCGTTGCAATTACAGAGCTTCCTGGAGGATGCTTCCGTCCTTGATGCCCATCAGTCGGGCTTTCGCC
This sequence comes from Heteronotia binoei, assembly GCF_032191835.1. Classification (NCBI taxonomy): domain Eukaryota; kingdom Metazoa; phylum Chordata; class Lepidosauria; order Squamata; family Gekkonidae; genus Heteronotia; species Heteronotia binoei. The sequence goes on along the minus strand of NC_083225.1, from coordinate 7,186,041 downwards.
CGGGTCATGGGATGGAGACAGTGCTGGTTGCCCTAGTGGATGATCTCCAGCGGCATCTGGACCGAGGCAGCTCGGCGGTACTGATGTTGTTAGACCTATCGGCAGCGTTCGATATGGTCGACCATCGGGTGCTGACTTGCCGTCTCGCCGACGTGGGCATTCAGGGGTTGGCTTTACAATGGCTTACCTCTTTCCTCAAGGGTCGGGGACAAAGAGTGGCGATTGGGGGTGAACTGTCCCGGAGGTACCCGCTGGATTGCGGGGTCCCTCAGGGGGCAGTTGTCTCCCCGATGTTGTTTAACATCTACATGCGCTCTCTTGCCCAGATTGCCCGGAGATATGGGCTGGGTTGTCACCAGTATGCTGATGACACCCAGCTCTATCTACTTATGGACGGCCTGCCTGCCTGTGTCCCAGAAAACCTGGACCTGGCATTGCAGGCCATATCTAGATGGCTCAGGCTGAGCGGGCTGAAGCTAAATCCGTCGAAGACAGAGGTCCTTTGCCTGGGTCGCCGTGGTCCGGGGAGGGAGATTCCCTTACCGGCCCTCGATGGTGTGCCTCTGTCAGCGGCGCACAGGGTTAGGAGCCTGGGGGTGCTATTGGAGCCTACTTTAACTATGGAGGCCCAGATAGCGGCCACTGCCAAGTCCGCATTTTTTCATCTTAGGCGGGCAAAGCACTTGACTCCTTTCCTGGAGGACGACGACCTGGCAACAGTGATCCATGCAACGGTCACCTCGAGGTTGGACTACTGCAATGCCCTCTACATTGGGCTGCCCCTGTGCCGAACCCGGAAGTTACAGCTAGTGCAGAATGCCGCGGCCCGGCTGTTGTTAGGGCTCCCTAGACGGGAGCACATTCAGCCGGGGCTTCGGGGACTGCACTGGCTGCCGATAACATACCGAGTTTGGTACAAGGTGCTGGTTATGACCTTTAAAGCCCTTTATGGCCTGGGACCTGCCTACCTTAGGGACCGTCTCTCCCCACATGTTCCCCAGAGAGTGCTGAGATTGGGGTCCCAAAACCTTCTTACAATCCCCTGGCCAAAGGAGGCCCGTCTGAAAGTGACCAGAGACAGGGGCTTCTCGATTGCAGCTCCCTGTTGGTGGAATCAGCTCCCGGAGGAGGTGAGGGCCCTGCGGAGCCTTGAACAGTTCCGCAGGGCCTGCAAAACAGCCCTCTTCCAGTTGGCATACAATTAACCGTTATCAGAATGCCTGAACACTCAAATCTCGAACACCAGATTATTTAATACTGGAATATTGAAGAATTGATTTAAGGAAGGTAGCATAGTACATACTAAAGTGAGTTTTATGTTTTTTATGTATTTTATGTATTTTATTGTATAATTATAATTATTAATGTATTATTAATGTATTTAAATTGATTTTGTTGGTTTTTATGTTGTAAGCCACCCTGAGCCCACCTCGGTGGGGTAGGGCAGGATATAAATCGAATAAAATAAATAAATAAATAAATACTGTCCAGGGTGCATGATGCAAGTGGCCCCAGACCATTGGGTACAACTGTGAGTCTGGGAGGCTTGCTGTGCTGCAGTGGTGGAGCCACCTGACCTTGGAGGAATTCCACTGGCCCCAGAGGACTGTGACAGCCTCCAAGGGATGCAAATACCCACCATGCTGGCTGCCACACAGCACAACGCCACAGCAGGCCTTCAGGGCCTGCCACAAGGCAAAGAAGACACGGCCCTGTGAGGGCCAAACAGAAGCTGGAAGCAGCCCCACTCCACAGTCAGCCTGAGCATCCTTTCCTTTTATGAGGGGGTGGGGTGAGGGGGAAGGCAGGTGGAGAGGACAGATGGAGTGGGGGAGGTATAAAGGGAGGCAAGGCATTGTCTCCAGGAGAAATGGAATAAATGTTTTAAACAAACACACCAAATAAAAAAGTGATGCCTATAGCCTGAAGACAATTGTAATTCCAGGTCAACTGTAGTTGGGGGCATTACTCATTTTTGAAAGGGGTTATTTCCTAAAAAAAGGAGATGTGAGATCCCTGGGCTACAGAGCAGGAGTTCATAACCTCAGAGATGGAAAACACAAAAATCAAACACGAAGTGCTATGCCGAACCTTGCAATATTCGAGCATGCTTGTTCCCAGCAAACAATGAATCTCGGGCACCGAATGAGGCAAAAACGCAATCCTGCTCCTATAAAATTTTAATAAGACAGAATAATTTAAGGCAGGCACTTTCGTTTTGCATAACGACGGCTCTCGCACCAATTGCCGTTGAGTCGAGTATTGGAATGCGTACAAGGATTCTATGTTTCCCCGGCATTTACCAAGCCAGTTTCTTTTCGCAGGCTGTGCGCTAGACATAATTCTTGTGCTGCAGTACACTGTAGGTTTGTCCACTTCTGATTTCAAAAATTCTGGCATCCTGGTGGGGCCTAGTTACAGCAGGAACCCTGCAGAGTAGTGCGGCTGATGCTAGCAAGCACAGTGGGGTGAAGCTTGGCTTGTGCTCAGACATGCAGGGAAACATGGGAAAACAGTGTAGGGAAATCTGGTATGCGAGTGATTCCAACAGAGAGCAATCCCAGGTGCATTCTCTGTGTTAAAGAAGGCATATTTTGAGGGCGTGTGTGCATTGTAAGACTCTGTTGAAATGTTCCCAAGCAAGCTATGTAGACAGGATGGATCCCCAAAATTTCTACTTATAGGGCTATGGATATTTTTATTTTTAACATTATTTCCCTTCAATTTATATGCCATCCACTCTGCAAGTGGACTCAGGGTGGCTAACAGCCATGTTAAAATAACCATTTCAGTTGTAATTTTGAAATGATAAAACTTTAATAATTACAGTTTAAAACTCAATATTTTGTGCTGCACAAGAATCTTGACATAGGTGGATCAAATTGTTTTTGATGTCACCGTTCTTCTGATTATCTGTTAGTGGTCCTTCTGATGGTATTGCGCAACAGCATAGAAGAAGCAGCTTTCTCCCACTTAGTTTTTAAAGGTCTGTCAAAAAAGTTCAGCTTAACAGGCCTTGTGGAATACGGAGAGATCCTGCGGGGCTCTTACGCCCTCTGAGAGAGCATTCCACAGAATTGGTGCTGCCACTGAGAAGGCCCTGGACCGTGTAGAGCTTAGTCTGGCCTCCCGTGGTCTGGGAATGGATAGCAGATTTTGGGCTCCCGAACGCAGTGCTCTCTAGGGAACTTACGGGGAAAGGCAGTCTCATAGATAGACAGGTCCTTGGCCATATAGGGCTTTAAAGGTCAATATGAGCACTTTGAAATGGACTCAGTGCACAATAGGCAGTCAGTGCAACTCTTTCAGCACTGGTTGAATGTGTTCCCATCAAGGGAGCCCCATTAACAACCACGCTGCAGTGTTTTGCACTAGCTGCAGTTTCCGAGTCAGAGTCAAAAGCAGCCCCATGTAGAGGGCATTACAGTAGTCTATTCTCATTATTAAGTCAGGTTTTTTTAATTAAGTTTAAGTAAAAAGGAAGAGAAGGAGGAAAGAAATACAAAAGCAAAACAAAGGGGGGGAAAGCAGATTATACAAATTGCAGTTATTTCTACTACAGAGTAAAGAACCAAGCTTATTCTACCTGCAAGTCTCCAAATTTTAACTAAATATTACCAATAAATCCTGCAATCCTTTTGTGACCCCTTTATGCTGTTATAGATTCCTATTAGTCATTTTATAAATCAAGTCTGTTTGATCTAGAGGGCATTACAGTAGTCTATTCTTGAGGTGACCATAGCATGGATCACCATTGCTAAGTCGCAGTGCTTAGGGGCCAACTACCGTACCTGCCGCATATGGAAAAGGGCGGACATATACAGCAATGTTCCACGCTGGACAAGGTGCACATTTTGCAAAGCTTCATATTTGACCTAGATGACGCAGCCTAGATCCTGGAAGCTAAGCAGAGTCAACCCTGTTTAGCACTTGGATGGGAGACCTCCAAGGAGGTCCAGGGCTGCTATGCAGAGGCAGGCAATGGCAAACCACCTCTGAACGTCTCTTGCCTTGAGAACCCTATGGGGTTGCTATAAGTTGTATGCGACTTGATGGTGCTTTCCGCCACTATTTATTAATTTAAAATACTGATATCCCATCATAGCATTCCTTAGATGCAAGCAGCCCCATAGCCAGGGTTTTAAAAATTGGGGGGGGGATGTAATTTTTTGGGGAGCTCAGTGCCCTTACCTTTTGCCCCTCTCCCATCCAGGAAGGGAAGAGGTGGAAGCAGTTGCCACGGCTCTCAAGCGGCCATTCTCTCAACTGCTCTCTCCACTATCGCCTCCTCCTTCACAATGGAAATCATGGGGGGAAGAGTGGTGGAGCAGCCACCAACATCCCGTGCTATTTAAGGGTCCCACCAGTCAGCTGATTGATACGGCCCTTAAAATGCAGTGGGAGGATGGGGGATGCTCCAACAACCCTCCCACGTGATTTCATTCATGGGGACGAGCGTGGCAGAAGGGAGAGCGGCTGAGAAAGATGCTGCTTGAGAGCCATGAATTTTCTTTTATGTATTTTTATTTATTTCCGCAGATTTATAGGCTGCCCTTTCCCATAGTGGGCTCAAGGCGGCTCCCAACATAATAAAACAATCAAAACAATTTAAAACTGTTTAAACAGTTTAAAAAATTTAAAATTAAAGTGATTAAGTCACCGCTCACATTAAGGCAACATGGATGGTGTGGACAGATCAGTGCAATCAGTGCAGGGGGGCCAGTTTAGATGGTAAGGACGTCTGTCTCCCTCAGCCATAGACCTGACGGAACAGCTCCATCTTACAGGCCCTCTGGAATGATAACAAATCTGAAAGGCCCCAAACCTTTGTAGGGAGCTGATTCCACCAGGTCGGGGCCAGGGCTGAAAAAGTTCTGGCCCTGGTCGAGGCAAGCCGGACCTTGGGTCAGGGATGGTTAGAAGATGGTGACTGACCGATCATAGTGACCTCTGGGGCTCATACGGGGAGAATGCTGCTGCTGCCCCCTCCCCCTTTCTTCCCCGAGATTGAAATTATGCAGGGTGGTGGTGGAGCAGCCACCACCCCATGCTATTTAAAAGTCCCGTTGATCAGCTGATCAGCTCGGCCTTTAAATAAAACATAAAAGAAGCCATGTTGGATCAGACCAATGGTCCATCCAGTCCAACACTATGGGCTTTTTCACACAGCCTAAGTATTCCAGTATGGCAGCTGGTCAGTTACTGAATAGTAACGGGTTTCTGTTGGCATTTCAGACAGACCCGATTCAGTAACTGGCTGCTACCGGAATACTCTCACCTTTTCAGACACTCCCGCGGCTGTCCCGGTAGTGAGGCGTGCCTGGGTCGTTAAAAACGAAGAGCAGCTTCTTCCACTCTTCAACCCCTCCTTCCGGGTTGAAATCGCTATGGGGTGCTGTGTGAAATGTCCAGTATCTAACCCGGGAGCAGTTTTCGCGCCCTTTTCCGCCTGCCGGCGCGCGCGATCTCGGGCTTTTTTTTTTTTTTTGGAACGTCAGTTTAGATCGATATAGCGATATATCGCTATATCGACCTGTCAAAACAGCACCACCATAGGGATGGCTAGGCTCTGTTGAGATCCCTATGGTGGTGCTGTTTTGATAGGTCGATATAGCGATATATCGCTATATCGATCTAAACTGACGTTCCAAAAAAAAAGCCGGAGATCGCGCGCGCCGGCAGGCGAAAAATGGCGTGAAACCGGCTGGCGCTGGTGGAAGCGAGATAAGAGCGGAACAGTGTGAAATGGCTCGCTTCAATCACGGTTCAATCACGGAACCCTACCAGGGAAAAAAACATGTGTATGAAAACTCCCATCGCTGTCTCGGATTACTGCAAGCGGCACAATACCGACTCCCTTCCGGTTTCCACCGGTAAGTGTGAAAAGGCCCTTTGTCACACAGTGGTAAAAAAAACCAGGCACCATCAGGAGGTCCATCGGTGGGGCCAGGACACAAGAAGCCCTACCACTGTGCCCCCCTCCCCCAAGCACCAAGAATACAGAGCATCACTGCCCCAGACAGAGAGTTCCATCAATATGCTGTGGCTAATAGCCACTGACAGACCTCTGTTCCAAATCCAATCCCCTCTTGAAGCTGTCTATGCTGGCAGCTGTCACCACCTCCTGTGGCAGTGAATGCCATGTGTTAATCACCCTTTGGGTGAAGAAATAGCACAAAACACTGGCAGCTTCATCCACCGCTCTTCCCATGCAATTTCAATTGCAAGGGAGGAGAGAGGCCCAACGTTGGGGGCAGGGCCCCCACAGCCCCTCCTCCCATAGCTACAGGCCTGGATGCAAGGCAAACAGGACAACAAGTTTCAAGGACACAAAACAAAAGAGCCCATGAACAAAACAAAACAATACTTAGATTAAATCGTTCCACCAAATATCAGTTCACCCTCCTCCCAATGCCCTTTGAAACAGAATGGTCTTGCACATGGAACCTCCCCATAGGGTATATACAGGGGTGGAATTCTAGCAGGAGCTCCTTTGCATATTAGGCCACACCTCCTGATGTAGGCAATCCTCCAAGAGCTTACAAAAAAGGACCTTGTAAGCTCTTGGAGGATTGGCTACATCAGGGGTGTGAGGTCTAATATGCAAAGGAGCTCCTGCTAGAATTCCACCCCTGGGTATATAATAGTACTGATGGATGTTTCAGCTTAGGAAAATGGTGGGGGAAAGAAGGCAGCAATTCTCCCTCCCTCAGTACCGCAGCCCAAATTTGAACTAGGATCCTTTGTCATTTTTTAATTTCTTTTTTTTATTATTCCATCTAGTCTGTTACAACAAATATTTGTAGCTATATACATTTCGATCTCTCCCTTCCTCCCTCCCTTTACTCTTAGTCTTTTCACCCCAGCCATGGGCAAAAAGTCTTAATCTTCCACTGAATGTCTTTTCTTCCTTCTTTCAATATCCAGTCTAAGTAGGTCTTCCATCTGGTCTTAATTTCATTAGATTTCCCATCCCATGTTGTCTCTTTATTGATTGACGCCACAATGTCCCGCCAGTATCATAGCCTTAACTAAATTTTGAATACTCCTATCCATTATCGGGCCTCCTATTGTACTTAACAACATTAGATTAAAATCTATAGTTAGTGTTATATTGCATACTTTTCTAATAATTTCGATAATTTTCTACCAAAAGGTCTTTACTTCCGAACATTCCCACCACATGTGTGCATACCAACCTTTAGAGAGTTTATAGTGCCAGCATATCAGGCTTAACCCTGGAATCATGTTAGCTAGCTGTGCTGGTGTCTTATACCATTTTGTAAGGAATTTATATTCAAGTTCTTTAAATCTGGCTACTTTGATTTCTTCTATTCCTTTCATAATTTTATCTGCCATCCTCTCTGATATCTGACCTTCATGACTCCATCTCCTTTGCAAGTATTCTGTTATTTTATCCTTATTTATTATCACCTTTCTATATATTTTCCCTACTAAACCCTTTTTCTGCTTTGCCATTTCTTTGTATATTACTTCCATTGATCCTTTGTCATTTTTAAATGGAGTTCCCATAATGCAGCTGTCGTATGGTTGTGAATCACCATGGTGGGCTTGTGCATATTTAGTGTGTAGTAGGGTTGCCAAATCCTCTTCATCCCCCAGCGGGGGACATTCGTGTGTGCATGGCGCATGCGCATGACAAAATGACATCACCTGGAAGTGATGTCATCAAAATGGCAGCGCCCGTGCAGGGCTGCTCTAGGCGTTTCCAGGAAAATGCTATGGTTTTCCTGGATGCTTTAGCCATTTGGGAGGTTAAAACTCTATAATGCCTATTGTACCATAGAGTTTTACCTCCCAAGTGGCTAGAGCATCCAGGAAAACCATAGAGTTTTCCCGGAAATGCCTAGAGCGGCCCCGCATGGGTGCCGTCGTTTTGATGATGTCACTTTCAGGTGACGGAGGCATGGGTGGGAGATACCCCACCCAGACCGGCGCCTTGGCAGCCCTACCATGTAGTCTGAACTCCAAATTTCTATCAACAAATCCCCTGTGGCTATTATGATCCTAACCTTCATTTGACAAACATTTTGGAGACATATCAGGCTTTACCTTTTTTGTTACATCTTTGACGTACACTGCAATTTCCTCATAGCATCGGCATTTGACGAGTCTATCAGAAAATGGCTTTTTTGCTATTTGCTTGTTTATGAGAATGCCAGTGACGATTGAGTTAATTCTTTTGACTTTTCCTCTGTGAGATCTTGGAGAGCTCCTGTCCTTAAAAAAAAAAAAAGATCTCTGAATTTTGTGGTAAATATCAGATCATCTGGGAACGGCTCTTAAAGATGTGTGCCAAATTGCCAGTCATATTTGTTGAAAAGTCTGAGGAAGGCAGAGACTTTGGGATATTTCATTGATGACTGACAGAATTTAGTTGCTGAGCCAAGAAAGAAAGAAAAAAAAGGTTGGCTTTTAGGGCCCTATGCCAGCAGTACCATTAAAAAAAATGAGACGCTATTTGCTAGAGAGAAAATGCTCAGATAATTTGGTTAGTTGACCAATAATCATGCTCTGATTCATAGGGAAAATTAGCTTCCAATGACAATGCCGAATGGCCAGGCTTTCACTGAAATACGTTTGGGTTTTTTGCCCATGCTGGTGTAACTTCCCATCACAGACACACCCACTAACCCACAACCCACAATCCAATACAGAGTTAAGCACCACTAAGCCCTAAATCCATTTCTTTCAAATGGATTTAAAACACACTTAATGTTATGTTGGTTGTGTCACCATTTCTTTTATTTTAATAAAAGCAAAAGCTTTTTTTAAAACTCTGAAAACAATTTTTCCCCCCTTCCCTTTCAAGGCTGAAGGCAGTTTTAGCAATATTCTAAAGTTACAAAGTGAAAATAATCATCAAAAATAATCTGAAAGAACAATTACATGATGCATTATGAATTTCACACACAGAAAAAGAACCCCCCAAAAGCAGATAATCTCAAGTCACTTTGGAAGAAGTAAATCCATTTCTAAAAACCAGGAGGTAGATTGGCCATGTACCGATTTTGTGAGGTCAATCCTCAGCTTTGAACCAAGTGGACATTGCTGTAATAATCTAAGTATGTATATGGAATGAGCCCCATGGCGTAGAGCGGTAAACTGCAGTACTGCAGTCCAAGCTCTGCTCATGTCCCGAGTTCAATCCCGGTGGAAGCTGAGTTCAAGTAGCTCAAGGATGACTCAGCCTCCCATCCTTCCGAGGTTGGTAAAATGAGTACCCAGCTTGCTGAGGGGGAAGTGTAGATGACTGGGGAAGGCAATGGCAAACCACCCCATTAAAAGTTTGCCAAGAAAGACATCACCCCATGGGTTGGTAACAACTTGGTGTTTACACAGGGGACTACCATTACCTTTTTAGAATTAGCATACATTTCTTTTGAAATAACATGTTGATCTATTTAGAACATTTCAGAAGTCTAGACTACTCTAGAAGTCTTGTGATATATTCTGGGCAAAACCTTACATACTGCTGTCCAAGCTCTGCTCACAACCTGAGTTTGATCCCAGCAGAAGCTGGGTTCAGGTAGCCAGTTCCATCTTCACTAGCCTTCCATCCTTCCGAGGTCAGTAAAATGAGTACTCAGCTTGTTGGGGGTAAAGTGTAGATGATTGGGGAAAGCAATGACAAACCACCCCATAAAAAGTCTGCCAAGAAAACATTGTGATGTGACATCACCCCATAGGTCGGTAATGACTTGGTGCTTGCACAGGGGACTACCTTTTTACCTAATGACCTGATCTGGATGGCCAAGGCTAGCATGATCTTGAAAGGCTGGCCCTGCTTAGTACTTGGAAGGGAGACCACCAAGGAAGTTTAGGGTTGCTATGCCAAGATAGCAAGCAACAGCAAACCATCCTTGAATGTCACTATAAGTTGGTGGTGACTTGAAAGCACTTTAGTAACTGGTTGCTGACGGATTTTTTCATGTCACTTCAGACCCATTTTAGTAACTGGCTCCTAGCAGAATTCATTTACCTTTTCAGACATAAGAACATAAGAGAAGCCATGTTGGAACAGGCCAATGGTCCATCCAGTCCAACACTCTGTGTATATATATATACACTGTGGCTAATAGCCACTGATGGACCTCGGCTCCATATTTTTATCCAAACCCCTCTTGAAGCTGGCTATGCTTGTAGTCACCACCACCTCCTGTGGCAGTGAATTCCACATGTTACTCACCCTTTGGGTGAAGAAGTGCTTCCTTTTATCTATTTTAACCTGACTGCTCAGCAATTTCATTGAATGCTCACGAGTTCTTGTATTGTGAGAAAGGGAGAAAAGTACTTCTTTCTCTACTTTCTCCATCCCGTGCATAATCTTGGAAACCTCTATCATGTCATCCTGCAGTCGACGTTTCTCCAAGCTAAAGAGCCCCAACTGTTTTAACCTTTCTTCATAGGGAAAGTATTCCAAACCTTTAATCATTCTAGTTGCCCTTTTCTGGAGTTTTTCCAATGCTATAATATCCTTTTTGAGGTGCAGTGACCAGAATTGTACACAGTATTCCAAATGAGACCACACCATCGATTTATACAGGGGCATTATGATACTGGCTGATTTATTTTCAATTCCCTTCCTAATAATTCCCAGCATGGCACTGGCCTTTTTTATTGGAATCGCACACTGTCTTGACATCTTCAGTGAGTTATCTACCATGACCCCAAGATCTCTCTCTTGGTCAGTCTCTGCCAGTTCACAACCCATCAACTTGTATTTGTAGCTGGGATTCTTGGCCCCAATGTGCATTACTTTGCACTTGGCCACATTGAACCTCATCTGCCACGCTGACACCCACTCATCCAGCCTCAACAGATCCCTTTGGAGTGCCTCACAATCCTCTCTGGTTCTCACCACCCTGAACAATTTAGTGTCATTTGCAAACTTGGCCACTTCACTGCTTACTCCCAACTCCAAATCATTAATGAACAAGTTAAAGAGCATGGGACCCAGTACTGAGCCCTGCAGCACCCCACTGCTTACCATCCTCCACTGCGAAGACTGCCCATTTATACTCACTCTCTGCTTCCTATTAATTAGCCAGTTTTTGATCAATAAGAGGACCTGTCCTTTTACTCCTTGACTCTCAAGCTTACTAAGGAGCCTTTGATGAGCTTTCTGGAAGTCAAGGTAAACAACATCTATTGGTTCCCCTTTGTCCACATGTTTGTTCATCCCTTAAATAACTCTAACAGGTTAGTGAGGCAAGATCTTCCCTTACTGAACCCGTGCTGAGTCTTCTTCAATAACTTGTGTTCATCAATGTGCCTACTCATTCCGTCCTTGATAATGGTTTCTACGAACTTTCCTAATATTGAAGTCAGACTGACTGGTCTGTAATTTCCCGGATCTCCTCTGGAACCCTTTTTAAAGATGGGGGTGACATTTGCTACCTTCCAGTCCTCAGGAACAGAGGCAGATTTCAATGAAAGATTACATATTTTTGTCAGGAGATCCACAAGTTCAACTTTGAGTTCTTTCAGAATTCTTGGATGTATGCCATCTGGACCTGGTGACTTATTAGTTTTTAATTCGTCAATCAGTTGTAGGACCTCCTCTCTTGTCACCTCAGTCTGATTCAGGTCTTTCAACACCACTAATTTTGGAAGGGGTGTTGAAAGACCTGACCTAAACTGATTTCTTCCATTTTCAACCCCTTTGTTGTGCTTCTGAATCACTGGGGTGTGCTGTTTAAAATTCTCATAGCACTTTCTGCAAGGCCACTTCTCCCACCCCTTATTTTTTTAAAAAAATATTTTCAGATAAGCACTATAGAGCTATAGCAGTTTCGTGCTATAAGAGTACTATTGAGATGCTCAGATACCATTGAGATCCGTTGACATTCAGTGAGATCACACTGTTGTCACCTGTTAAAAAAAGAGAAGAGAAGAAGCTCATTGGAAAGTAGGTGTGCAGGGCATCAGTGATTGGTGTAAAAGATGTTGCTAGCCCAAGCAGGTATCTGTAGCAAACATCTTGATGTTCATCCATCCATGCCCACATGTAATTGGCTAGTGAGTGACTTGTTGCCCAGTGGATCACAGGTATATATCTCAAGGAGGCACATCTATAAAATGATATCTTTTTTTTTATCGAATTCTGAAATAGCAGCCTATCACTGCTCTCTGCATCTGTCTCTCTCTTTCTAGTTTCAACTAATTTCCATTTTATTAATATCAGAAATCACAAAGAATTGAGTAATAGGCACAAAAAGAGCAAGAAATCCAATGCATTTTTGAGTAAGGATGAATTCATCATTATGGGAAACTTTGCTCAAAAGAAGTTCCCATGCAAATGATTCAAAATGTTCTGCATATGGAACAGCAGTTTCTTCTGATTTCTGTCTTGAAAGAGACTGAGGTTTGGGGGCTTTTCAACCTTCATTTAGCACCTATTTGTAATGGTCAGCCTCCAGTTGGGACCTACAGGTCTTCCTAAATGACAGCTGATCTCCAGACTGAGCAACTAGATCAGTCATACAAAAGGAGAACTGTGAGAAAAACCTGAAGGATCCGTGTATACCCAGCTTCTAACTACCATTGTTCTTAAAAAGACATAGTCCAATAAAGCCAAACTGTATACAAAATGTCTCCTTTTTTATTTTTGTTGTATCTCCAAAAAAGTGTGGAAATATGTAGGCTTGCAGATTTTCAAGTAAATGATTGCCTCCAACAATTTTCAGCAGCAACGACAACCAATAGCACCACTTGTTTCTTGTTTTGACTGTGAGAGTGAAGCAGTATGAACTTGACAAGTTGTTCTTTGAATGGGCAAGCAGGTGCTTGAATAAAGCATTAGAGTGAAACAGGAAGTTAAACCGGTTAATCCTGTCACATATTCGTTGTTGTTGCTGCTGAAAATTGTTGGAGACAGTTATTTACATGGAAATCTGCAGGTCTAAATATTTCCACACTTTTTTGGAGATACAACATAGAATGAAATAAATGGAGGCATTTTATATGTGTCAAGCATACAGACTTCAAGATAACCAATCAATGATTTTGAAACAAAGTATTGGTTTATTGTAAATCCATTGTGCTCATGGTACGACCATATTGAAAGTGATACAGTTTGACACACAACAGTTGACTTTAAAGGATACATCAAAGAGATACTAAAAGAATGCAAGGAATTCTCGCATATGCATGTGAAAAGCTGCCATCACAGGTTCGGCTATCTTTTGTGGTTACAAACATCCTGGGTCTCAGGCTCAGGCCTGGGAATCGTCCCAGGGAGGCACTATCTTCAAAGCTGGCATTTCTACATTTGTTACCGGAGGTGAGAATTAGAGGATGGCTTACATAGCTTTGATATGCAACAGATCAGTAAGATAATAAACAATTCAGCTTGCTACTGAGAATAAAATGTATGCTTGACAATATGCAGTTTGGCTTTATTGGACTATTCTCTTTAAGAACAACAGTAATTAGAAGCTGGGTATACATGGAACCTTCAGCTTTTTCTCCAGGTCCTCCAGACTACGCAGGGGTGGCCAACGGTAGCTCTCCAGATGTTTTTTGCCTACAACTCCCATTGGGCATGCTGGCTGGGGTTGATGGGAGTTGTAGGCAAAAAACATCTGGAGAGCTACTATTGGCCGCCCCTGGACTACAGAAAGCAGTTTCCTTGGAGAAATTGGCCATTTGGGGGGAGGCTGTATGGCATTAAACTTTGTTGAGGCCCATCTCCTCGCCCAGCTCCACCCTCTCCATGTTTTACTCCCAAATCTACCTAAATCTCCCAACCTGGAGCTAACAACACTGCAAACTACTACTCCTTTATACTCTTCAGTATGTCTTTTTGCTATGAGAACTAGCAAAATGGCATATTAAGGGCCCTGCCTAATCAAACCTAAAGTCCATTCTGCCTAGCAAGGGACATGAGTTTGCTGGAACTTCCATTAAAGAATGTTTCTTTCAATGATTCCTCAGTGCAGGGTTATGTCCAGTGTTCCCTCGAGTTAGTGTGAGCTAGTTCACAGATTTTTAGCCTCCAGCTCACATATTTTTATCTTAGGAAGCTCAGGAAGAAGGACCCCAGAGCACAATAATTTATGCAGTAGCTCACAACTTTAATGCCAATAGCTCGCAATTTTAATACCAGTAGCTCACAAAGCAGGATTTTTGCTCACAAGACTCTGCAGCTTAGAGGGACCATTGGCTGTCACCCAATTATTTATTCACTTTTTTTGTATCCTGCTTTTCTCTCAATGGGGGGCCTAAGAAGCTTACATTGTTCTTCTCTCCTCTGCTTTATCCTCATAAACCTTGTGAGGTAGGTTAGGCGGAGAGGATGTAACTGACCCAAGCAAGTTTCCATGGTGGAGTGGAGATTCAAACTTGAGAGACCCTGTTCCTAATCCAACACTCTAAAAACTAGGCCACACTGGTTCTCAGGGTGTCCACCTCTTTGCCACAGAAAGAGAAATAAAGATACTGAGATTGGCATTGCTGGTGCTGGGGTGCGTCATGGCTGCCCTAGGCAAGGTGCCCCCACCCCCTTCCCCCCACTGGCAAAGCACGCCCCCCGGTCTGATCAGCGGTGTCTTTATTTGTATTCTTGGTGCTTGAGGGGGCACAGTGGGAGGGCTTCTTGTGTCCTGGTCCCATTGGTGGACCTCCTAATGGCACTTGGGTTTCTTGGCCAATGTGTGACAGAGTGTTGAACTGGATGGGCCATTGGCCTGATCCAACATGGCTTCTCTTACGTTCTTAAGCTCTCCCCCCCCAAGCACCCAATCAGCCTCATCGCAGCCACCTTACCAGCTGGAGCTCTGGCAGCGCAGCGCAGCACAACAGCGCCAGCTGTGGACGCTGAGATCCAGATGCATGCCCACACACACACCTCTGCCTCTGCCACCTCTTCCCTCCTGCATGATTTAAAGCATGTGGGAGGGCACTGGAAGGACTCACCGATCAGCTGATCAACAGTGCCTTTGTTTCCGAATAGGAAGGGCAGCAGTGGCTCTGGCTTCCTTGCTTGCTCGCTCATCCCCCCACCCGCCCACAGGAGAAGCAGCACCCAATTTGGTGCCCCCCAGGGCCGCACCCGTAGCCGACCACCAGGGCTTTCTTTTGTAGCAGGAGCTCATTTGCATATTAAGCCACACCCCTCTTATGTAGCCATAAGAGGCCTCCAAGAGGGCTCTTCTTACAAGGCTCCATCAGGGTGTGTGTGGCCTAATTTGTAAATGAGTTCCTGCTACAAAAAAGCCCTGCTGACCTCCTACGGTTGCCTAATCGATGCACCGGCCCTGAGCATTGGAAGAATTTACTGAGAAAGCATAGGCAAGTTTGTGCAACTTTATACTTAATTTGTTTGTGTCTGGGTATTCTAACCCACTTTTCTTAGCTCAAAGTGGACTCAAAGATGATTACAGTGTTAATTTAAAAAAAAAAAAATGAACAGCCCCACACAAGAAAAAAGAGAGTCAATTTGCATTGGGACAGCCAGGCCTTAGATTCAGTGGGAGCTCACAGGAGCACAGCTCCTGAACCTTTCTGAGAGTTCCACCTCCTCCTTCTGAGAGTCCCACCTCCTTGTCCATTGAATGGTAGGTGCAGCTGCATAACAATCCCTGGATGAGCTCCACCACCTGTTTTTATACAAAATGACCCCTGGGGACAACCATTTCACATCGATAGTGCTACAACATGGTGATAATGTAAAACGTGTGTTCACGGGATCTAATTTAAACTTAAACTGAGCCACTTCGGTGGGAAGGGCGGGATATAAATCGAAATAAACTCGAAACTAAAACTTGAAACTTTGCAACTGCAGTGGCTTTTCTTTTTTCTTTGCTCTTCTTGCATTGTGTGTTTCAGTGTGCATGATAGGATCATTTTGTATGTGGTTGGCTCTCCCTCTGGGAACCTGTCCATGCGAGATACTAAGGACGCTGCACTGACTGATAAACAAAACAGCTTGTTCCCATTCAGAGTTCATTTGAATGAACTATTTCCTGTGACATTGTAGTACAAGTGCATCCATTCTGCCTGATAGCCAACTTGGCCCCCAGTCTTCTGCGGAAATATACAGAATCAGCCAGTCCTCTGGTACAAATGGAGAATATAATTACAGTATTTGTAAGCTGAATCAGAACGTAATGGAAGTATTTCCAGAATATATATTCAGAGCTTAGCTAATATTTTTTCCTCCTTCTTGCAGCCAATGCTATAATGCCTAATGTTTGTATATAATGATGGACATGTCCATACATTATTCCAGTAATCTCTCAAATAGTCCCATATTATTACTCTGGTATTGTATATAGGGGGACAGGAGGAGGTAGAGATATAGTGGAGGGCAGGGCCCTTTTTCTAGCAGGAGCTCCTCTGCATATTAAGCCACACCCCACTGATGTAGCCAATCCTCCTGGAGCTTACAGTAGGCCCAGTACTAGAGTCCTCTAAGCTCTTGGAGGATTAGCTACATCAGGGGGGCATGGCCTAATATGCAGAGGAGCTTCTGCTGGAGAAAAGAGACTTGGTGGAGGGGGGGAACAGTGTATGTAAAGAGGGAATCCCTTATTCCAATGTATTTCTCTTGTGATGTGGCCTTACCCATAGGACAACATAAGGCTGCCCAACTCTAGGAGGACATAAGAGAAGCCATGTTGGATCAAGTCAATGGCTCATCCAGTCCAACACTCTGTTACACAGTGGCCAAAAAACAACAACCAGGTGCCATCAGGAGGTCCACCAGTGGGAGCAGGATGCTAGAAGCCCTCCCACTGTTGCCCCCGCTCCAAGCACCAGGAATACAGAGCATCACTGCCCCAGACAGAGAGTTTCATCTATAGCTTGTGGCTAATAGTCACTGATAGACCTCTGCTGGAAGGGCTTGGAGTTCTTCTGAAGTTACTACTGAACTTTAGTCTACCGAGGTTAGTTCTCTGGGAGAAAAATGGCTGTTTCAATCAGAGGGCATCAATTTAGGGGAGGGACGGTGGCTCAGTGGTAGAGCATCTGCTTGGTAAGCAGAAGGTCCCAGGTTCAATCCCCGGCATCTCCAAAAAAGGGTCCAGGCAAAATGGTGTGAAAAACCTCAGCTTGAGACCCTGGAGAGCCGCTGCCAATCTGAGAAGACAATACTGACTTTGATGGACCAAAGGTCTGATTCAGTATAAGGCAGCTTCATATGTTCATATGTTCCCTCTGAGTTCTGTCTGCTCCCTGAAGTTTGCTGTCTTCAGACATTACCATCTAATTTTAGGGTTGCTAGGTCCCTCCTGGCCACCAGTGGGTAGGAATGCCTTGTTGGGGTTGGAAAACTCTGGAAAATTTGGGGTGGAGCCTGGGGAGCACAGGGAGCTTGTCAGGATACGGTGCCATAGAGTCCACCCTCCCAAGCATCCATTTTCTCCAGGAGTAGATTAGCTGTAGATTAGCTGCAATTCCAGGGGATCCCCAGGTCACACCTGAAGTCTGGCACAGGAGTTTTCAACTCCAGGTTATCTGGGTATGTTACTTTTTCACTACTACCAGTCAGGGAAAAAAATCCTCTGTTTATGGAATTCAGGATCATGTTTCTGCCCAAGTCCACTTTGAATTGCTCGGTCATTCAGCATGGATATTGGCCTTGGTCATGTGGAGACTCTCAAGACTTTATGATTGAAGTGAGATTTAAAATGAGGGCTTTCCAGCTTATAATTAGATCTACAAAAAGAATCTATGATTCAGCAAATGCAACTGGGAATAACTGAATGCTGGTCATTATAGGCCCCAAACTGTCCACTACTTTTCCTGTTTGAACTTACAAAAAGGCATGGACAGAACTTCATGAAGAAATCAGAGATCTACCTATATACCTACCTTCCTTCCTGATGAGGAAGCCCCCAAACAGGCCCGGTTCTATAATGAGGCTACTTTAAAAGTCATCACAAACAGCACACTGTGTGGTGTTAAATGCTTCATCTAAGCTGTGGAGTCCTGTGAGGAAAAATTCTACTTTATGAGCTACTAGCATTAAAGCTATGAGCTACTGCATAAATTAGCTTGCTCTGGGACCATTTTTCCTGAGTTAAAGCAAAAATGTGTGAGCTGGAGGCTAAAAAAATCTGTGAGCTAGCTCACACTAACTCACCTTAGAGGGAACACTGGTTGTATCCCAGCTGCATGTCTACTGCTACCCAAGGGCGATCCCTGCCAAGAAACCAGAGGCCTTTCATGTGAGAATTCTGCCACCATTTTTTTTTCATTGTCTGTGGTCACTAATCTGATTTCAGCAGTGCTCAGAAGGTAAGCTGAGCCAGCCAAAGGTTAATATTTGGATGAGAGACCACCATGGAAGACAGGGTGTCAAGCAATGTGAATCTTTCTTTTAATAATATAATGCTAATAGTATGATGCTAACTGAATGTATCTGTAAAGCTCCATGAATGTTACTAACCAGGAACAAAGCTGGGCACATCAAAGCAGGGAATAGCCAGAGTGTAGTTCGCGCCTCTTTTGCCTCTCTCGCTTTCACTAACAAATGCAGGAATTTACTCTTTGAGGATAAGCGCCTCCAGGGACAGGTTCTCAGGCCTGGTCCCAGGAAAGGAAACCACAGGGGAGATAAGAAGTTGGCTGTATGAAGATTCACACGTGAATACAGCATTGTTTAGAGAATGTAGCTTTGTTTAGGAAACCTTTGATGTGCCACCTTTAAGTATGCCCTCCACTGTTACTATGTATCAGTTCCAGTACCTAGCTCAATAGAAGCATCTTGGATTATCAATAAATCATACTTTGTTTCAAATCAAGGACTGATTTCTTTGAGATCTAATTGCTTGACACAGGGATTGATATGCAGAAACAGGCAATGGCAAACCACTTCTCATTTCTTGCCTTGAAGACTCCATTGTCCTGGTGTAATGGAGGGCCCTTGCCTTCTGCCCCCCTTCATGGCTACGAGCCTGAGTGTAGTAGAAAGGCAGATGCAAAAGATTTTAATCTGCACTGGCTCCGTGTTTAGTTCATTCTTGAAACTACATTTTAGCATATGTTTATTCATTTAAATATGTCAAACAAGGGTCAGCCCTGCAGAATTAGGCTTGCCAATTCCCAGGTCCCAGCAAGGGATTTCCTGGCTTGGCAGGCTCTTTCCTACCCCCAGTCAGCTGGTCAGTGGGAGGAAGCCCTGCCCAAACAGTACCATGTGCCTTCAAACTTCAGAAGGCATAAGAAGATGCTGGGAACAGTTTTCTTCTAGAAAGACACATGTGTCTTTAAATCTTTGAACCAGGCTGAATGGGGGCGGGGCAAGCCTGCAGAACAATATGTCTGTTAAAAGGGAAGGGAAGGAGCCCGGAACCTCCATTTGTTTTCCGGTCCCTTAAGAAGCGGTTTGCACACTAAAATAGTAATCTCTGGTTTCCCTGTGTTAGTCTGATGAACTGGGTTGCATATAGAGCAGTCAACGATTCCCATGGTGAGTAAATTGTCCCATGTGCCTTCAAACCTCAGAAGGCATAAGAAGATGCTGGGAATAATTTTCTTCTAGAAAGGCGCATGCATCTTTAAATCTTTAAGATGACTGAATGGGGGTGGGGCGAGCCTGCAGAACAACGTGCCTGTTAAAAGGGAAAGGAAAGAACCCAGAACCTCCATTTGTTTCCCAGTCCCTTAAGAAGCTGTTTGCACATTAAAATAATAACCTCTAGTTTCCCTGTGTTAGTCTGATGAACTGGGTTGAGTATAGAGCAGTCAACAATTCCCATCATGAGTAAATTGCCCCAGTGAGACCAGAAAGAAGTTGCTTCCAAAATATGTTTATTTTGGCTGTTTTGTGTGTGAGAGAGAGCGGGGGGGAGTGGAAATTCAGACAGCTGCTTGGAAAAATGAGGAAATGAAGACAACCCCCAAGTCCCCAGGTACTTTGTGAGTTAGACTTTGCAACCCTATGCAGAAGTGAGGCCCAGAGAGCTCCCTTTTTCTCCTTCTTCATGGTGAGAATGGAGGATTTATATCCAACCTAAAACTCTGAGGGTGTGATGAAAGCTGCCCTTTTCTGAACTATGTGATGAAGGACTTCTGTCTTGATGCTTCTGTACATAGAACAAAATATCATGGGATTGCACTGCTGGGAACAATACTTCACAAGCAGTAAGACAGTTTATATGGTTTAAATAGACTGTTTCCCTTAATAGCATCAGCTCTGCTAAGAAAAGTTTTCAGACTTCCAAATGACCTTTCTCTGTTACCATAGGATGAAGTTATTTGTGGCTAAAATTTCTATATATTCTTTGCAGGGAGAAGCAAATCATCCAGGAAAAACCAACAATAGATTTTTTCCCCCCCTGATGTTAACCTCTGTCGGCATTGTGCTCTCTGCTAATTTTAATGTTGTGCTTTAGAGAGAAATGTTAAACACCACTTGATAGAAATGGGAACATAATTATTTCATTAAGATTGGACAAATGATAGCGAAGCCATGAAAGCGTCGGTAGGTGAAAATCATACAGCGGTGGAAAATAGCTACTGTTTGCGAGGGACGGCACTGTTTCTGATCGTAGTCCAGTGTTTCACTGCCATCTTGTGAAGCATGAAATGTGCAGGACAGGAGAGGGAAAATGTTTTTGTCAGGGATGTACAAACTCCTTCTGGGAAATGCCAGGAGTCTCATTAAAAAGCCCTTTGGCTTTTCTTAATATTTGTTAGATGGTATACCTGATGACAAAGATTCCACAGTTTCAGATTTCTAATTTTGTTTGCTAGAAGAATTCCTGTGACATCCAGTGGAAGTAGATGGTGCTTCCTGTACTGGCTTGCAGGCTCTGAGTATCAGGTGCCAGAAGTCAGGAACGCAGAGTCGCTCAGTCCAAGATTGGGGTCTAGATGTCAGGCAAAGCAGAGTTTGTGACTTGGCATCTATCATACTTGTGTCCGATGCCTAACAGCATCTCTTGGCTGGTTTCTGTAGCCCCATGCTTAAAGGTCACGCATGCAGTCTGCTGCTCAGAAGCAATCCTGCAACTACCCATCTTTGTTATCAGCAAGCAGCTGGAGTAGAGCCAGGAGGTGTGCACTTTGCCATCTTGTTTGCTGCTCTGTTTCCAGCTTCATTTTACAGCCCTCTAGAGGAAGCTCTGCACCAGCTGTTGGCTGTGAGTGTTTTAACCAATTTAACCAATTTATTTTATTGGTTAAATAAATTGGTTTGTTGGCTGTGAATCCTGACAAGCCCACAGCTCATTTTCCTGCTGGTCAGATCCTGTTAACTCAAGGCTGGCTACATAGGGTTCCTCTTCTCCTGAGGAGTCCTCTTCTGCTGAAGAATCATCACTATCACTGAGCTTTGGCTGACCTATGACAATGCTAGAAAATCTCACTCATTTTAATGAAAATCTTTTGATTGACCTCAGAATCCTGCATGTCTACCACAGGATGCAGCAATACTTCCCACCATGACTAACATTCATTCTTTCTAAAGGCAACTTTGATGGCCCTATGCAGGGCTTTTTTTTGTATCAAGAATTCCTTTTGCATATTAGGTTACACACTCCTTACGTAGCCAATCCTTCTGGAGCTTACAGTAGGCCCTGTATTAAGAGCCCTGTAAACTCCTGGAGGATTGGCTACATCAGGTGTGTGTGGCCTAATAAGCAAAGGAGTTCCTGATACAAAAAAAAAGCCCTGGTCCCATGTCTCTCAAAATGACAGTGAACGGAAACCACCAACAAACATGCAGGAGTTTCTGTATATTTGAGGGGACTTCCCAAGAGTACAACAGAATATAATTTTATAAATTAAATTAAGACACCCCCTCCAAGCATGCTCAGAACCTTCCAGGAGCCACAAAACATTGAGGGCATTGAATGCCATTTGTAGAGAGGGAGGATAACAGAAAGGGGAACAGATACTGGATAGAACAAACCTCCAAACCCTCGCATTTTTGTGGGGGAGAACTATGCTTGTGGGTGTGTCATGAAAAGTATTCTTTGATCCTAATTCCTCCCCTCCAATCTGGGATACTGTCTGTTTAAATTGCTCTACACATTTTGAAGTAAAATTATTTAAGTTATATGTGTGTGTGGGAACTTTTTTTGTAGGATGTAAGGAAAGCTCTTTCCCAGTTTTAGTTCATCCCTTGCCCGAGGACATTTGAAGGTGTGAAGGGAGCAGGGACCATGGTATGACATTAGGACCCAGGAATGCATGCCAAACACAATTTCTCTTCATCAGATTTCAAGTGGTTTGTTTACATAATATGCAGGGCTCTTTTTGTAGCAGAAGCTCCTCTGCATATTGGGCCATGCCTCCCTGATGTAGCCAATCCCCCTGGAGCTTACAGGAGGTCCTGTACTAAGAGCCCTCTAAGCTCTTGTTGGATTGGCTACATGCAAAGGAGCTCCTGCTACAAAAAGAGCCCTGATATTATGTATTACAGAGTACACAGGTTGGCTCTGGAGTCCCTGTCTTCTGTCAGATATGTATTGCATATTGACAACTGGCTGGTTCACAAACTGGGGGCTAGGGAGGGCCTCTACAGCCTGGTGCAGGTCTGACTAGGAGGAGGAGGAGGAGGAGAAGAAGAAGAAGATGATATTGGATTTATATTCTGCCCTCCACTCCGAATCTCAGAATCTCATAGTGGCCCACAATCTCCTTTATCTTCTCCCCCCACAACATATACCCTGCAAGGTGGGTGGGGCTGAGAGGACTCTCACAGCAGCTGCCCTTTCAAGGACAACCTCTGCCTGAGCTATGGCTAACCCAAGGCTATCCCAGCAAGAGCAAGTGGAGGAGTGGGGAATCAAACCCGGTTCTCCCAGATAAGAGTCCGCGCACTTAAGCACTACACCAAACTGGCCTAGAGTGCCCACCCAACCCCTCTTTCTTCTTTCTAAGCAAGTATCTTCCTCCATTACAAAAGAGGTGTGGGGATCCAGGCAGTATTGACAATAATATCTTTTTTGTAAGTGCTCAAGAACAAACAAGTGGGTTTTAATTATTACTGTAACAGTAAAAGACAATAAAGGTGGTAAAATGAAAGTAAAAAAGCTCTGATGATACTAACTACATGTTTCCTCCTTCTGCTTCCAACTCACTCTCTCCTCTTTGGATGAGGGAACTCTGCCAACTGCAGCCTCTCTCCAGCTCAGCCTTTCCAGAGGGAACACCCCTCCTCCTCGGTAGGCTTCTTATCCATCCCTCCCAGGTCCCACCCTTTTTCTCTCCCCTGGGCAAATTTTCCCTCCAAAACTTCTACCTACTTGATCAGGGGGACAGAAGGGATCCTGGGAGATGCAGGCCTGGCACTCCAATACAGGCTTCCCTTCATCTTCAGTGAGCAGACATACTAAAATTGCTCCTCATTCTTAGCTTGCACATGTGTAAGGCTGACCAAAGCCAACGTGCCTCACGAATTCATTTGGAACACAGACATTTTGGAGAAACATTCTTGGCTCCTACATAGACTGCAGCTCCCTTGTGCAGGGGTGTCAAACTCATTTGCTATGAGGGCCAGATCTGACATAAATGAGACTTTGTTGGGCCAGGCAATGTGTGTCATAAAATGTAATGCCAAGTAGCAGAGATATAAACTTTATAAAGCAAGCAATTAATTTTTTTTTAATTAAAACATGATTAAGACATTGCCACTTGTTGGTCTTAATGGTGCTTTCTTTGTATCTCTCCTGTGCAACCCAGGGAACTGAACAAAGGAAGCTCTGGCTCTTTCCTTCCTTCCCCATGGGACTAGGAGGGGGAGGAGCCACAGCCAATAGATGGAAGAGAGGCTTGGCTCGGTAGCTCTGTTGTGCGATTGAGAGACCCTGGCAAAGCAAGCTCTTCCTCCCCCAGGGAGGAACCTCAGCCAATGAAGAAAATAAAAGTTTTGCTCCATACCTCCTGTGCAATTGAGCAAGTCTGGCAAAGCAGGCTGTGATACCGAAAGAAGCAAGAGAGAGAGAGAGAAGAAAGCAGAGGGCAGTCAGTTGCTCAGGGACCTGATAAGAACATAAGAGAAGCCATGTTAGATCAGGCCAATGGCCCATCCAGTCCAACACTCTGTGTCACACAGTGGCCAAAATGTTTATATATATACACACACACTGTGGCTAATAGCCACTGATGGACCTCTGCTCCATATTTTTATCTAACCCCCTCTTGAAGCTGTCTATGCTTGTAGCCGCCACCACCTCCTGTGGCAGTGAATTCCACATGTTAATCACCCTTTGGGTGAAGAAGTACTTCCTTTTATCCGTTTTAACCTGTCTGCTCAGCAATTTCATCGGATGCCCTCCGGGGGCCTGATTTGGCCCCCAGGCCATGTTTGATACCCCTGCCCTAATATATAATGACTGTGATTCTAGGAGCAAGGCCCATTAAATAAAATCATACTTACTTCTGAGTAGGCCTCTTCATCACTCCCCATGAATGCCAGTCCTGATTTTCGGAACCCTTCTTTTTGTAGACATTTTGTAGAAGTGGTTGTTGTTTTTTTGGGGGGGGGGAGGGGTTAGGTTTTTTTTTTTTAATCTAATGAAGGAAAGTTTGATTCTTGAAAGCTTATGCCCTGGAAATCTTGTTCTTAAGGTACTGCTGGACTCAGATCTTGTTCTTTTTTGTAAATGAGTTAGGGAAGTACAAGGGGATTCTATCATGTTCCAATGGATGCTGAGCTATTGACCGTTTCTCATTGCACAATTGAATAATGTATAGGGAAAATGTCTGATAGGACACCGGGAGGTTGTCACCTTACCCTCAACAACCTAATTCCATATTTATCTTTAATTGCTCTCTGAAAGCTATTATTTTCGACATTCGAAACCGGGTCTTCCCTGCCCAAGGTAGCTAATTAAAACATATCTTGATACTTGGGAGCACACAGAGGAGCCCTGAATAATACATGAAGATTGACTGAAGTCAATTTCTGTACATTTTTATCTTTTATTCATTGGAAGTGTGTGTGTGTTTTAATGAAAACCATGGTTGTTGCTTTGGAGGGGGCAGGAAACACCCCAACAACATAAAGGCAAAATTAAAAAGGCCACTATATTTCACAGTCCTTCTCGTCAGTCTTTTCTCGGGTCTGGCGCTGAGAAATTGAAGCTGCAGGAAGAGGTGCGCTCGAAAACACAAATTAATGTCATGTTTTGTGGGTATTTAAGAGCCCCATGGTGCAGAGTGATAACGCTGCAGTACTGCAGTCCTAAGCTCTGCTCACGACCTGAGTTCAAAGCTGGGTTTTTAGGTAGCTAGCTCGAGGTTGACTCACCCTTCCATCCTTCTGAGGTCAGTAAAATGAGTACCCAGCTTTTTGGGGAGGAAGTGTAGATGACTGGGGAAGGCAATGGCAAACCACCACATAAAAAAGTCTACCATGAAAACGTTATGAAAGCAGCGTCACCACAGAGTCGGAAACGATTGGCCCTTGCACAGGGACCTTTCCCTTTCCTTTGTGGGTATTAGTGGCTGATCCTTGTGTCTCCAACTGATTTGGACTTTGAGCCGCTTGCAATGTGAAACTCCTGGCAACAAAATTAAAATATGGAGAGCCAGTTTATGTAGTGGTTAAGTGCATAGGCTCTTATCTGGGAAAACCAGGTTTGATTCCCCACTCCTCCACCTGCAGCTGCTGGAATGGCCTTGGGACAGTCATAGCTTTTGTAGGAGTTGTTCTTGAAAGGGCAGCTGCTGTAAGAGCTCTCTCCATCCCATCCACCTCACAGGGTGTCTGTTGTGTGTGTATTGGGGGGGGGAAGGTAAAGAAGATTGTGACTGCTCTGAGACTCTAAGATTCAGAGTATAGGGTGGGATATAAATCCAATATCTTCTTCTTTCCTCCTCCTCCTCCTCCTCCTTCTTAATATTCTTCTTCTTCCCTGACTCCAGCACCATCAGAGCCTTTTTTGTAGCAGGAACATCTTTGTATATTAGGCCACACACCCCTGATGTTGTCATGGGCAATGAGGACGAGCTGGCATCTGAGCTTGCGGTCCCTCTAGTGCTCCAGAGGTTGACAGCTTGCCATGAGCAGTCTTCACATCTGACCCAGCAGAAGAGGAGGGGGAGGAGCAGACACAACTGCAAGCAGGGACCCCACCTGACTCACCCCCACATGTAGCACAATTAAGGGAATGGCTACTTTGTGACTTAGCAGACCGGTGGAGGGACGCATGCCTAATGGGAAGGCGGTCGTTGAGCCCTGAGTATTAGCAGGAGCTTCCCCACTGTTAATTGGAGCACCACTGGAGGTCCATTTAGCCTCTGCTCGGGGCTGGGGTCTTCATGGAAGTGACAAGTCATTTTGGCGCAACGTGCGTCCACTTCGGCCACTGCACTCTTGCATGAACTTTTCGGTTTCCTGACTCCCGGCTCTAGACGACTGCACTTTCTGCTCTCTGACTTGGCTTGTCGATTCAGCTTTCACTGGAACTTTTGGTTCAACCCCAGACTAGACTAGGACTTTGCTTACACCTGTACCCAGCCCGTGACAGATGTAGCCAATTTTCCAAGAGTTTACAGGGCTCTTCTTACAGGGCCTGCTGTAAGCTCTTGGAGGATTGGCTACATCAGGAGTGCGTGGCCTAATATGTAAAGGAATTCCTGCTACAAAAAGAAAAAGAAAAAAAAGTCCTGAGCACCATTATTTGTTATGATGTAAGTGGAAGATAATGTGTCTCAGCTGAAGCAATTCTATGCCATTTGCTGGCTCAGAAGGAACTTTGCTGTAGTCTTAAGCAAAGAGGCCTTTTGAGAAGCTCTGATGCGGCAGCTGTGGCTTCAATCTCTCTTCAAAAGTTAATAATTCTGCGGGTGATGTGGAACATGAATTACCATAGAATTTCCAACAATTCCTAGAGCTACTCAATGTCACATCCAGGTAGGATTCCCAGTTCCCCATAGGGGTGGGGGGTCCCCAGCTTTGGTGGGCTTCTGCCCACCACCAGCCATCTGGCTGGCAGCCCCCAACCAATGTTTTTGGGCAACTTCCAGTAAAACAGGAAGTGTTATCCCCAAAGTGATGATGTCACTCACAAGTGACATCATCACATTGGGGATGTTGGGGATGACACAGTGGCTGTTGGGCAAAATCTCTATGGTTTGAGGGCAAATTTACCAGTTTTGTCCAAAAACCCAATGTCACCTAGCAAAATTCCATAGCATCCTGGAAATTTGACCCCCAAGTCCCCCAGATCCTTCTTCAAGGTTCTCCAGTGTCAGGCCTGAGGGAGCCATGGTGCTCGCCAGTTCATCCCTTTGTGCCCACCAACTTTTTCAAAATTGGGTGGAACCAGGGCTTTTGGGGTAGCAGGAACTCCTTTGCATATTAGGCCACACACCCCTGTTGCAGTCAATCCTCCAAAAAATTACAGGGCTCTTAGTACAGGACCTATTTTAAGCTCCAGGAGGATTGACTACATCAGGGGTGTGTGACCTAATATGCAAAGGAGCTCCTGCTGCAAAAAAAAAAAAAAAAGGCCTGTAGAAGCTTCAAATCCTGGAGTTGGCAACCCTAGCTGTAAGACTGGTATGAAAATGGAAATTTTCCCTGGGCTCTAGCACAAAGATAGGCTTTTGATTTATCTTTTGGGCTATTTGGTATTCTTGTACCTTCCTTGAACGTTAAGATAAAGTTGGTAAGCTAGTTTATAAGATAGTACTTCTTGAACTTAGAATATCCATTCAACTCCCACACATGTGTCAAAGAGGCCAGGAATATAAAACACTCACAAGCAGACTATAACTTCATATCTCCCTTAAGCATTCAAACAGCTGCTCAACCCATTCATCTATCTGAGCATCTGGGAGGAAAGGGAACACGGAAAGCATGCTGAAATTCAGTATCATCTTTGAGTCCTAAAAATGGCAATGGAACTCATTGTGTAAATTTACAATTCTTTGCTTGAAGTTCACGTACTGTCATGAACTTCACATCAAGCAGGGCTTTTTTTGTAGCTGAAACTCCTTTGCATATTAGGCTCCGTCCCTCCAAGAGCTTGCAGGGCCTACTGTGAGCTCTTGGAAGATCGGCGACATTGGTGGTGGTGGGTGATGGTGTAGAACTAAGGTGCAAAGGTGTTCCTGCTTCAAAAAAAGGCCCTGAAAACATTGCCAGCCCACATGTTGTGGCTGGAAGTCTCCTTGGATTACAACAGATCAGTTCATCTGGAGAAAGTGGCCACTTTGGAAGAACAGGAGTCTCAAAGTGGCTTCCTATCACCTTCCCCTCCTCTCCCCACACCAGTCACAGCAGCCTTCCACATGGAGCCTGCTGGGTGACTTTGGGCCAGTCACAGTACTTTCAGAACTCTCTCAGCCCCACCTACCTCACATGGTGCCTGCTGTGGGAAGAGGAAGGGAAGGTGATTGTAAGCCACTTGGAGGCTCCTTAAAATAGAGTAAAATGGAGTATAAAACCTTTTCTTCTCCTCCCAAACTTGCCCTTCCCAGGGCCCACCTCCTAAGCTCCAGGAATTCCCAAACTCAGAGTTGGTAACTCTATCCCCAACACCCCTATTCCCAATATCATTGCTAGAAGAAGATGAAGAAGAGTTGGTTTTTAAGCCCCACATTTCTCCACTCTAAGGAGTCCCAACGTGACGTATAATCTTCTTCCCTTCCTCTCCCCATACCAGGCACGTTGTGAGACAACTAGAACTGCTCAAGAGCTCCATGTGGTGATGTGGAGGAATCAAACCCAGTTATCCAGATTACAGTCTGCCACTCAAGAAGAAGAAGAAGATGATGATGATGATGATGATGATTGTAGATTTCTACCCCAACCTTCTTTCTGAAACAGTGTCTCAGAGCAGCCTACAATCTCCTTTATCTTCCTCCTCCACAACAAACACCCTGTGAGGTAGGTGGTGCTGAGAGAGCTCTCCTGGAAGCTGCCCTTTCAAGGACAAGCTCTGCGAGAGCAATGGCTGACTCAAGGCCATTCCAGCAGCTGCAAGTGGAGGAGTGGGGAATCAAACCCAGTTCTTCCAGATAAAGAGTCCACACACTTAACCACTACCCCACACTGGCCACTAAGGTGGACTCCAGGTTATTTTACCTCATGGAAGTCCCTTCTGTCCCCTCCCCAAACCCCACTCACTTCACCATCCACCTCCAAACTCTCCAAGTATTTCTCAACTGGGATCTGGCAACCCTAAAAGCAAGGCATCTCGGGCATTATGATTTCACAGTTAGTGATGGGGAACATTTCCTCATTTCAAGGTAGAAAATAAGCGGGATTTCCACCCCCCCCTCCCATCTGAACTTCAATACATTTATTGATCTGTAAACTCTTTATGAGGGCTTTGAGAAGACTGACTGTAATTTAATATCTGTTCAGTGGTTATCCTCATACCACATTGCATGATAATTACGGTGTGAGTTTTGAAACATGGGTTTTGGAAGATTTATACTTTTAGATTAAAAAGAGAGAGTTAGGAACTAAAGCTATTGATTTTCATAATTTTGTTCCCTGAATGATTTGGCACTTGATATGAATTGATGTCATAATTATAAAAAAGGTGTCCAAAGTGGAGAAGATGGTATAATAATAATAAACATCTCTGTGTCATTATGGAGTTTATGGATATTTTATAACTTCGGTTAAATTGAGATGGCAGTTTGTCTTCCCTTATCATTGTCATCAGTCTCGTGCCAAATGGAATGGATTTCACTTGGCCTCTACATGCACAGATCTCTGGAAAATATTGGTTTTCCTTCACATTTCACAAAGCGGTAAGCAGGGGTAATTTCAAGCCAGTTTGGTGCAGTGGTTAAGTGTGTAGACTCTTATCTGGGAGAACCAGGTTTGATTCCCCACTCCTCCACTTGCACCTGCTGGAATGGCCTTGGGTCAGCCAGAGCTCTTGTAGGAGTTGTCCTTGAAAGGGCAGCTGCTGTAAGAGTTCTCTCAGCCCCACCCACCTCACAAGGTGTCTGTTGTGGAGGAGGAAGGGAAAGGAGATTGGGAGCCGCTCTGAGATTCAGAGTATAGGATGGGATATAAATCCAATATAATCTTCTTCTTCTTTGTAGAAAAAGAGGTGCCAGAGATCATTAGCAGAACAGATTTGCATAACTTGTTTGCATATGCCACACACCTCTGACATCACTGGAAGGTGGACTAAATTAAATCAGCTCAGCATCTAACTTAAAATGCTACTTGAATTGTAATTGTCATCATAAAACCTTACCCCCATCATACGTCTTAAATGACTTTCTCCTATGGGGCCACAGTGGCACGAAGAAAATTTCCATCTGTCTGCTTGATATGTTTTGGTTATTTCCCCATTTTTTTTGTGGGGGAAAAGAAAGTTTGTGAAATCTTAGAGTTCAGCAAAATTCTCACAGGGGGTCTGAACAAGAAGCAGGTATTTGAGGTGGGGTGAGGTTGAAGAAAAAAGGAGCACAATAAAATTTAGAGGTTTCGGAGCTCTGCTCCTATGAACTCCTGCCCAAAATGAGGCCTGGTGGTAAGGACCCTGAAACTCTTGAGGAAACCTACAGCCACACTTTCATTAGCACTTTAAATGGTATGGTGCTTTACAATTCTTGCATGGTCAATCTAGGCCTTGTGACTCACATTTGTGCAGCTCCTTAAATTAGAGTTCCCAACCTCCAGATGGAGTCTGGAGATCTCCCAGAATTACAAATCATCTCCAGACAACACAGATCAGTTCCCTTGGAGAAAATTGATGCTTTGGAAGGTGGACTCTATAGTAGTACTCTCCACTGAGGTTCTTCCCCACAGCCTGACTTCACCAAGCAATATCCCCAAATTTCCAGGAATTCCCTAACTTGGTGTTGGCAACGCTACCACAAACATATGTGGGGTTCAACCATTCCATCCCTGTTTCTGCTGCCTGCTGAGAACTGCCAAAAGCAACAGGCCTATAGCAGGCAAGTTACCATACATGGTCGGGGGACCTCATTCACCTTACTAGGTCAACCTGGGTAGATCTGAGTTAGTCCCTCAAACTACTCTCAGCCAATGGCAGGGCTGAGGGCAAAGACTTGGGGGGAGTGACATCATCTATGTCATGATGTTATCGCCAGGAAAAAGCAAGAAGTCACCTATGGTAGCTCTAGGAATTTCCAGAAAATTTATGGTTTTCCAGCCATTTCTAGAGCTACTCAATGTCACATCTAGGTAGGGTTCCTAGTCCCCCATAGGAGTGGGAGGTCCCTCGCATTGGTGGGCTTTTGCCCACCACCAGCCATCTGGCTGGCAGCCTCCAACCAATGTTTTTGGGCAACTTCCAATAAAATGGGAAGTGCCATCCCCAAAGTGATGATGTCACCCAGAAGTGACATCATAACATTGGGGACTGTCAAGTTCCCCATTCTTTCATCCTATTCGGTTTACAACTGTTGTGGGATTGCTCATGTTTTATTAGCCCTCTCTGTATTGTGTCTACAGAAGAATGGGAAGTGTCGAAGTTGAGAGCCTCCCCTGCCTTTTCTCAGGTTCCAGAGCTCTGTAGAATTGTTTTGTAGAACTTTGTAGTGAGCTATAGATGTTGTTGTAACCTTGTGACCTTTAGGTTTGAAATGTTACCACCGTTTGCTAACGGCTATTATCCATCTATTTAATGCTCCCCCTACTTTTGTTGCTTAATCTTCTCACTGACTCATCAGTGAGATACAGATCCAGCACATCCTAATATTTCATTCTGATATTTCCTATCACTACCTATATATCATCTATGACAATCTGATTTGTATTAATAGAATAAGTAGCAATGCATGTAAGTAGAATAGCGAAGAATATAGGAGGCTGGGTGAGATAGAATGCTTAGGCAAATAGTTCCTTTTAAAAGTATCTTTCCTTCTTTAGAAGCTTGCCCTGGCTGTGGGAGAGGGGACTGAAACTGCATTCCACATTTGGCAAAAGGGCACATTTGGCAAAAGTCCCTTAACAGCACCATAAAGATGATATCTTTCCTGGGAAACAGGGCAATTTAGAAATACAGAAACATGGGAAAACATCCTTACTAGACATTGATGTGGGCATCAATCTACATTCCAATAGAGAAGAGCCTGATTTAACACTGAACTGCCACCAAATGGTCCAGAGATCAGAAGGAGGAAAACAGGAAAGCAGGTTACTTTATTGCCCCTTCTAGGTATCAGAGCATCTCTCCTGGATGGGTAAACAAGATCTGATTTCACCAAGCCCACCCCAAAATAAGATCTGCCAATGGAAAGGTGCCAAAACCATGAGGCCTTATTTTGTATCCAATAATGTATGTTTGAATGTTTAATGTATTCATGCATCACAAGTAATACAAAACTTTCTGCAATCCTTTGTCTCAGCAGAGAGCTGAAATGTCCTGAGGATCTTTTTGTGCCTCGTGGGCTCAGACCTCTCCCTACCAGTACTGGTACATTATTTTCTTATTAATAAAGCTTTTCTTCAGCCGCCCTGAGCCTGCCTCGGCGGGGAGGGTGGGGTATAAATAAAAAAATATTATTATTATTCAGTTATTTCTCTCTTTCCAGGATCTCTCCGTATGTTCTTTAAATTGGGCTGGGAAACACAACAGTCCACAGGTTTCTGTGGAACATCAGCAATATGTCCTTTCCCATCTACAATAAATGAATCTATCTGGAAATACAAAGGATCTTGTTATTGTTAGCATGGGTGACTTCACAGGGATATTGGGGGTGACACACTGGTTGCTGGGCGAAAACTCTATGGTCTGAGGCAAATTTACCAGTTTTGTCCAAAAGCCAGAGCGTCTTCCCTGATACCTGCGATGTGATGACATCACTTCCAGATGATGTCATCATGTTGGGGTCAGCGTTTCTGGTTTAGCACTTCACTCTTCCATCAGCCAGGTAGGTGCACCTAGCAACCCTACATCCACGTTTTCCCCAAAAATGACATTGTGAGGTAACTTTCCTCCTGCCACCACTCAGAGGGGCTGAAGATGGAAAAGCCAAACTTTAAAGTTCTATCAAATGTACAATTTATAATCCAGCAACCTGGTTCCAGCTTCCAGCAATGGGTAGACTGGTGAAATTGCAGACCACATGTTGCTTATGCTTTTCCAGCTCAATCCAAGTCAAAATTCTGTAATTCATAACTGTTGATAGGTATGCAGTCATAACTTTGCACCCATTTCCCCCCCCAAAAAACCCCCCAAAACACCATACCTGAAAAAGATACAAAAAACAAGCTTCCAAGATGCTTCCAACACTGGATGTTTCCAACAAGTATTCTTGTTCTGGAACAGAGACCTGCTCATCAGAAAACCCTGTAGGGTATATATAATTATGAACAGATTCCTTGCTGGATTCTCTGATCTGGTTGGACTATGTAGGCATCCCTTGAATAAGAAGACAAGAAGAAGAAGATATTGGATTTATATCCCACCCTCCACTCCGAAGAGTATCAGAGCGCCTCACAATTTCCTTTACCTTCCCCACCCCCTCACAACAGACACCCTGTGAGGTGGGTGGGGCTGGAGAGGGCTCTTACAGCATCTGCCCTTTCAAGGACAACCTCTGCCAGAGCTATGGCTAACACAAGGCCATCCCAGCAGGTGCAAGTGGAGGAGTGGGGTATCAAACCCAATTCTCCCAGATAAGAGTCCGCACGCTTAACCACTACACCAAACTGACTCTCCTAGAGCTGTTTGTATAGTCAGTCGTATTCCATTCTTCTGTTGCTTTTGATATTTGGTAGTAAAAATAACATTTTTTTTGTAAGAACACTGTTGAATTTTTATTGAGGGTATTCATACATAGAGGCTTTGGCTGTTCCATCTTCATCTGTTTTTTTTGGTAGCAGGAGCTCCTTTGCATATTAGTCAATCCTCCAAGAGCTGACAGGGCTATACAGGGCCTACTGTAAGATCCAGGAAGATTGGATACATCAGGGGTGTGTGGCCTAATATGCAAAGGAGTTCCTGCTAGGGGAGGGACAGTGGCTCAGTGGTAGAGCATCTGCGTGGTAAGCAGAAGGTCCCAGGTTCAATCCCCGACATCTCCAAAAAAAGGGTCCAGGCAAATAGGTGTGAAAAACCTCAGCTTGAGACCCTGGAGAGCCGCTGCCAGTCTGAGAAGACAATACTGACTTTGATGGACCCAGGGTCTGATTCAGTATAAGGCAGCTTCATATGTTCAATATGTTCAAAAAAGTCCTTTCCATAGTACTCATTTGTGTTGTTTACTACCCAGAAGGGGGGCAGGTAAACAAGAAAGGGAACCTTTTCCTCCCTTTTCCACCCACATGTAAACTGGTTGTATCCACCCCCAATATCTTGACTCATCCCACATTACTTTTCCCCTAGTTTGGAGGGAAGCTAGGGTCGTTTCTCTCCATGTGCTGTGATAGCAAACAGAAAAGAGTCAGTGTGCACCTGAGAGCCGCACAACTCCCCTCACACGTTTGATCCAAAGTCCTTGTGCTGTTCCACAATAAATTTGAGGACATTGCAATACATAGATGGAGTCTCTGGCCGATTCCCCACTAGCCTTATGCCGGTCTCATGCTCCTCTTCTCCGTGGGGCTTCCATTGGATTTCACACTCTCTGCCCCGGGGCTACAACTCGCTTCACCTTTTTTCTGCAGCAAACAGAAACTGGTTTTTAGAGGGTCTTGTTTGCTGCACGAAACAGGCAGAGCAAGTTGCAGCCTTGGGGCACCTGGTGCGAAATCCGACAGAAGCCGCACTGAGAAGAGGAGAGTGAGAGCGAAGTAAGGTTAGTGGGAAATCGGTCTCTCTCTTTCATTTAGTGTAACAGATCAGTATGTGTTTTTTTTCCCAAAAATTTCACTTGTGCAAGGACCCATTCCAAGTGGATCCAAGACAATGTTTGTTCACTCAGTCCTGCATGTGCACACAATTTGGCAGATCATTTTACTTGATTTACAAGAGAAATTACAAATAAAGATGGGGCCACATGCTCACCGGCCCGTCAAGCTGATGGTCTTCCTAATAAACTGCATTCTCTTTCTTGCGGAAGTCCTTCAAGTTAAAGAAAACTCTGCATAGTGTTGTTTCTGTTTTTCTCTTCCTTTCCATTTCCCATGATTTTTTTTTTAATACAAAGTTTTATATTCGCTCGATTCTTTATTTCATGGATTGGCTTATTATTGACTGTGGGATTGCGGATACACCAATAAAGGTATGCAATGTGATACAAAAATTATATTCTTTTGAGCTCCATTTGATGTTTTCTTTGGTGCTATCCAAAAGAGCCCCGTGGCGCAGTGTTAAAGCTGCAGTACTGCAGTCCTAAGCTCTGCTCACAACCTGAGTTCGATCCCCGGCAGAAGCTGAGTTTTCAGGTAGCCGGCTTGAGGTCGACTCAGCCTTCCATCCTTCCGAGGTCGGTAAAATGAGTACCCAGCATGCTGGGGGGAAAGTCGATGACTGGGGAAGGCAATGGCAAACCACCTCGTAAAAAGTCTGCCGTGAAAATGTTGTGAAAGCAACATCACCCCAGAGTCGGAAATGACTGGTGCTTGCACAGGGGACCTTTCCTTTTCCTTTCCTTGGTGTCATCGGTACCGATAGCATTGACATTTGTTTCTGGAGGAAGAAAACCTAAAATTCAGATTATTTTCTTGAAATTCACCCTTCCAGCGTGCAAAGCTCTGCACATTGAGTGCTGCTCTTTTTTTAATTTATTGCTGTAGATTTGCCTGTTGAATGTGTACTGAAGGAAGCAAGTTTGCCTTGAATCGTTTCAATAGGTAATTGCAAAAGAAACCAAATCTAATAATCCTCCTTTATTGCTATTATCCATACTGAATGAGAAAGTGCTGCCCATATACATAAAGCATGCAAGCAGAAGGGAACGAGGCAACGCACTTTCCTCTTCAAAGCAACTCCTGCTGTGTACACAGCAAGGCGCCTGCGAGGAGAAGCATGAAGTCCTCGCAAATTCAGCCACGGAGAGTGTTTATGCACCAAACAACTTTTGATATTTATGTTTTCGATTATGTACCCCACTGTCCGTGTCCAATCCTCAGTTTGGCAGTGTGCACATTGCATGCAGAAGATCCCGCATCCCATTCCCCACTGTCTCCAGAGAGAGGGCCATCCAACTCCTGGGCTTTGAAGAAGAAGAAGACTGCAGATTTATATCCCATCCATCTCTCTTAATCAGAGACTCAGAGTGGTTTAAAATCTCCTATATTTTCTCCCCCACAATAGACACCCTGTGAGGTGGGTGAGGCTGAGAGGACTCTCACAGCAGCTACCCTTTCAAGGACAATTCCTACAAGAGCTATGGCTGACCCAAGGCCATTCCAGCAGCTGCAAGTGGAGGAGTAGGGAATCAAACCCGGTTCTCCCAGATAAGAGTCCATGCACTTAACCACTACACCAAACTGGCTCCAATAGCTCTGTTACGTATGCTATGCACAGGGCTTTTTTTTTGTAGCAGGAACTCCTTTGCATATTAGGCCACACACCCCTGATGTAGCCAATCCTCCAAGAGCTTACAGGGCTCTTATTATGGGGTCTACTGTAAGCTCTTGGAGGATTGGCTACATCAGGGGTGTGTGGCCTAATATGCAAAGGAGTTCCTGCTACAAAAAAAAGCCCTGGCTATGCAAATACAGCCAGATCAATCTTTGGGCAAGTAAAAGAATCAGGCCTTGAATTCAGCAGGAGCTGACAGGAGCACAGCTCCTGAACCTTTCTGAGGGTTCCCCCTCTTCCTTCCCACCTGCCTTGT
Organism: Heteronotia binoei; assembly: GCF_032191835.1. NCBI lineage: Eukaryota > Metazoa > Chordata > Lepidosauria > Squamata > Gekkonidae > Heteronotia > Heteronotia binoei. Next base: position 7,149,387 of record NC_083225.1, on the reverse strand, counting down.
CCATTGAACAGTAGGTGCAGCTGCATAACAATCCCTGGATTAGGAGAGTGAGCAGCCAGCTAGGCACCAGGGGATTTGCCACACCCCCATAAACCCTCATTAACCCCTGGAGAAGCCCATGCCACCCTTTCTCCACTTCTTCTGTGATTTTGGGTGGCGGGTGACTTGCTGGCCTTTTGACTGTGGGTAGAGGTGGCCAGGAAGAGCCCCAGGCAAGCAAGGTCTGCTCTCCCGGGGCTCTCCATTCTTGTATCACGTTGCTATTGGCTGGTGGAAGGGCAGCATATGCTACTAAGTTATGCTAATGAGCTCAACCACTTATTTTTCTACAAAATGACCCCTGAAAAGAACCAAATATATTACTGTAAAGAAACCTTTTTTCTGCAAATGAACAGTAAGAGGAAATGATGTTGTGACAAATTTCATTTAAACAACGGGGCTTTTTTTTGAGCAGGAATGCACAGGAATGGAGTTCAACTGGCTTTGTGTCAAGGGGTGTGGCCTACTATGCAAATAAGTCCCTGCTGTGCTCCCTTCCCTCCCAATAGTCATAACAAAAACAGCAAATCAATGTTATGAAAATAGGGTTGCCAAGTCCAATTCAAGAAATATCTGAAGACTTTGGGGGTGGAGCCAGGAGACATTGGGGGCAGAGCCAGGAGTAAGGGTGTGACAAGCATAATTGAACTCCAAGGGAGTTCTGGCCATCACATTTAAAGGGACAGCAAACCTTTTTAAATGCCTTCCTTCCATAGGAAATAATGAAGGATAGGGGCACCTAATTTTGGGGCTCATAGAATTGGACCCCCTGGTCCAATCGTTTTGAAACCTGGGGCAGTATTCTGGGGAGAGGAACTAGATGCTATACTGAAAATTTGGTGCCTCTACCTCAAAAAATAGCCCCCCGGCCCTCAATACCTCCAGATCAATTCCCATTGTACTCTATGAGAATCGATCTCCACCTAGGGAATAATGAAGTGCCCAGCAGACAATTCCCTCCCCCTCCCCCCCCCCCAGTTTCTGGCAACTCTGAAGCAAGGGATTGGTGTCTCTACTCACAAGTTGCTGCCAACTTCTTCAAAGTAACACAGACACACCATCCCAAGAGGAAGCCTTTCAATCGGAGACTGAAGCCTCTAGAGGTGGAAGTCACATGGTGGCTGTGGGGGCGGGGCTTCCCCCCGCCGGCCAGCTGACTGGGGGCAGGAAGGAGCCTGGGAAAGTGGGAGAACCCCCACTGGGACCTGGGGATTGGCAAGTCTACATGAAAATATACATAGCACTTTTTTAATGGACAAGAGCTCTGAAGTACTGATAAAATGCATTAGCTCAATGTAATATTAATACCTTTGAACTGAGCAAGTTTACACAGTGGTAAGTTTCAGAAGGTGGCCATGTTGGTCTGTAGTAGAAGAGCTGGAATCACATCCAGTGGGACCTTAGAGATCAACAAGATTATCAGAGTAGAAGGCTTGTCTCTAAGATGCTACTAGACTCGGTTAGAGAGCCAATTTGGTGTAGTGGTTAAGAATGTGGACTCTTATCAAGGAGAACCAGATTTGATTCCCCTCTCCTCCACTTGCAGCTGCTGGTATGGACTTGGGTCAGCCATAGCTCTCGCAGAACTGTCCTTCTAGGAGCTCTCTCAGGGCAGCTTCTGGGAGAGCTCTCTCAGCCCCACCTACCTCATAGGGCAGGAGTGTCAAACATGCCACCCGAGGGTCAGTTCAGGCCCCTGGAAAGCTCCTATCAAACTCGCAAGCAACTCACTGTCATCTGCTTCCTTCTCTGTCTCTTGCTTCCTTCTGCATCACTGCTTGCTTTGCCAGCCTTGCTCAGTTGCATAGAGCAAAGCCTCTGTTTTCTTCATTGGTTACCAGCACATGAAGTAACTTATGTACAAAGCTCACAATGCCCAGCCATTTCATGCTTCCCCCTGGGTCTTAGGCTCAAAGCATTGACCATGAGATTTCTGTAATGAATGTCAATAAATCAAAAGTAGATTTGCAATTTACAGACACACACCTGAACAACCCCTGAGCCGCATACTTAAGATTGCTACAGCACAGACATTGTCTCCAGATTGTGATGCAATAATTAAGAGCAAGAAGTGTCAGCTATCAGAGACTGTTAAATAAAATATTGCAAGTGTGCTAAACTTTTTAGCACATATTTATTTTTTAAAAATCTTATTATGTTTGTCTATGTCCTTTATAAAGTTTATATCTCTGCTATCTGGCATTACATTTTATAACACACATGGCCTGCTCCAACAAGGTCTCATTTATGTCAGATCCAGGCCTTGTAACGAATGAGTTTGACATCACTATCATAGGGAGTTTGTTGTGGGGGAGGAAGGTAAAGGAGATTGTGAGCCACTCTGAGATTCAGAGTGAAGGGCAGGATACAAATCCAATATCATCATCATTATCATCAATCATCATCATCTTCTTCTTCTTCTGATGTGATGGTTGACCAGCCATCTGTGTGGGGTTTGCAATAAAGTAGAACAAGACGGAATCCTGCCCTTTTCAGGAGCAATCTGGGGGCAGAATGATTCACCAGCTGAAAGCTTATGAAAAGCTCTGTCGGGCCTGGAGCCAATCAAGATTAGAAACCATCTAATCTTTGACCCCTACAATGTGTGAATAACAATTTCAAGCCCTGTCTATGAAATACATTGATGTGGGTCTGATAGCATCATCTTGAAATCTGGATTTGGCTCCATAGGCAAACCTGTCAACTGTAAGGTTTCTTTTTTAAAAAGACCTATTAAAAAATCAGCAAAGTTTTGTTCCACGAGGAAAAGGCAAGTTGAACCAGAAGTGGTTAACAAATCAGGAACCGTCCAAGGCCGCAAAAGACTCGAGCTAATTTTGAGAAACTCTATCGATGTTTCTCAGTAGGTTGAGAGGGTGCTAGGGGAATGGAGGTGAAGGAACTAGGAAGGCGGATGGGGGGAAAAGCAATAGAATTTTGTAGCAGCTTCAGTTATGAAACTTTAATTTATGCTAGGTATAAACGGCACAATTTTTCCCCCCCAAATCCAATCAATATTACAGCAAAGGGGGACTATTTTATGAAATATTTATTGCAGGCAAATAAAAAGTATGGATGGCTAAATAGAAATCCCATAATGACAGGGATCAGCAGAATGCTAATCTCTCCAGCAGAAGTCTTGATGATTTATGGAAAATACACAAACCTTGTAGCCCACCAAACTGAGTGTACTGTTCGGCCTGCTGGTTCTGGGGTGTGAGTAGGTTTGCCAGGTCCAATTCAAGAAATATCTGGGGACTTCAGGGGTGAAGCTAGGAGCAAGGTTGTGAGAAGCATAATTGAACTCCAAAGCGAGTTCTGGTCATCATGTTTAAAAGGACTGCACACCTATTAAATGTCTTCCCTCCACTGGAAATAATGAAGGATAGCGGCACCAGTTTGGTGTAGTGGTTAAGTGCATGGACTCTTATCTGAGAGAACCGGATTCGATTCCCCACTCCTCCACTTGCACCTGCTGGAATGGCCTTGGGTTAGCCATAGCTCTTGTAGGAGTTGTCCTTGAAAAGGCAGTTTCTGGGAGAGTTCTTTTGGCCCCACCCACCTCATGGGGTTGTCAAGCATGCGGTTTCAATGACGAGTCAGGTTTGATACAAAACTACGTTTATTGATAGACCGATACTTTCTGTGTAACAGATTCTTGAGAGTGATGCTAAAAATACATTGATACAATACTTTTAAGGCATACTTCAAAAGGATTCCAAAAGGTGGGGTTGAGGGATGCGCTCTCACACATAAACTATCATAAATGTCTACATTCTCATAGTGTTATCAGGACTCTGTCCTTGGCTTTCCCCAGATGTGCCACACTCCCTAACAGGAATGTATGGGAAGGTGCTGATTACTCTTTCTCAAGTTAGTTTAGTTTCTCTCTACTTCTACTTCGCAAGCAATAAAGCAAGAAGGGGGAGGGGGAACGAATAACAGAGTTAATAGACCTTGGTCCTCTATGATATTTCACAGGCCAGCTTTATGGAGGACCCTAAAACAATCAATTACCAGTGGAATTCTACCATGCTTGACAGGGGTGTCTGTTGTGGGGGAAGAAAATAAAGGAGATTGTAAACCACTCTGAGACTCTGATTTGGAAAGAAGGGTGGGGCATAAATCTACGGTCTTCTTTTTTGGGGGCTTGTAGAATTGGACCCCCAAGTCAATCATTTTGAAACTTGGAGAGTATTTGGGGAAGAGGTACTGGATGCTGTGCTAAAAATTTGGTGCCTCTATCTCAAAACATAGCTCCCACAGATATCCATGGATCAATTCTCTATTATACCCTATAGGAATCGGTCTCCATAGGGAAAAATGGAGTGCCCAGCAGACATTTCTCCATTCCTATCTGATGACCCTGAAGTGGGGGGAGGGCCTCCAAACCAGGGGATCCCCTGTCCCTACCTGAGGATTGGCAACCTATGTCAAGTTGTAGCTGACATATGAAAATCCAGTAGGGTTTTCAAGGCAAGAGCCATTTCCTATCACTGTGTCATGATAGGGCTACCAGCCTCCAGGTGGGGCCTAAAGAACTCACACTTTTACAGCTTTTGACTTATGGAGATCGATTCCCATAGGATATAATGGAGAATCAATCTGTGGCCATCCGGGGCTCTGGATGGGCTGTTTTTTTAGATTTTTGTTGTTGTTCAGTCACACAGTCTAGTCTGACTCTTTGCGACCCCATGGACAAAGTCACACCAGGCCTCCTGTCTTCCACCATCCTCCGAAGTCTGCTCAAATTCATGTTAGTTACATCAGTAACGCTGTCCAGACATCTCTTGTCATCCCCTTCTTCTTTTGCCTTCTGTCTTTCCCAGCATCAAGGTCTTCTCCAATGAGTGCTCCCTTCTCATTTGGTGGTCAAAGTATTTGAGCTTCAGCTTCAGCATCTGGCCTTCCAGGGAACAATGAGGGCTGATTTCCGTTAGGACTGACTGATTTGATCTTCTTGCAGTCCAAGGGACTCTCAAGAGCCTTCTCCAGCACCACAGCTCAACAGCATCTATCCTTCTGCGCTCGGCTTTCCTTATGGTCCAACTCTCACAGCCATACATTACTACGTACATTTTAGATAGAGGTACCAAATTTTCAGCACAGCATCCAGTACCTCTCCCCAAAATACCCTCCAAGTTTCAAAAAGATTGAACCAGTGGTCCAATTCTATGAACAGCGCCACCCCTCCAATCCATTATTTTCAATGAAGGAAATAAATTTAAAAGGAACAATGTCCCTTTAAATGTGATGGCCAGAACTAGCTTCGGAGTTAAATAATGCTAGACACAACCTTGCTCCACCCCTAAAGTCCCCAGATATTTCCTGAGTCAGACCTGGCAACCCTAACCAGAAATCTTGTACTGGTGAAGCTTTAGACTACAGGCGAAAGAAATGAGTCTAGTACCTTCACTTTATTCCGCTGATATTATTTCATTTACAAACTGTACACAAGCGCCCAAGTGTTATTCACTCACTCCATGGTTTTGGCATTTATTGACCAGAATACTACCATAATATTTCCCCCATATCTTTGTCAAGTCAGCTGGATTCAATAACGAGTCCTTGGTTGAAAACAAGCTTCTAGTTTATTGAAAGCAGAAAAGTAGACCATGATAACAATTGAAGGACTAAGGTACAAGAACAGGAACCAAGCATTTTAAGGTATAGATGAAAGGATTCCTACGGGTGGGGTACACTAAGCAGCAGGTTTTCACACTAGGATGTTAATCTCTCATTCTCACACCAAGGCTGCGGCGCTCTGTACTCCCACAGCCCTTTTGGCCTGAGAAGGCTCCAACATCTCATTCCCATATCAGCATTTCAAAGTAGACTACACAACAAAGGCATAGCTAGGAGGAGGGGGGGGGGGAAGGAGAGTTAGCTAGCAGCATTCGGTGTTCAGTATGGACCCAGAATCCCTTGCTTCTGAACCAGAGTTAAAAAATATATTCCCAAAAATACAGCAGACTTGACAATCTTCTTTTTTGTTTTGAAATGAAATCTGAACATTGAGGAAAGAAGCTGGAAAACGTAGCGATGTTCCCAAAGGAGCCTAGCTCACAAACCCTTCATCCCCTCTCTGCCTAAAGTCAGGGCCAGCCCCACCACTAGGAAAACTAGATGACTGCCTAGGGTGCTGAACTTCTGGGGGTTCCAAATCTAAGATTAAGATTCAACTGGGAAAGGAAACTCTGGCTCTTTCTTTCCTCCCCCAGGGAACTGGGGTGGAAGAGAGCCTCAGTCAATAGAAGGGAAGCTTGGATCAGTAGCTCTGCTGTGTGATTAAGACAGTCTGGCAAAACAAACTATTTCTCCCCCTCCCTCCCCAAGGGAGGAGCCTCAGCCAATGGTGAAAACAGAGGCTTTGTTCTGTAGCTCCTGTGCTATTGAACAAGCCTGGCGAGGCAAGTTGTGATGCAGAAGGAAGCAAGAGAGAGGGAGAAGGAAAACAGACAACAGCCAGTTGCTTGGGGACCTGATAGGAGCCCTCCGGGGCCCTGATTCAGCCCCCAGGCTGTGTGTTGACACACCTGAGTTAAAGTGTTTGACTAGGATCTTGGAAACACCGGTTTGAACACCTACTCTGCCATGGAAGCTTTCTGGATGACCTTGGGCCCAGTCACTCCCTCTCAATCCCACCCACCTCCCTGTATTTCTGTTATGGAAATAAAATGGAGGAGGAGGGAACAATATTCTAAGCAGCAGTGGCTTGAGGCAGAACAGCGTGCTAGACAGGGGCCCCCGCCCCTCTGAAAATGGCAAGGAGCAGCCGCACGCTTTCACTGCAGAGCATGCTGGGAGGCTGCCGTAGCTCCACCCCTGTGTCTGACACAGCCAGCAGAGTGACAGGCAGCTTCATGGCACACTCTGCAGGGCAGGCACACGGCTCCATTGAGCAGCTTCTGCCGGTATTTCCCTCACCCTGGTTTGCCTAGTTGAAGGGCCAGCCCTGATTGTAAGCTGTTTTGGATCCCATTGGGTTTGATTTCCACTCCTCCATTTGCACCTGCTGGAATGGCCTTGGATTAGCCATAACTCTGGCAGAGGTTGGCTTTGAAAGGACAGCTGCTGTGAGAGCCCTCTCAACCACACCCACCTCACAGGGGACACCCTGGGTTGTGGGGGAGGAAGATAAAGGAGACTGTGAGCTGCTCTGAGACTCTGAGTGGAGGCGAAATATAAATCCATTGTCTTCTTCTTCCTCTGCAAGGGCTACAGGACGAATAGGATCTTAATATTGTGTATTAGGCCACACACCCCAATGCAGCTAATCCGCCTGGATCTTACAGTAGGCCCTGTAAGAAGAGCCTTGTAACCTCTTGGAGGACTGACTACATCAGGTAGGGTTGCCAAGTCCAACCCCAGAAATATCTGGGGACTTTGGGGGTGGAGCCAGGAGACACTGGGGTGGAGCTAGGGGGAGGGGGGAAACGGCGCCGGGGAGTGTGGCGAGTCGCCCCGCAGCTGCCGCCTCTTCTCCGCTTGCCGTGGCTGCTCCTCTGAGATGGGCTCAGCCTGAGCCCATCTCGGAGGAGCAGCCACGGCAAGCGGAGAAGAGGCAGCAGCGGCGCGGCGGCCTCTTCTCTGCTCGCCATGGCTGCTCCTCCGAGATGGGCTCAGCCTGAGCCCATCTTGGAGGAGCAGCCACGGCGAGCGGAGAAGAGGCCGCCGCGCCTCTGCCGCCTCTGGGATGGAAGCGGAGGGGGGGGTGGAGGCGGGCCGGGACCGTGGCGAGCCGCAAGTCCGGGTCCTAGAAGGGCCCGGATTCACAGCTCGCCATGCTCCTGGCCTGCCTCGCCCTCTCCTGCGCTGCTGCCGCCTCTTGGCTGCTCCTCCGAGATGGGCTCAGCCTGGGCCCATCTTGGAGGAGCAATTGCGGTGGGCGGGGAGGGGGCGGCAGCGGCGCGGTGGCCTCGCCGGCTCCAGGATCAGGCGGCTCGGCACTGTTTCCCCCCTTTCCCCCCGCTTCCATTTTTTTGGGGAGCAGGGGAAGAGGGTGGAAATCCTGGAGTCCCCCGCCAGGGCAGGAGGGTTGGGAAGCCTAACATCAGGGGGGTGAGGCCTTATATGCAAAGGAGTTCCTGCTACAAAAAAAAAAAGAAAAAGAAAAAACCAAAAAAAATCTTAAGCAGAAGAGCCAGTTTGGTGTAGTGGTTAAGTGTGAGGACTCTTATCTGGGAGAACTGGGTTTGATTCCCCACTCCTGCACTTGCACCTGCTGGAATGGCCTTGGGTCAACCATAGCTCTGGCCGAGGTTGTCCTTGAAAGGGCAGCTGCTGTGAGAGCCCTCTCCAGCCCCACCCACCTCACAGGGTGTCTGTTGTGGGGGAGGAAGGTAAAGAAGATTGTGAGCCGCTCTGAGACTCTTTAAAGTGGAGGGCGGGATATAAATCCAATATCTTCTTCTTCATCATCATCTTTCAAAATGTAAGGCAAAAGAAGTACAGCTGAAATAGGTACATGTTCCCTTCTCATAAAGTGCCTCAATAGAGAATCCTCAGGTCTCCTTCTCTTCCAAGATCTTCCATAACCTTCTGTAGAAGACCTCTCTGCAAATATAGGAATCCTGCCATTCTCAGAAAGAAGCCTTTTCCCTTTGTACTTTCAGCGGCAGAGAGCCTTAAACAGCTTGCCCCCACCAATTTGCAAAAGGACATTTGAGCGGACACTGCATTCTCCCGTCGGACACCCACTGAGCAGAGAGGGGACATGGAGGGAAATGTGTTCCTCAGGTGTGCACTTAAGAGCTTATGTCGAATGGCTGCTGGGCCAGCTCAGTGTGTGTTTCTTAATGGCTCTCAACACTTCAAAGCAATTGGTTTCGGGAAGGGCATGGTTTGTCGGCGAGGTTATTTTCTTGACACGGTTCCCACAGATTCCTTCGCTGTCACGCAGAATTCCACAGGCTGACTTTTCTTTTTAAATGGGAGGAAATTTTTTTATCTTGTCGCTTTGTTTTGCTCAAATAGAAGTCATACAGGAAGATTATGTCCTCTCCGTCTTTTGCTCCCTATGGTATCAGTCAGTTATGTGGCAGTCTGTTTATGTGCTTTTAATGGAATTTGATATTTTTCACTGTATTTTAATTTACCTTAGAGAGCCAGTTCGGTGTAGTGATTAAGTGCGTGGACACTTATCCGGGAGAACCAGGTTTGATTCCCCACTCCTCCACTTGTGCCTGCTGGAATGGCCTTGGGTCAGCCATAGCTCTTGCAGGAGTTGTCCTTGAAAGGGCAGCTGCTATGAGAGCCCTCTCCGCCCCACCCACCTCACAGGGTATCTGTTGTGGGGGAGGAAGATAAAGGAGATTGTGAGCTACTCTGAGATTCAGGGTGGAGGGCGGAATATAAATCCAGTGTCTTCTTGTCTTCTTCTACATTAGCCACCTTGCGGACCCAGGTTGGGTGGAAGACAGCATTAAAAGTGTTTTAAATAAAAATGAACTATTTTTAAAAAAAAAATCCAAAAAACACTGAAGGGCTCTAAACAGGAACTGGCAAAATCCCAGTGTGACTATGAAATGTAAAAGTATTCGCTATCAAGACTACTCTCTTATCAGTGAGGTTCTCTTGTCTCCAGCTATGAACAAGCAGTCCCACCAGAGACAACAGTTGGTTTAAGTGTTGTTGTGTCTCCCCAGGAAGCAGTGGGCATTGCAGTTTTGTGAGAATGGCTAGGGACCCCTTACACAGAATTCTCAGAACCTTGGGATTCTGGAGGGAAAACATTGGCAGTTAAACTGCTACAAAATCAATATACGTCCATAGTGTAGATAGATTCAGTTGCTCTCAGATGTTGCGATCCAGATGGGGAATGTTTGTGGAAAGTTTGTATCCCAAAAGTCAACACCCCACCCCCTAAAAAAAAAACAAAAAACTCCTTAAGCTGGAAGTAGAAATCTTTACTTAAGTAAATATTCTAGAAGTAATTCTGATCCATTTTTAATACATACATTTTTTATTAATTTTTCAAAAATACACGACACAATTACAACAGCTATCTTCTCCACAGTTATTTGTCACAGTGGTAATAAACATTTTTATAATAAAATAAATAAAAATATAAACCAACTCACAAAGCACTACCATCATATCTTAACATTATCATTGTTTACCATACACAGAAATGAAACACATATCAATGTCATAGAAGGCAATGTCAGTAAAACGAAAAAATTGAGATATGTTTTAGGGATAGAAGATTTAAATTTCATACTGGTGTTAATATATTCAAAAAGGGGAACCATTTTTCTACAAAATTATTTTTTTAGTAGGGGTTTCTGTTACATAGATCTGTGTTGCTATTTTGTCCATGGCCGCAATTTCCCAAACCTTTGCCTGCCATTGCTGTATCGTGGGATATGATATTGTCTTCCATTGTTTGGCTATTATAATTTTGGCCGCCATTAGTAATAGGGCTGCTAAGTCCTTTTTTTAAAAAGTTTTTGCTGGATGGCATTAGAAATGTATATGGCTTGGTTCACTCATAGCATAAATCTCTGGTTTATTGCAGCCAGGGCTCTTTTGGTGTAGTGGAGAGCCAGTTTGGTGTAGTGGTTAAGTGTGTGGACTCTTATCTGGGAGAACCGGGTTTGATTCCCCTCTCCTCCACTTACGCCTGCTGGAATGGCCTTGGGTCAGCCATAGCTCTGGGAGAGGTTGTCCTTGAAAGGGCAGCTGCTGTGAGAGCCCTCTCAGCCCCACCCACCTCACAGGGTGTCTGTTATGGAGGAGGAAGGTAAAGGAGATTGTGAGGTGCTCTGAGACTCTTCGGAGTGGAGGGTGGGATATAAATCCAATATCTTCTTTTGGTAGCAGAAACTCATTTGCATATTAGGCCACACCCCCTAATGTAGTCAATCCTCCTGGAGCTTACAGGGCTCTTCGTACAGGGCCTACTAAGTTCCAGGAGGATTGACTACATCAGGGGTGTGTGGCCTAATAGGCAAAGGAGGTCCTGCTAGAATTCCTTACAGGGCTCTTCGTACAGGGCCTACAAAGCTCCAGGAGGATTGACTACATCAGGGGTGTGTGGCCTAATATGCAAAGGAGTTCCTGCTACTCAAAAAGCCCTGATTCCAACCTTGGTTAGTCTGTGAAACCAGGACTCAATTCACAGACAATCATTCAAATCCTGATTTTACCTCAACAAATGCTAATTACATTTTCTTCTCTCTGGTGCCTTGGGAACTGCAGGTCGGCTATGATTTAACCAAAAAGACAGGCCTTCAGAAATCTTATGAAATCATAACAAAGGCTTACAGCAGCTGATAAATCATCTACATAGCCTGTCTCCCTGTCTTAGTTTGAGGATCTCTCGGAAGCTAAACAGGGTCAGAACTGGTCAGCATGTGGATGAGAGTCCACCAAGGAATGCCAGGGTTGCAGCAGTGAGGCAGGCAATGGCAGACCACCTCCAAATGTCTGTTGTCTTGAAACCCCTGTGGGATCACCAAAAGTGGCAAACAACAACAACTAACCATAGTTAGTGGGATGGTTTGCATGAAGACAATCGCACTAACCATGGTTAGTGGCTTCAGAGATTATTAGATCTGATTGCATCATTCAGGAATTATTATTATTATTAGAAAAAGAATTGCAGATATATACCCCGCCCTTCTCTCTGAATCAGAGACTCAGAGCAGCTTACAATCTCTTATATCTTCTCCCCTCACAACAGACACCCTGTGAGGTGGGTGAGGCTGAGAGGACTCTCACAGCAGCTGCCCTTTCAAGGACAACCTCTGCCAGAGCTATGGCTGACCCAAGGCCATTCCAGCAGCTGCAAGTGGAGGACTGGGGAATCAAACCCGGTTCTCCCAGAGAAGAGTCCACACACTTAACCCCTACACCAAACATTTATACTTATGGTCTTAGATCCAAAGCTTTCTGGAAAACCCTCATTCAAAAGTAATCTTGGAAAGTCAGCAGCGATTCAGTGGCGAAAACGTTTTCAGAGCCAATTCAGGGTTTTAAATGTAAATGACAGTCAAAACACTGGAGCGAAAGAGAAGTGAAGGCTTATTGTAATGCAGATGGTCACTTTTGGAAGCGCAGCATTACTGGATCTTTTGCCCAGTGTAAAATCAGCCAGTGTTACTTCTAGGGCGAAACAGGGCTTTTATGTAGCAGAAACTCCTTTGCATATTAGGCCACACCCTGCTTGTGTAGCCAGTCCTCTGAGAATTTACAGGGCCTACTGTGTATGGTGTGTGTCAGAATTAGTCTTGCCTAGGCTGTCAGACCTGGAGCTGTGACATGGCAAACCACATCTGAACATCTCTTGCCTTGAAAACTTTACAGGGTCACCATAAATTGGCTGCAAATTGATGGTACTTTTTACTGCCTGAGTTACAATGGAGTGAAAAAGCTTTCCTGGTGTCAAAAAATGAAAAGCCAGAAAAGTGGGGGGGGGGGGGGGAGGAATCCTGAGAACGCTCTTGCTAAGTCTAATAAGGTTTCGTTTGTTTTGTTTTGTTTTTAAATAAGCCAATATGCTCTTGCAGAAAGTAAAGAAGTACTTAGGATCAATAGACTCAAATGGCGCAAATAGATCAAGTAAGCTTTAAACCATCAGAGGACCGAAGGAGGAATAACTCATTACAAGCCCTATTTAGCACAGCTTTGGTGCAGTGCCCATGCACGCGAAAAACAGACTGGAAATTTTCATCTAGCTAGTTATGGCAGGGTTGGGACAGCAACTGTACGCTAATGATCCTTTATAGATTTTTTTTTTTTTTTTTTGCCAGGAGGGGGGGAAAAAAAGCCAGGCTTCCTATAAAATTCTAATTGGAAAAGCTTTTGATGGTTTATTATTTAAATAATGCAGTAATCGCTGCAGGGCTGCTCCGAGCCAGATGTAGCCTATACCTTAAGAAGCTCTTCCAGGGCTTTTTTTGGTAGCAGGAACTCCTTTGCATATTGGGCCACACACACCTGATGTAGCCAATCCTCCAAAAGCTTACAGTAAGCCCTGTAAGAAGAGCCCTGCAAGCTCTTGGAGGATTGGCTACATCAGGGAGGTGTGGTCTAATATGCAAAGAAGAAGATATTGGATTTATATCCCGCCCTATATTCTGAATATCAGAGTCTCAGAGCAATCACAATCTCCCCCCCCCCCACACACACACACACAACAAACACCCTGTGAGGTAGGTGGGGCTGAGAGAGCTCTCACAAAAGCTGCCTTTTCAAGAACAGCTGCCCTTTCAAGGACATATCCCTCCCTCGGAGTCTCAGAGTGGCTTATAATCTCTTTCCCTTCCTCTCTCCACCACAGACACCCTGTGAGGTAGGTGGGGCTGAGAGAGCTCTGGGAGAAGTGCTCTTGAGAGAACAGCTCTGAGAGAACTGTGGCTGACCCCAAGTCAGGGCCGGCGCTAAGTGTTCTGCCGCTATAGGCAGCCCCCCATGCTGTGCCCCCACCCTCCCAGCTCCACTTTTTTTTGTTTGCCTCCTCGCGCTGCGGGGAGGCGGAACAGGGTCAGGCGTTTGCTTGCCAGGTTCCCCGAGAGGAGCCTGGCATGCAAACAAGGCCAGATCCGGCATGGTTTCACCTCCTCGCACTGTGTGGAGGTGGAGCAGGGGTCGGACGTTTGCTTGGCGGCCTCATGGTGACGCCACGGGCGGGTGTGGGGAGGCAGAGGCAGGTGAGGAAAGGTGGTGGGTGGCGGTAGGGGGGAGGAGGCGAGTGGCGGCAGGCGAGGGAAGGCAGGTGCGTCGAGGTGGCAGCAAGGATCAAGAGGCAGACAGTGATGAGGAGGAGGCAGGCGCTGGGAGAGGGAGCGCCTCATGGCACCCCTAGGCCAAGTGGCACCCCAGGCAGCCACCTACTTGGCCTACTCCCACGTGCCAGTCCTGCCCAAAGTCACCCAGCTACTGCATGTGAAGGAGTGAGGAATCATACCCGGTTCCCCACATTGGAGTCCACTGCTCTTCACCACTCCAAACTGGCTCTCAGCCCATTCAAAGTCAATTAAAAAAAAAAGCTATCAAAGTGGTCCTCAGGTTGATTGGAGCATCCCTAACAGGCATACCTGTGGGGAAAGCACACCTGTCAGCATCACAGCACTGTGGCGCTTCCATCTGAAGGCAGGTCCTGCTCTATCTCAAAAGCTCAAGGCAGCTTTAGATGCGATGTGCACACAGCGTGAGGACCTATATTAAACTGAAGAAAAATACTTCATTCCGATGTTTATTTCATTGGATTCTAGTCAGTAGATTTTTTTTTTTTTTTTAAATGAAATTGTAGAAACAGGATGGAGAAAAAATTAAAGATCTGTCAGTGGGGAAATCACAGATACTCTTACAGGATCCTGGAGACCTATTAGCTCACCCATTCATAAAATATTGAATGGGGAGTGGAAAAGGAAAACATTTTTTATTGTTCATTGGAGGGTCTTAGATTACTTTGAAAGCATTAGTTAATTAAGCTTCAAAGAGACCCCCGTAAAATAAATACGGTCCTTTCCAGGTAGACTGAGACCAATTACAGGACTTAAATGACATGTGCATTTTAATTTGCTGAAACGTTTGCCAGAGGTCAGAAAGCAAATTGGCCTGGAAATAGAATCCAGGAGCCAGCCTCTATCAGACTAATGCCATTAGCTTCCAGTGGAGATACCTTAACTTAAAAAATCCAATGAGATGGCCCCAGGAGTCCAGACTCTTATTTCTAACCATTCTGAATGTCCCTGTCTTCAGTAACATGTGACAAAAGATGATTGGAGTCAAATAAGAAAGTTAATAGATGCAGCAGGAGGAGGAGGAGGGGAATAGACAGATGTGTGCAAGTGACTACACACTGAAGAAGAACTAATCTGCAATAAGAAGACTTAGAGCTGGAGAGGACCTCAAGGGTCATCTAGTCTTACACAATGCAGGAAATTCAGAATTACTCTCTAGGTTACATGTGATCCCCTGGGCCAATCTGGCCGGAAGAAAAATTCTTTTCTGACTAGGGATGAGCACAAACTGACTTACAAGCTAGAAGTTCATCATGAATTTGGGCTGGTTCATGGTTTGCAACATGATGTTTGCGAATTGAAGAGCCACCACAAACACCTGTCAATTTCAAGGCAGTTCATGCTTTCTGCTCTTCAGAAAAAAACAACAGTTGAGCAGCAGGAAGCAGGGGGTTAGATGGCTCCGTGCCATATTGCCCCTTGCTTTCTGCTCCCTTCCACTTTTAGCAGGGAGCAGAAAGCAAGGGGGTTAAATGGTTCAGAACCATTTAAAACCCTGTTTGCTAATCCCTGTGAAAAGCGGCAAGGAGCAGAAAGCAGGGTCACGAACCAATACAAACTAGTTAATTTTGCAAACTGGCATATCAGTTCATAGTTTGTTTTGTGGTTCAGCCACGAACCAAACAGAACCACAAAACTGGGTTTCATGCCTACCCATATTTCTGACCCCCAAATGGCAAATGGGATTATCTTGTACAGATAAAATAGGGCCATGAGAGCTGACCACAGGCTGACCCCTTCCTGCCCTCCCTCTCACAATCTGCCTAAATTCACAGAATCAGCATTGCTGTCAGATGGCCACCTAGCCACTGTCTTAAAAATCTCTGTTTAAGGAGAGCTCCCCACCTTCCAATGAAATGTGTTCCACAAAACATTCTAACTGTCAGGAAGTTCTTCCTAATATTCCATAGAGCCATAGAGTTGGAAGGGACCTCTAGGATTATCTAGTCCAGCCCCCTACACAATGCAGAAATTTCACAAACACCTCCCCTCCCCCGCCCCCACACACATATCCCCAGTGACCGGATCTCCATGCCCAGAAGATGGCAAAAACCTCTTGGATCCCTTGCCAAACTGACCTGCAGTGTCACTCAATGTCAATCAGCATTCCCCTGGGCAACAAATAAAAAGTTTGATGGAAAACAATATTAAGTCAGATGGAATTAGACGTGAGCAAACAGAACTGGAAAGGGTTTTGCTTGGAGACAATGAAAAATTAATATCGAAAGTATATAAATTATTATTGAAATGGTCTACTGAAGAAGAAGTAGTAACACAAGAAGACGTCACCAGCCCTGTGCTCCATGGCAACTCTTTCTTCTATGCTTTCTGAAATTTACTATCTATGTATCAAGTTGGGGACAGAAGGCTAGTGTCACATGAGATGTTGCTACTCATTCAAATGCCTTCAAGCCAGTCTTGGCTCTCATCCTGTCTCAAGGTTGCCACTATTGATACGAAAGACCATCCATAAGAACATAGGAGAAGCCATGTTGGATCAGGCCAATGGCCCATCCAGTTCAACACTCTGTGTCACATAAGAACACAAAAGAAGCCATGCTGGATCAGGCCAATGGCCCATCCAGTCCAACACTCTGTGTCACATAAGAACACAAAAGAAGCCATGTTGGATCAGGCCAATGGCCCATCCAGTCCAACACTCTGTGTCACATAAGAACATAAGAGAAGCCATGTTGGATCAGGCCAGTGGCCCCTCCAGTCCAACACTCTGTGTCACATAAGAACATAAGAGAAGCCATGTTGGATCAGGCCAATGGCCCATCCAGTCCAACACTCTGTGTCACATAAGAACACAAAAGAAGCCATGTTGGATCAGGCCAGTGGCCCCTCCAGTCCAACACTCTGTGTCACATAAGAACATAAGAGAAGCCATGTTGGATCAGGCCAGTGGCCCCTCCAGTCCAACACTCTGTGTCACATAAGAACACAAAAGAAGCCATGTTGGATCAGGCCAATGGGCCATCCAGTCCAACACTCTGTGTCACATAAGAACACAAGAGAAGCCATGTTGGATCAGGCCAGTGGCCCCTCCAGTCCAACACTCTGTGTCACATAAGAACATAGGAGAAGCCATGTTGGATCAGGCCAATGGCCCATCCAGTCCAACACTCTGTGTCACACAGTGGCCAAAACCCCCCAAAAAACAGGTGCCATCAGGAGGTCACCAGTGGGGCCAGGACACTAGAAGCCCTCCCACTGTTGCCCCCCCCCAAGCGTGAAGAATACAGAGTATCACTGCCCCAGACAGAGAGTTCCATCAATATCCATATAATATCAATATCCATATAATATCAATATCCATATAATAATGCAGTTCACAGTCTGCCACCATGAAGCCCTGTCCCCATATAAACAGTTTTTGGGTGGCTACATACCATTAGCATCACTAGGAAATGTGGGGCACTTTGTGACTAAAACAAAGGAAGACAAAGTGGAAGTCGGTATGGCATAGTGGTTAAGGTGTCAGTTTGTGAATGGGGAAACCCAGACCGATTTCCCACTCCCCTTATGCCGCTCTCATGTTCCTCTTCTCAAGGGGACTTCCTTCTGATTTCACACTCTCTGCCCCGGGGCTGCAGCTAGCATCGGCTTTTTCATGCCGCAAACAGAAACAACTAAAAAAACAGTTTCTGTTTGCCACTTGAAAAAGCTGACGCCAGCTGCAGCCCCGGGGCAGATAGTGTGAAATCGGAAAGAAGCCCCGCTGAGAAGAGCAATGTGAGAGTGGCATAAGGCAAGTGGGAAATTGGTCCCAGGCTCAAATTCTCTCCCAACCATGACCTTCAATGGATGACTTGGGGGGCCGGTCTGAACATAATGAACCACACAAGGTTATTGTGAAGAGAGGATAGAGAAGCGGAGCACCAAGTATAGCTCCATGGAAGAAGTTTATGATAAAAATGGGATCTAAAAATTGATGAAAGAGCATACAAGGGTCACTAGAAGAACATCTGCTTGGCATCCAGGAGATTCCAGGTTCAATCTCCAGCATCTTCAAATGATGTGAAAGACCTCTGCCTGAGACCTTGGAGAGCTGCTGACAGTCTGAGTAGACAGTAATGACATTGATGGACTAAGGGTCTGATTTTCTTTAAGGCAGTTTCCTGTGTTCATGTGACATGTTACCTCGCACTAAGGGTTTTTAAGTCTGTGTGATTAATATTATTTCAAAGACTTCAAGGCAGCATGTCAGCCCCACTTAGCAGGGAAATAAACATACCCTCCCAGTTTCTGGAGTTTTAAAAATAAAAGAACCTTTGCTTTTGTCTTGATACAATCAAAAATGAAGAATGGTGTTGCTGAAACTTAATGGCCCAGGTCCAAAGAAAGTCACGTTTTTGTTCCAAGGAACACAATAGGGCAAGTCCCAGTTAGGCATGAAGACACTGTCTCCACCAATGGCAAGCGAAGGGTCAGCTAATCTTTGCAAAATAGACCAATCAACTTTCAGGAAAGTTAAGGATCTGAGAATCTTCCCAGAGCAAATTCATGTGTGTAGCTAGAATAACAGGTCATTAATCAGGGGGAATGGAAGAGAGAGAGAGAGAGATTCAACATTATATTGGGCTTTTGATTTGACCTAAAAAATATCTAGCAGCTTTCTGGGTCATGTTATTCTGTATTGCAAATGAACCTGACCTTCTTGAAACTCACCAAAAGATTTTTTTTTTGGGGGGGGGGGGAAATAAGCTTTGAAAATACACCAGTTCTTCAGAAAGGGACTGTCATGTTCACTCGGGATGACATCAAGCTGAAGTCCAGACTTTGTCCTTTCTACGCTCAAAGCAAAACATGGCATAAACATGGCAAAGTTCTACAAGGTTGCCTCATGTGAGAAGTAATTGTATCCAAAATGCAGGGTCCTGAAAGAATCATACTGTTGCTGCTACTTCCCTCAACTTCTATCCATCCAACACAATGCCATCAACCAAACATTATCAAAGGCAGGGCTTTCTTTGTGTTGGCACTCACCAATGCCCTGGCCTGGATAGCTCAGGCTAGCCTGATCTTGTCAGAGAATGTTGAAAGCTAAGCAGAGTTGGCCCTGGTTGTTATTTGGATGGGAGACCATCAAGGAAGTCCATGCATGTTACTTTGAGGAAGAGGAGGATAAACATAAAATACACAGGATAAAGGTTATTGGTAGGGTTGGCAAACCCAAGGTGGGGCCTAGAGGTCTCTCAGAATTACATCGGATCTCCAGAGCTAATTGACAGTTGTTACTGAAATGTAATTTCAGACGTTATTGCAATGTAATTGAAAGAGATCAGTTCCCTTGGAGAAAGTGGCAACTTAGGAGGGTGGGCTGTATGATATTTTACCTCAGAGCAGGGCTTTTTTTAGTAGCAGGGGCTCCTTTGCATATTAGACCACACACACCTGATGTAATGAATCCTCCTGGAGCTTACAGTAGGCCCTGTACTAACAGTCCTGTAAGCTATTGGAGGATTGGCTAGATCAGAGGGGTGTGGTCTAATATGCAAAGGAGTTCCTGCTACAAAAAAAGAGAAAGACAAAAAAAATCTTAAACATCTTTCAAAATGTAAAGTCTTCCTGCTACAAAAAAAGCCCTGCCTCAGACTTCACCATCTTCAGGCTCCTTCCCCTTAAGTTGGTGAACCACCCAAAAACATTCATTTCCTTTGTGGCTCAAAACCAAGACAAACAATTCATGTGATATGTTGGTGTCCACTGTGACAAGTCATTTCTATCACCTGAAGGGAGGACAGTCTGAGAGGAGACAGTCTGCTTGGAAATGTATCCATTCATGAATGGACATGAACCTCCACAAACTGCTTGGAGGTTTGTGGAAAATTCATACCATTGACTCTCCATGGACTTCAGTTCACAAACTACAACTGGCCAAAATTTGTCATGAACTGCAGTTCATGAGCTGGTTTGTGCCCATCCTTATTGATGATAGAATTTTGAAGTCAATGCTTGAGTTGGAGTGCTAGAGAAGAATCTTGAGAGCCCCTTGGACTGCAAGAAGATCAAATCAGCCAGTCCTAAGGGAAATCAACCCAGACTGTTCCCTGGAAGGTCAGATGCTGAACTGAAGCTCAAATATTTTGCCACTAAATGAAAAAAAATAAAATAAAAAGAAGGGAGTACTCGCTGGAGAAGCCCCTGATGCTGGGTACGACAGAAGGCAAAAGAAGAAGGGGATGGCAAAAAATGAGATGGCTGGACAGGGTTACTGATGTAACAAACATGAATTTGAGCAGACTTCAGAGGATGGTGGAAGACAGGAGAGCCTGGCGTGACTTTGCCCATGGGGTCACAAAGTGTCAGACTGTCAAGTTGACGGATTCAAGAATGAGTCAAAGTTGATGCTAAGACTACATTTATTGATAACCGGTACTCTGGCGCAAGCTTCTAGCTTGCTAAGGATGAAACCAATACACTGATACATGGGTTTTAAGATACACTTCAAAAGCATTCCTATGGGGGGGGTTCAGGAGAAAACATTCACACATAACTACTAGATACTTTCTCAGGCGATAGCTGGCCTCCTGTCCTTGTATTATAGGGTTGCCAAGTCCAATTCAAGAAATATCTGGGGACTTTGGGGGTGGAGCCAGGAGACTTTGGGAGTGGAGCCAGGAGACTTTAGGGGTGGAGCCAAGATCAAGGCTGTGACAAGCATAATTGAACTCCAAGGGAGTTCTGGCCATCACATTTAAATCACCTTTTCAATTCCTTCCTTCCATAGGAAATAATGAAGGATAGGAGCACCTTCTTTTGGGGCTCATAGAGTTGGACCCTCTGGTCCAATCCTTTTGAAACTTGGGGGGTATTTTGGGGAGAGGGACTAGATACTATACTGAAAATGTGGTGCCCCTACCCCCAAAAACAGCCCCCTCAGAGCCCCAGATACCTGCGGATCAATTCTCCATGATTTTCTATGGGAATAAATCTCCATAGGGAATAACAGAGTCCCCAGCTGACATTTCCCTCCCCTCCCCCCGCTTTCTGATGACTCTAAAGCGGGGGGAGGGTCTCCAAACCGGGGGATCCCCTGCCCCCACCTGGGGATTGGCAACCCTACTGTATTATCATGCAAGGATTCCTCCCACCTCAGGCCCTGAGAAGGCGCCGACTATTTCTTTCACACAGTTGCAAATCAAAATAAGAAAAGGGGGGAAGGGAAGTAACGGAGGGTAGAACATTAGCAGCAGTGGATCCATTACGATTTTAACCAGGCCTGATACTTAGGCCAAGATCCCCCAGTCTTTAGACATAATCAGTCGATCTTAACACAGACTTGATTGTGCGACTGAACAACAAAAATTGAAGTCACTGAGGCAGAGACTGTCTATTAAGCACAAAGAAGATCTATTTACAGATTGTTTTCCACGAACAGAACAGCAGCACGGGTCTCCTGTTAGACAAAAGAGAAACCTGGCACATTAGTTTAGAGAGTAGTTTCAGTTTTCTTAAATACTTTCAAACATAAACAGGCTTTCACCAATTCACTTCTAGGCTGGATCCTAACACACACACACACAGGATTACATCCCCACCAGCCTGCCCTCTCCCAGGGTCAGACTAAATGGCACAAAGTCTGCTCACTGCCAGAAACAGGCCTAATAATCAGGTACTCTGTCGGAAGTACAGCCAAACCACTCTGCCACACTGACAAGCAGAGCTACCCTTCACTCTGTCTGCTATTTCCCTGAGCCAGACCTGAGCTCTCCTTGAAGTAGAACTCAACTGAATTCATTCTGTGTTTCCTTCCAACATCCCACCCTCCTCCCTTTTGGTGTAGTAGCTAAATGAACAGACTGTTATCTGGGAGAATAGGGTTTGATTCCCCTCTCCTGCACTTGCACCTGCTGGAATGGCCTTGGGTCAGTCATAGGTCTCACAGAGCTGTCCTTGAAAAGGCAGCTTTTGTGAGAGCTCTCTCAGCACCACCTACCTCAAAGGATGTATGTTGTGGGGGAGGAATGTAAAGGAGATTGTAGGCCACTCTCAGATTCAGAGTGAAGGGCAGGGTATAAATCCAATATCATCATCATCTTCTTCTTCTTCTTTTTCTTCTTCTCTTCTTCTTGGTGACTGGATGCTGGAGCAGCACTCTCATAGGCTTAAATGAGTGGCTGTTTTTCCCTTCAGGGATTAGACAGCCTTCTGTTCATCACATTCACATCTGTTGACTTACTACCCATCAATAAGATACCAGAAAAAAAGAGCAAGAGGAATGATATCATGGGATGGAAGGCTGCAGCTATGACTTTCCATGTATATAACACAGAGCCTTTTTTTCCAGTTCCCAGCAGGTAACATCATAAGGACATTTAATGAGTTCTTCTTGGTTGGGAATGTGCGATAGTTCTGTCTGTTATGGACTATGGATTGTGGTACACGCCACTGATTTTACTGATTTCTTACATTTTAACTCCAGCTTCTTCCCAAGACTGAGGGTGGTATGCAATAAAACAATCCAATCAATAAAACCGCACACATACACACACACACAAAATCTTCAAGACAGTTTTTAAAAGATCAACATTTTAACAGTGCCCAAAAGTCAGCTGTCAGCTGTCTGAAACATGAAAAGATGATGAAATAGTGAGCAAAACAGCCTTGCAAGGGGTTCTAACTGCTAGAAGCCATGAACAGGTTGGGTTTTGCCTATTTTTTAAAAAAAGAATATAGTACAAATGTACAGTTTATGTCAACAGGATTTGAAACCTAAGGTGCATTAATCTACTGAGGTTTCTCAGTGACGTCCTATCAAAAGACAGCTAAAAGCCCTTATATTCTATATAATAAGTCTGAACCAGTCAAACAAACAAGAAACAGTCAAATAAAAAAAAATAAGAAGTGTGCATGCCCATGAAAGCATATACCCGCCAATTAAATGTTGTTGGTCTTAAAGATGCCACTAGACTCTTTGTTCTGCTTTATAACTGTTCTGCTCTTTCTGGTTCCAACTGTTCAGTGACTTTTTTACCATAGTACTGAGAAGACTTGAGAAAAGGAGAACAAGCCTTGCAAGTCACTGGAATAAACCTGGCCAGGTCATTTTTTTGTAGCAGGAACTTCTTTGCATATTAAGCTGCACCCCCACTGATGTAGCCAATCCTCCTGGAGCTTACAGCAGGCCCTGTACTAAGAGCCCTGTAAACTCTTGGAGGATTGGCTACATCAGGGTGTGTGTCAGCCCATCTCTCGTTGGGTCTTCCCAGGGGGTGGAATTCTAGCAGAAGCTCCTTTGCATATTAAACCACACACCCCTAATGTAGCCAATCTTCCGAAAGCTTACAGGGCTCTTAGTACAGGGCCTACTGTAAGCTCCAGGAGGATTGGCTACATCAGGAGTGTGTGACCTAATATGCAAAGGAGCTCCTGCTAGAATTCCACCCCCGGGTCTTCCACTTTTCCTGTTGTTGGGTCTTCCTTTTTTCCAGTGACTCTTGTCTTCTCATAATGTGACCAAAGTGTGATAGCCTAAATTTAGTCATTTTAGGTGAGTTCAGGCTAGATTTGGTCTAGAACTCACTGATTGCCTTTTCCTGGTAGTCCACAGTGTGCATGAAACTCTCCTCCAAGCTCATGCCCTGCTACAAATTCTGTTAGTCTTTCAGGTGCTACTGGACCCCTGCTCTTTTCTTCTGCTACGGACCGAAGAAACATAGCTACCCATTATTGTAAAGTGAGTTCAGTCAGCTCTTAGGTAAGCAGCAACAGTTTGTTCAAGAAGAAGCGGTCACAAACCACACAAGCAACTCAACGGGATATATACACAGTGGCTGAATAAAACACACCCCCTTTGGTTGGTGGCAATCCCCCCAATTGGTCTCTCCAGGATCCTTCATTTCCATTTCCTGTAAGAAATGCCTTATGTCCCAATTGGCTGGTTCTAAGAGAATGACCAATCGGAATGCAGGCATCAGGATCCTGGAGAGTAAATGGAAGCATGCTTTAAGCTTGGACCCAGTACAGCAGTAGGAACTATAATATGTAACACCCATCTTCAGGGCTATTTTTGAGCAAGAACACACAGAAATGCAGTTCCAGCTGCCTTGGCGTCAAGAAGTGTGACCTAATATGCAAATGAGTTCTAAAAAGCCCTGTGTAGAACAATGGCGAGGTCAGGGATGTGGCCAGTTTGGTCAGGGATGTGGCCAGTTTGGTGCAGTGGACTCTTATCTGGGAGAATCGGGTTTGATTCCCCACTCCTCCACTGGCAGCTGCTGGAATGGCCTTTGGGTTAGCTATAGCTATCCTTGAAAGGGCAGCTTTTGGGAGAGCTCTCCCAGTCCCACCTACCTCATAGGATGTTTGTTGTGGGGGAGGAAGGTAAAGGAGATTGTGAGATTCAGGGTGGAGGGCGGGATATAAATCCAATATCATTATCATCATCATCATCATCTTCTTCTTCTTCTTCTTCTTCTTCTTCTTCTTCTTCTTCTTCTTCTTCTTCTTCTTCTTCTTCTTCTTCTTCTTCTTCTTCTTCTTCTTCTTCTTCTTCTTCTTCTTCTTCTTCTTCTTCTTCTTCTTCTTCTTTGCAAATGAGTTCCTGATGGACTTTTTCAACAACAACAAAAAGCCCTGCCCATCTTCATCTATCAACTTTCTCCCTGTCAGCTTTTTTCACTGCCCTTTCTCACTCCCCTACATAGTAAACAAATCAAGTAATCTGGGAAAGCGTCTGAATGAATATGTGGATTTTTCTAAAATGAACTAATGCATATGTAAAGCGGTAGTTTTGCATAAGCCTGAGGAGACGGTTATCTATGAACAGCTAAAGAGTCTGCGTGCTTAAGTTTATTTTCCCCCTTCTACTCTCTAAACAGTCTATACAGCCCAAAGAAGGTTAACATGGGTTAGGTGTAATGTTCCTTGTTCTTTATAGAATGATATTTATGAGCACAGGTATGAGCCATTTTCTGCACTTATTGCAGATATTTTATTTGTCAGGAGAAACTGGGAGTATTTGTCAAGTGAGTTCTTGCCTATAAAAAGACTGAGCAAGCCAGAGGTACCACTTCTAGGAGGAAACCAAGGGTGACTGGCTTTCAGCAATTCTTTCCAATTGCCAGTCTACTTTTTTTATAATGCCATTAAGATTTGTATGCTCTTTAGCTGGACCAAACCTGAAAGACAAGCATTGTTGCCTCGCAAACAATATTTGAACAGAATCACAGAATAATAGAGATGGAAGGGACTTCCAGGGTCATCTAATCCAATGCCCTGCACAGTGCAGGAACTTCACAAATACCTCCCCCCCCCACACCTCCAGTGACACTTGGTCCATGCCCAGAAGATAGCAAAAATAAAAACAACAAAATTAAAAAAAAACCCTCTCCAAGATTCTTGGCCAAACTGGCCTGCAGAAAAATTGTTGCCTGAACCCAAAGTGGTGAACAGCAAGAGTCATTTTGTAGAAAAATAGGTGGTGGGACTCATTAGCATAGCTCATTAGCATATGCTGTCACCCCCACCAGCCAAAAGCAACCTGAAGCAAGAAAAGAGTGCTCCGGACGAGTGAGGCCTGCTTAGGCTGGCTAGAGATCCAGCCAGCCCATTCAGGCCTCACTCACCTGGGGCTCTCCTTGGCCGCCCCCTCAGTCAAAAGGCCAGCAAGTCACCCACCACCCAAAATTACATAAGAAGTGGAGAAAGGGTGGCACAGGCTTCTCCAAGGGTTAATGAGGGCTGCTCGGGGTGTGGCAAAGCCCCTGGTGGCTGGCTGGCTGCCTGCTCTCCTAATCCAGGGATTGTTATGCAGCTGCACCTACTATTCAATTGCCAAGGTAGATGGGGAGGAGTGTCAGAAAGGTTCAGGAGCTGTGCTCCTGTGAGCTCCTGCTGAATTCCTGTGAGCTCCTGGTGAACAGCATTCCCTGGTCATGTAAGAAATGGCCACAAGAACTGAGCATTGGTTCAACCCTTTCTTCCTTCTTTCTCATGATCAGGCCTTGGATTCAGCGGGAGCTCACAGGAGCACATCTCCTGAACCTTTCTGAGAGTTCCACCTCCTCCTTCCCACCTTGTCCATTGAATAGTAGGTGTAGCTGCATAAGAATCCTGGATGAGCTCCATCACCTATTTTTCTTTAAAGCAACCCCTGCTCATGATCCACCTAAATTCACAGAATCAGCATTGCTGCCAGATGACCTCTGTTTCAAAACCTCTAACGGAGAGCCCACCAGCTCCTGAGGAAACCTGTTCCACTGAGGAACTGCTCTGTCAGGAAGTTCTTCCTAATGGTAAGTTTTTTAAAACAAAACTTCTCTGATTTAATTTCAACCCTTTGGTTCTTGTCCAACCTTCTGGGTGTCTGAAGACAGCCTTGCCTTGGGAGCCAGACAGCCTAGGGCCAGCCCTGAATGTATTACAATCTTTAAAACTTTGTTTTAGTGAGTTTCCGTATAATATACTGGGTTCTTAGGCATTGAAGAGGCGAGGTGGTAGTGATAACAAACTCTTTATTGAGTACAGCATGGTGGTGGCTGCACTAACAAGACGGGAGAACGAGGCCCGCTGGGCCAACTATATACAACGCTGGGTTCCCGTGCTAGAACATTATTGCGTCATTCAAACCAGCAGGGGGCCTGTGATTGGAGCAGGGCAGTCTGGATTTGGATCCTACTGCCCATTATTCCTAAGTCCCCAAGCTCAGTCCTTCAGGCTCCAATGAGCCAGGCAGGAACACCATGGATAACATCATTGACTCTCATATAGGGGTGTGCATTCTGTTCGGCCAAATCAAAGAAACCTCCGAATCACCCCTGATTCTGAAGTATACAGCGCCGTATACTTCCGAATCCAATTTACAGCCATTATACGGGAGCAATATACGGCTCCCTGTTTACTTCTGAATCGATATTTGGAAGTATATGGAACTCCATGGAAAAGGAGCTTCTATAGCCTCAGAGGAGCTGCTTGCCTCCTATCCTGCCTTTGGAAGCCTTTTCCCGCCTCTCCCATAGCCTCCCTGGGATCAGGGAGGGAGGGGGAGAGGAGCCCCAGCAGCCAATCCAATGCAAAATGCATTGCAAATGCATGCTTTGTAGGGCTGTTGTGTAGCTGATGGCTGGGCTAATCCCCCAGCCATCAGCAACATTGTTGTTCTTTTGTTCTTTTTTTTACGTGGGTACCCAAGTAAACAGTGTTCTCTGGCCAATCACAGAGCAGTGCTATTTTTTGAAACTGCTCTGTGTAGGGCCAGAGAGCCTTTTTAAGGAGTCTGCCTGGCTGGACTCTATTCCATTGCTGCGGTGTTGGTGTGTTGGTGTGAGAGAGAGATTGTGCTGCGCTGGCCCTTGGCCTCAGGCCTTGCCTGACCTGCCTGGAGAAGAAAAGATATCTAAGGTAAGACAGTCTTGGGGTTCTTGTTTTTATTTTAGTTAGTAAAAGGACTTTTTAAGACTCAGAGTCCCTTTACTTATCCAGATTTGGGTGGGTGAGCACTGGGTAGCTTATATGGGGTTAGGGGGTTCTGCTGGGGGTGGGGGCCTGGGGTGGGGAGGTTGCCAATATGCCCATATCTTACTTTAGTGAGAGGACTTTTAAAAGTGCAGTCCTTTTACTTTTCCTGATTTGGGTGGCTTGGATTTCTTGGGGTTACAGTGAAGGGTTTTTTTGGGGGGAGGGGTTGGTAAAGTTCCTGTATTGTTAAAAGTCAAGTTTTTACTGTTTTAAAAGGATTCTGTGTTTGATTTGTTGCTGCTGTGTTATGTTGCTGTTGTTCCTTTTCTCTTCTGATTCTGGTTCTTGGGGGGTGGGGTGCTGTTTGGCCTAATTTTCATTGTTAAAATGGTCACTTTTTTAATAGTTGAGTTTGTTGTGGGGGGGTATTGTTGACTAATTTGGCCTGAGGTTTTTTATTGTTGAAAAGGTCATTTTTTTTAACAGTTGAATTTGTTGACCTTTTCTCAGTGATCTGTTTGGATCTATTCTCTGTTGTTGCTGGTTTTGCATCCTGTCCTGTTGTCCCTTTTCCTGGTTCTGGTTTTGGGGTGTGTGGGGGTTAAAAGTTAAGTTTCTTTCTGTCACATTTTGGTTTTTTAAAATTACCTCTGGTTGGTGTGTGGGCTGTGCGAGGTGAGTCACTTTCATATTTTTATAGAGTTTGTTTTGGAGTCTGAGGGTGCTTTCGGTTTGGCTAGGGCCACTAAATAGGCTGCCCCACTAATAAGAGTGTTTTTAGGAATTGTGTTTTTTTTTTAATTTAAAAAAAAATCCAGTTTAGGGCTTTACCTTGTTTCAAAATTCAACTAGGCCAGATAGGGGTGATTTAAAAAGATTTTAGGTTTCTTATAAAAGGCAGCGTGACTACTAGGCCACATCAGGTTCCTTTTTAAAGAGACTAGGGTTGCAGTGCATCTTGCTTTCAGCCACTGAAACCCGGTGCATCCTTAGATTTCCATAGGGTAAACCACAGTTTATCTCAAGTTATACAGGACACCTGATTTCTAGTTTGCAAGGAAATCCGGTTTGTCTCAGGATCTAGTTAGGAGAAGTTTAACTAGGAGGATAACAAGGATTGCCATCATCTCAAAGTAGCCTTTTAAAAACTGTAGCCAGGTAGAGGCAGGATCACCTAGTCTCCTAAACTTTACCAGACTACTACTACCCCAACCCAAAGAAGAACATGTTAGGAACCCAAAAAACAAACAAGTTTTGGTGGGAGGGTTTTTAAAAAGAAGTCAGGGTACCTGTTGGTTCAGGGTACAGTGCAGTGAGTTAGGTTTGTAAAAAAACCCACTCTCAGTTCAGGTTGTGTGAGACTGGCCAAGGGTGACATGAGTGACAGGCAGCAGAAGAGGGGCCCTGGGGGCAAGGCCAAGGAAAAGACTAGAGGGGTGGGGGGGGGGGAAGACCCAGTTTCCCCACACACACACACACACCTGTGCGTAGGGTCACTCAACAGCCGCCTTCCAGCACTCCAACCTCTGGCCGGAGTGTGATGAAGAAGTCCCGCCTTGGGCCCTTCATTGAAGCGTGCCATTAGGTACTGGCACTGAGCAGGGGTCTGCTGCTTGAGCAGTCTCTCCTCCAGCTGATGTCGCTCGGCCTCAGCAGCCAGGGGAGGGGCAGCAAGAGCAGCCCTCCTTGGATATGAGCTTTGGGGACAGTTTTCTGTCCAAAACTATCACCCCAAGGAGCGTGCAGAGTGTCGTGCAGGAGCTGGAGGAGAAGCTGGTTGAGGAGGACCAGCCCCCTTCTTCGGTTCCTTCAGGCACCAGCAGTCCTTCAGGGTATGGCCAGGAGGGGAGGCCACATGGGGTGGAGGGGGAAGAGATGGAGACACATGAGGTGCCTCCATCTCCACCCACTTCCCCCCGGCTGCCAGCCCCTCCTGCCACCTCGAGACACAATGTGTCTGCCCCAAGCACCTCACAGGAGGTGGCTCCAGACACCCAAGCTGCCGGTCACCTCCGAAGTCTGGAAACATTTCCAACTTATGGAGGATCCACGCTATGTGCAGTGCCAGTTGTGCAGGACCCGGATCAGTTGTGGGTGGGACCCTGCCCACCTGACTCCAGGGGGGATGTGGAACCACCTGTGGAAGCACCACCAGGTGGTGCTTCTTAAGGGGGAGAAGCAGGCTGGTGCTGGGTTCCAAAGCAGCCAACACCACCCAGCCAGGAGGTTCATCCCATCGCAACTACCTCCAGAGCTCTCTAGGAGAGTTCCGTGGCAGTGCAGGATGCCAGCCATCTCTGCCTGAGATGTTTGGTGGGGGTGGCACCTGTGTGCCAAGAGGGGAAATCAGGTACGGCAAGAGGGTGATCGCCTGGAACCTTGCCAGGTCGGTTGCCCATGGGCTTCCATTTTCAGTGGTCGAGAATCCTTGGGTGCTAGGGTTGCTCAAGTACTTGGCACCCTGGTACAAAGTTCCTGCTAGAACCACCATTAGTAGGACCATTGTCCCATCTGTTTTCAGGGCGACCAGATCTGTGGTGAAGGCGCATTTGTCCCATGCTAACGAGGGGACTGTTCATTTCACCTCAGATATCTGAAGCTCCCAACATGCGTTCGAGGGTATCTTTCCCTGACTGCGCATTGGTGGCAACCCAGAGAGCTGCAGGGTGGGGGTGGCAGTAGCGGCAGGCAGGGTCAGGGCTGCCAGGCCGGCTATCAGTGGGCCTTGCTGCAGGCTGAAGCAGTCGATGAGCCGTACACGGCGGACACTCTCAGAGCCATCCTCTCATGGCAGTTAGAGGGCTGGGTAGGCAGCAGGGATGTCGCTACGGGCTTCGTGGTGACTGACGGTGGCTCCAACATCAAGGCGGCTGTCCAGTGTCAGGGCCTAAAACGCCTTCCTTGTGTGGCCCACCTTCTCCACCTTGTGGTTAAGGACGCATTGGGCCAGACGAAAAGCCAGGATCATCGGTATCTAGCCACGACCCATGAGTACCGACTTCTGCTCCAGAAGTGTCGGCACATCACGGGTCACTTCTCATGCAACAATACGGACTCGTATCTGCTGCGTGAGAAACAGACACTGACAGGCGTGCAAGGGCACTGCCTGATCATTGACATCAGCACGCACTGGAACTCCACCTATGCCATGCTGGAGCACATGGTGGAGCAGAGAGCAGCCCTGGATGCCTTTGTCTCTGAGACGAGGGTTTTTGGGATGAGAACCATCTCACCCAAGAGGATTGGGTGGTCATTTCACAGACTGTGAAGGTTCTTGGACCCTTCAAGTCTCACACAGAAATGCTCTTGTCTTACACTGCAAGCATTGCACTGGTCGTCCCCATGGTCCACATGGCCCGTGAGGACCTGGCCTCATTTCTAGTGCCAGGTCAATGCCATGCAGACATTCTTCCAGCAGTGCACGCCCTAGTTGCTAGGCTGCAGAAAGGGCTTGAGGCCCACTTTTAGACTTTCACCCAGGATAAGGTCTACATGATGGCGACCATGTTAGAACCACGTCTTAAGTGCACGATCGTCGAGCGGGCCAACGAGCTCGATCGCTGGCGAGACAAGCTCTCCCAGAAGGTCAAACATTGCAGAGTTAGGGCGGGCCCAGTGCCGGTAGCTGAGGAGGAGGGGGGTAGAAGCAGCTCATCTGCCACTTCCACTGCTGTTCATCCCCAACCTCCCCGGCTAGGCAGTGTTTCCCACCAGACTCATGCCACGAAGAGTCCCGAGATGACACTCATCGGGCAGCTCGTTGGCCCCTCTGGGAGCGGTAGGCCCCTGAGAGCAGAGACGGGTGCTGCGATGGTAAGGGACTATCTTTCGGAGCCCAACGAGTTGCAGGAAACATCTCCTTTGGACTACTGGGTCGAGAAGTAGGGGGTTTTGCCGACCCTCTCCTCCGGGGCCAAGGCATTCCTCTCATGCCCACCGACAAGCGGGCAGAGCGAGTGCATCTTTTTGCATATGGCCGACATTGTCTGCCCAAATTGCAATCTCCTGCAACCCTGGACAGTTGAGTAGTTGGTCTTCCTGAAGGTCAACTTGCCTCTGTTCGGCTCCCCGAACATAGACTTTGAGAGTGAATGAAGTGAGCACGTACTTGTGCCTGCATCCTCTCTTGGTCCGCGCTTGGAAGGTGGTTGTAAAACGCTCTCCCACTAAACATAGACTAGAGTCCAAAGACAGCCCAAAAACTCACTCACAAATTAATTGGCAGTGCACTCCCTCACCCCTCATCCATCCCCAAACCAAAAGTGAATGCTGGTTTAAAATCTGCAAAGCAATCCAAATTTCCCCAGTCGCCATCCACAAATGCCTAATAATACTGAAAGGGCCATTGCAGCCCCCAACTGTAACTGACAGCACCCACAGGCCCAGCCAGGATAACCCAGTTTTTTGGGGTTTTTTTCAGGGGCAGGAGGAAGAAAGAGGGAGGTGCCAGTGATGATGACAGGCAGCCAGCAGCCATACCAATGCTGAGGTCCCTCTAATAGGACAGTGATAGCTGGTGTGTTGCTGCTGAGCTGAGAGAGAAGGAATGGTTCCCTCCTTCCACACAATCTGAGGCCCTCCCAGTGATCTTCCTCACTTGGGGTGCAATTCTGGCTCGCCTCCTCGTGGTGCACCCTGGGTAACGCAAAAGAGCCTGGACCAGCCAACCATCCATCACTCAAGGTAAGTTTAAATGCTTCTTGCTTTGTGTCAGATACAGAATGATGTAGAGCTAGGTGTGGTCCACCGCTTCTCTTGTTTGAGAAGCGGTGGACCACACCTTGTGTTGTTTGGGGCAGGGCTGGAGAGCTGGCATCTGTAGATTGTGTGTTCTGTGGCAGGGAAGCTGGCTCTGGGTGAAAGATCCAGAACCAGCATGCTTGTTGTGCTTGGCCAGCTCTCCCCACATTGTTTGGGGCAGGGCTGGAGAGCTGGCATCTATAGATTGTGTGTTCTGTGGCAGGGAAGCTGATTTCTGGGTGAGAGACCCAGAACCAGCATGCTTGTTGTGCTTGGCCAGCTCTCCCCGCATTGTTTGGGGCAGGGCTGGAGAGATGGCATCTGGGTTTGAACAGACCTTGAGCAGATTGTGTTTTGTGTGGCAGTGACATTGGCAACTGGGTTTATATTGGTTCCAGGCCTGCAGGGTTCATAGAGTAGATAGAGGAATGTAGTGCATTTGGGTCCTATAGAGATTCTCTGGTGTGAAGTTAGGATTGGCTTTGGGTGCCCCAGGAATTGGACCCCCTGGTCCAAATTTTTTTTTTTGCTATTGTGGGTTTTGTGTGGGACAGTGCCCTGAAGCTGCACAGCAGTTTGGGGGGCTCTCCTCAAAACCTCCTGCTCCCCAGCGCCACTTTTCCCACCATAATTACAGTGGGGGAAGTGGCTCTAATTGTTTTTTCTCACCATTGGGAGCAGTGTTCCTTTTGGGGTGCCCACAGATGGGTGCAGTCTTTACGGGCCAGGGGGGTTTCATGCTGGGGAGTCCCCTGAAGCTGCCCTGCAGTTTTGGGGCCTCTCCCTCAAACCCCCCTCTGGCCAGAGCCACTTTCCCCACAGCAATTATAGTGGAGGAAGTGGCTAATTGGGCTTTCACCATCATTGGTGGCAATGGGCCTTTTGGGGAGCCCAAAGACAGGGACCCCCTGGCCCAATAATTTGGGACTTGGGGTTTTTGTAGGGGAAAGTCCCCTGCGGGATCTCTGCAGTTTTCGGGGCTCTCCCTCAACCCCCCTGCCCCCCAGTAGCCTCTAATTATGCCCTATGTTGCCATTGATTTCAATGGCCCTTAAGATATAATGTTGGAATTTGGGTGCCTCTGGAATGGGACCCCCTGGCTCAATCTTTTTGCAACTTGGGTGGTTTGTAAGGGAGAGTCCCCTTCAGGTCCCCTGCAAATGTGGGGGCTCTCCCTCAAACCCCCTCCCCTCCAGGTGGCTTCCAATATACCCTATTTTGCCATTAATTTCAATGGCCATAGGGTATAATGGGGCCGTATATTCGGAAATAGCCGTGCATCTACCGTATATGCGGCTATTCTGAGTACCGGTATTTGCAAATATACGGTATTTCAAATTTTTTGGCCCCGTATATTTCCAAAAACGATTTTTTCTGATTTTTTTTTTTTTTTTTTTTGCACACCCCAACATAATACCCTGCTTGGCAACCATCGTTTGCTTCACCTGCTGAAAATCCATCAAGGTCATTTCGGTAGCTGGCTTTTTTTGTCTACAGTAGAACAGCTAGACTTAGGCCCAGTAGCATCTTAGAAACCAACAAGATTTTGGTGGGACAGACTTAAATGTCAAGCTCCCTTCAGGTATCCAACTAAAGGAGCTTCGATCCTCAGAAGTTTATATCCCCCAAATCTTGTTGGTTTCTAAAACGCTACTGGACTCAAGTCTAGCTGAAAATCAATCCTAACACTTTGAAACCCTTCCGCTTGCTGTTCGCTTAGGAAACCTCTCCGCGGACACGAAATGCATTTGTTACAAATAGTGTTTTCCTTGTTAGCTAACTGGTTTCTTCACATGGCCTGCTAGAGGAACACTCTCCACTTGGTTGCCATTTTGATTTAGGAAATGCTGCCCTCTCTGCATGACCTGATGCCTGTTATGTGGGTAGGGCTGCCAAGTCCAATTCAAGAGATATCTGGGGACTTTGGGGGTGGAGCTAGGAACATGTGACAAGCATGATTGAACTCTAAAGGGAGTTCTGGCCATCACATTTAAAGGGACCATGCCTTTTAAATGACTTCTCTCCATTTGGAATAATGGGACACCTTCTTTTGAGGCTCATAAAATTGGCCCCATGGTCCAATCTTTTTGAAACTCAGAGGATGTTTTGGGAAGAGGCATCAGATGCTATGATGAAAATATGGTGCCTCTGCCTCAAAACACAGCCCCACAGAGCCCCAGCTACCTACAGATTAATTCTCTGTGATACTCTATGGGAATCAGTCTCCATATAGTATAATGGTGTGCCCAGCAGACATTTCCCTCCCCCCCTCCGCTTTTTGATGACCCTTAAGCAGGGGGAGGGTCTCTAAACTAGGGGATCCCTTGCCCCCAACTGGGGATTAAGCAACCAAAAGAAAAATTACGAAAGAGGTAGAAGTAGAGAAACCACCAGTTCCGTAAAGCCAGCCTCAGACTGAAAACCAAAGAAAATGAGAATTCATAACTTTTAAATCATAAGAACATAAGAGAAGCCATGTTAGATCAGGCCAATGGCCCATCCAGTCCAACACTCTGTGTCACACAGTGGCAAAAATTTTATATATACACACACACACACACACACACACACACACACTGTGGCTAATAGCCACTGATGGACCTCTCCTCCATATTCTTATCTAACCCCCTCTTGAAGCTGGCTATTCTTGTAGCTGTCACCACCTCCTGTGGCAGTGAATTCCACATGTTAATCACCCTTTGGGTGAAGAACTACTTCCTTTTATCCGTTTTAACCTGTCTGCTCAGGTTTAACCTGTCTGCTCTGGGGAGCTGGTTTGGTGTAGTGGTTAAGTGTGCGGACTCTTATCTGGGAGAACCGGGTTTGATTCCCCACTCCTCCACTTGCAGCTGCTAGCATGGCCTTGGGTCAGCCATAGCTCTGGCAGAGGTTGTCTTTGAAAGGGCAGCTGCTGTGAGAGCCCTCTCCAGCCCCACCCACCTCACAGGGTGACTGTTGTGGGGGAGGAAGGTAGAGGAGATTGTGAGCCGCTCTGAGACTCTTCGGAGTGGAGGGCGGGATATAAATCCAATATCTTCTTCTTCTTCTTGCTCAGCAATTTCATCGAATCACCATGAGTTCTTGTATTGTGAAATCATTTAAGTAAATCATTTAAGTAACATACATAGAAAACCAAGCCACATGTAATAGTAAATAAAGCCTCATATGAATATTGGAAATCAAGCCACATATAATGATAAATAAACAATAGAAGGAACTTGTTGCAGTGGGAACCAGCAGCCTCCAGATAAAGTCCGTAAATGTCCAAAAGTAAATATGGAAATCCAATTTTTCCAAAGTCCCTTCCAAATACAATTAAGCATGAAGATCCAAATGTAACTACGCACGAGAGATACTTGGTGGATGGGATAGTAGTACATTGTCCCCGTTTCACAATTGCTTCTTCTCTAGTTGAATATTTAACAATCAAGACATGGAAAGAAAGCTTCAAGGCACTTCCAAGGATTGGGTGCAGCAACTGAAATCTTGCCAAATTGGGGGAACCCCTACCCCCACCTGGGGATTGGTCAAGGGAGAGAGGCCGCTTGTAGGATAAAGACAGCACAACTGAAGTGATAGTGACCAGATAAATAAGAATGTATTGAAACAGAATCATACAAATATATTCAACAGAAGACTAAATAGCAATGACAATTCCCCAAAAGTTTCACAGTTCCATCAAAGGGGTCCCAATGGACAGGAGGTCGACTTTATTCTTCCTGCTTCAAATCCTCTTCTAGCATCGGCTGCTCCAACCACATCTCTCAACCAAAGGCAAAAGCTCAGAAAGAAATATCAAAGTGTTTCTGATGTACCAATCAGTTGCAAAAAGCTGCAGCACCCACAAGATTCTTTTTCAGTGCGTCCGAAGGCTGCACATAGAATTCCCAATGGACTAATGGGACAGAACGTCTCCAGTAACATTTCAAAATGGCCCTAAACTCCAAAAGGCTCAAGGCCTTTTTTTCTGAGCTTTTGCCTTTGGCTGAGATACGTGGTCAGAGCCCCCTCTGCTAGAAGACGATTCGAAGCAGGAATAATCCAGTCGTCCTCCTGTTCATTGGGACTCCTTGGATGGAACTGTGAAACTTCGGGGGGAATCGTTGCTGATATTTAGTCTTCTATTGAACGTATTTGTATGATGTTGTTTCAATACATTCTTAGTTATTCGGTCGCTATAACTTCGGCCGTGCTGTCTTCACCCACGCGGGGACTGGCAACCCTAGGTGTGGGGTGAGGGATGCCAGGCCCAACCCTATCACCAGAGGAAGATGGAGGCTGGGTTGAGTTGTTAACTCCTGGATGGGAAACTTCTGGAGATCTGGGAGCGGAGTCTGGGAAGGAAAGAGACCTCAGCAGGACATCAAGCCATGGAGTTCACCCTCCAAAGTACCCATATTATCTAGGGGGACTGGTCTTTGTAGTCTCAAGATGAGCTGTAATTCTGAGAAATCCCCAAGCCCCACCTGGAGGCTGGCATCTCTGTCACTGAAGCTGACCCTGTTCCCAAAGCAAAAGAGTGTAGGGTTGCCAATCCCCAGGCGGGGGCAGGAGATCTCCTGGTTTGGAGGCCCTCCCCCTGCTTCGGGGTCATCAGAAAGCGGAGGGAGGGGAGGGAAATGTCTGCTGGGCACTCCACTGCATTCTATGGAGACCAATTCCTATAGGGTATAATGGAGAA
This sequence comes from Heteronotia binoei, assembly GCF_032191835.1. Taxonomy (NCBI): domain Eukaryota; kingdom Metazoa; phylum Chordata; class Lepidosauria; order Squamata; family Gekkonidae; genus Heteronotia; species Heteronotia binoei. Next base: position 7,112,769 of record NC_083225.1, on the reverse strand, counting down.
TTGATCTGTGGGTATCTGGGGCTTGGGGGGCGCTATATTTTGAGGTAGAGGAACCATATTTTTAGCATGATCAGTGGGTATCTGGGGCTCTGGGGGAGCTGTTTTTGAGGTAGAGGCACAATTGCAGCATAACATCCAGTGCCTCTCCTCAAGACATTCTCCAAGTTTCGAAAAGATTGGACTAGGGGGTCCAATTATATGAGTCCCCAAAAAAGGTGCCACTATCCATTATTTTCAATGGAGGGAAGGCATTTAAAAGGTGTGCAGTCCTTTTAAATGTGATGACCAGAACTCCTTTTAGAGTTCAATTATGCTTGTCACACCTTTGCCCCTGGCTCCACCCCCAAAGTCTCCTGGCTACACTCCCAAAGTCCCCAGATATTTCTTGAATGGGACCTGGCTAACCCAAGGCCATTCCAGCAGGTGCATGTGGAGGAATGGCTTTGGGTTAGCCATAGCAGTCGCAAGAGTTGTCCTTGAAAGGGTAGCTTCTGTGAGAGCTCTCTCAGCCCCGCCCACCTCACAGGGTGTCTGTTCTGGGAGAAGGAGATAAAGGCGATTGTAAGCCGCTCTGAGACTCTGATTCAGAGAGAAGGGTGGGGTATAAATCTGTGGTCTTCTTCTTAAAAGGGTGGGGGGAGCGGAACAGTATTGTGAATGGGACTGGCTGTCACGGGTGGGGCTCCCTGTGAACCTGGAAGTGTAAGTAACCTTGATGCAACTTCTCCAACGTTAATGGCTCAGGCTAGCCTGATCAGGTCAAATCTCAGAAACTAATCTTAAATGGGAGACCACCAAGGGAGTCTAGGGTCCCTGAACAAAGTCATACAATGGTGTTTATCCTGGTCTTAAAGGTGCTCAGGGCTTTTTTGTACCAGGAACTCCTTTACATATTAGGCCACACACCCCTGATGTAGCCAGTCCTCCAAAGCTTACATGGCTCTTAGCAGAAGAAGAAGAAATTGGATTTGTATCCTGCAGCTCACTCTGAATCTCAGAGTGGCTTACAATTTTCTTTATCTTCTTCCTGCACAACAGACACCCTGTGAAGTCGGTGGGGCTGAGAGAGCTCTCACAAAAGATGCCCTTTCATGGATAACTCTGCGAGAGCTACTCCAAGGCCATTCCAGCAGCTTTAAGTGGAGGAGTGGGGAATCAAACCTGGTTCTCCCAGATAAGAGTCCGCACACTTAACCACTACACCAAACTGGCTCTCAGCCCTTTATACAGCACAGGGCCTACTGTAAGCTCCAGGAGGATTGGCTACATCAGGGTGGCCTAATATGCAAAGCAGTTCCTGCTAAAAAAAAAAAAAAGGCCCTAAAGTTGCTTCTGGACTCCAACTTTGTTCTTTTGCTTCACCCATCAGCCAGATTTGTGTAACACAAAGTGCTCGATTTGTGATTCCTTAACTAGCATCGTGTTTGAAAAGTCCCTCTCCCTTAACCCGCCCCCCCCCCAGTTCCTCGCATCAAATATTTCCTAAATAACACAAGTGCTGACACTTAGCAGCATGGATGAAGATGCTTCAGGGCTTTTACTGCTGCAAAGTTCTTTCGCAAAAATTTGTGGGGGTGTTTTTTTGCGATGGGAATAATTATCGCTGTACAGTAAACTGGGGAGGAAAAAAAGAAATCGCACTTGGAAATCAAAAATGCAAATTGCTGAAATTTGTTTGTTGAAATGTGATTAAAAATACAGTATCTGAAAGTCGGCATTTTGAGTTTGTGAGCTGGGAATAATTAATCTTATTTGTGAATGCTTTTTTTGTAGCGCAAACAGACGTGTTTGGGTTTCTAATTCCACCCCCCCTCCTTTCCTAGAAGAGCATGAAAAGGAATGCAGAGCAGCTTGAAGAATCTGGTTTCCCCACAGTTGCTTTGCCAATAATTGACTTGCGCCCAAAGATGGCACCAGTTTGTGTGTGTGGAGAGGAGGAAAGACGGACAAAACATGTGTATGTCCACATGTGTATGCACACTTAGAATCATAGAGTTGGAAGGGACCTCCAGGGTCATCTAGTTCAACCCCCTGCACAATGCAGAAAAATCATATTACCTCCCCCTAAATTCACAGGATCTTCATTGCTGTCAGATGGCCATCTAGCCTCTGTTTAAAAATCTCCAAGGAAGGAGAGCCCACCACCTCCTTAGGAAGCCTGTTCCACTGAGGAATCACTCTAACGGTCAGGAAGTTCTTCCTAATGTTGAGCTGGAAACTCTTTTGATTTAATTTCAACCTATTGGTTCTGGTCTTACCTTCTGGGGCCACAGAAAACAATTCCACACCATCCTCTATATGACAGCCCTTCAAGTACTTGAAGACAATGATCATTTCACCGCTCAGCTGCTTCCTCTCCAGGCTAAACATGCCCAGCTCCTTCAACCTTCCTTCATAGGACTTGGTCTCCAGACCCCTCACCATCTTCGTTGCCTTCCTCTGGACCCGTTCCAGCTTGTCTTTATCCTTCTTAAAATGTGGTGCCCAAATCTGAACACAGTACTCCTGGTGAGGTCTTACCAGAGCAGAGCAAAGGCTTGTAGGGTTGTCAATTTCTAGGTGGGGCCTAGGGTTGCCAAGTCCAATTCAAGAAATATCTGGGGACTTTGGGGGCGGAGCCAGGAGACTTTTGGGGTGGAGCCAGGAGACATTGGGGCGGAGCCAGGAACAAGGGTGTGACAAGCATAATTGCACTCCAAGGGAGTTCTGGCCATCACATTTAAAGGGGCAGCACACCTTTTCAAATGCCTTTCTTCCATAGGAAATAATGAAGGATAGGGGAACCATATTTTGGGGCTCTAGAATTCGACCCCCTGGTCCAATCATTTTGAAACTTGGGGGGTATTTTGGGGAGAGGAACTAGATGCTATACTAAAAATTTGGTGCCTCTGCCTCAAAAAATGGCCCCCCAAAGCCCCCAATACCCACGGATCAATTCCCCATTATTCCCTGTGGGAATCGTTCTCCATAAGGAATAATAGAGTGCCCAGTAGACCTTTCCTTCCCCCCTTACACTTTCTAAAGCGGGGGGAGGGCCTCCAAACCAGGGAATCCCCTGCCCCCCCTCTCTCTCACACACACAAATACTTACTGGATCTTGTTCCTGCAGAATATTCCTGCTTGCTCTGAAAACGAAACCAAAAGAAAGGGAGGGACCGTTCTCTGAAGAAACTGTTACTGATCCTTTCCCATGAAGCTCTTCCTGTTTCCTACTTCCTCTTCAGCCTTAAAGGCACACATTTTAAAAACTGTTTGCAGGTTTCTAAACCTGCAGGAGCTCTAAAATTACAGAATGACTCTGGGGGTGGGGAGAAGCCTGTCAAAACGGGGGATCCCCCGCTGGGACCTGGGGATTGGGAAGCCTAGTGGGGCCTGGAGAACTCCTGCCTTTACCACTGTTCCCTAGATTACAGAGATCAATTTTCCTAGGGGAAAGGGCAGATTTGCAGAGTGGGCTCCATGGCACTGGACCAGCCCTGTAGCTAATAGTCTCAGGCAAATGGGGCTATGGGGGGGTCCTTAGGAGGGGGGTCATGGGGCTGAGAGCAAGAAGCTGGAGAGGCTGGGGGTCACCCCTCTCCCTCCCCCCTCCTATGTGATTTAAATTGCATGTAAGCTCCGATTCCCCTTCTACCTTTCCTAGAGCTCAGCCTGCAGTGATCAACTTCCAATTCCGAAGTTCCAAAGAAGGCTGATTTGTATCTCTGCGCTCCCTCCCCATTTCCCTGCTTTCCTGTGCCCTTCTCCAGCCGGGAGAAGCAGGGGACACACGTGGCTTGTATACCCTGGCTGGGGGAAACATGTCCTGGCTGCCCTCCTCCCTCCCTCTCCACCCCACCTGCCGTTACAGCCTGTGCAATCTAGGGCAGGGGTGGGAACCTCCATCCTGAGGACCATATGCTGCCCTCAAGGTCACTTGGTGTAGCCCTCAGGGATTGCTGGGCCAAACCAAGCCATGTGGCAGCCTCTCTGGGGCCTGGCTGGCCAGAGAGGATCATGGGGCCCAGCCGCGCTGTGCAACAGCCTCCCCAGGGCCAGGCAGGGATCACACGGCCGAGATGTACTGTGTGGCAGCCTCCCTGGGGCCTCGCTGGCCGGCCAGAATTCCCTATGGAGACCGATTCCCATAGGATATAATGCAGAATTGATCCACAGGTATCTGGGGCTCGGGGTGGGGGCTGTTTTTTGAGATAGAGGCACCAAATTTGCAGCATAGCATCCAGTGCCTCTCCTCAAAATACTCTCCAACTTTCAAAAGGATTGGACCAGGGGTCCAATTCTATGAGCGCCCAAAGAAGGCACCCCTTTGTTGTTTAGTCACACAGTTGAGTCCAACTCTTTGCGACCCCTTGGACAAAGTCACGCCAGGCCCTCCAGTCTTCCATCGTCCTCCGAAGTCTGCTCAAATTTGTGTTTGTTACATCAGTATTGCTGTCCAGCCATCTCATCTTTTGCCGTCCCCTTCTTCTTTTGCCTTCCGTCTTTCCCAGCATCAGGATCTTCTCCAGGGAGTGCTCCCTTCTCATTCGGTGGCCAAAGTATTTCAGCTTCAGCTTCAGCTTCAGCATCTGACCTTCCAGGGAACAGTGTGGGTTGATTTCCCTTAGGACTGACTGATTGGATCTTCTTGCAGTCCAAGGGACTCTCAAGAGTCTTCTCCAGCGCCACAGCTTCTATCCTTCATTATTTCCAGTGAAGGGAAGACATTTAAAAGGAATTCGATCCCTTCAAATGTGATGGCCAGAACTCCCTTTGGACTTCAATTATCCTTGTCACAACCTGGCTCCCAGCTCCACCCCCAAAGTTCCCAGATATTTCTTGAATTGGACTCGGCAACCCTAGCTGAGGTCCTTCCCCTCCTGAAACTCCACTCTTTCCAAGCTTCACCCCCCAAATCTCTAGGTATTTCCCCAAAACATTTCAGTTCAACCATGAACTGAACTGCAAGAATAAAATATGCGTTCATCCCTATTCTCCATTTTGGTTTTTTCCCCCACAACAATGAAAATATTTTCAAACCTCCCATTTATCTGGATAACCTTTTGCCAGAGTGGCTATGCATCATTTGTAGTGGAAGCTGTAAATAATGGCTCTTTGCAGGCCTCTGTACAAAGAGGTTAGCAATTAGTCTGGGGATGTGTTGTTTTGAAAGGGTTAAGGCCGGTGGTGAAGAAAAGCCAGTCTTGGTCTGTCTCTAACTAGAATAGATGATCAGATATTGAGTCAATTATTGGCTAGAAAGCACTCTGGAAAGAGCAGACAATGTATTTAATTATTTACTTCACTGTTAATTAGGGAATGCAGAGGAAAACTTGTAATTGAGGCACTTACCAATGAAGTCCTTGGCGGAGGTACTACAGTCTAAGCCCGCAGATCTCAATGGACTTAGATGGAACTAACTCTAGTTTGGATTGCACTGGAAACCTTGTCAGTTGCATTGCATCAAAATGATTTTTGCTGTTCAAACATTCTCCATTGTTGGAAAAATACACAAGGAGATATACGGACATATTCCAAATGGAGGGGGGGGGGCTGCTTTGACTGACAGTAATGCCACCTCCGTTGTGATCCAAACCAGGCAATGCAACTTTTGGATTTATTTGTTATATATTAATCAACCTTGCAAAGGTTGGCTAACAACTGAAGAACCTGAACAGGAGAGCAACCGCTGTGGGTTAAAATGCATTAACAACATTAACCGGAGAGCGAAGGCCACACAATAAATTTATCACAGGAGGAAAGGCAGAACAATCCCATTATTCTGAATAAATGTACTCTGTGTATATTGGTAAATGAAATTTGCTTTCTGTAAGGAAAGATGTGTGTTCCTGACCTCTTTTGGAAGCGCCCACCCCGCTCAAATCCAGTCCTGATGTGGTTTTGAAAAGTAGGGATGCACGAAACATTTGGATTGTTAAATATTCTCTAATGTAGATGAGGTTTTTGCACCCTGCCTATCTCTGCCTTAAGTGGCTTACAACCACATTCACTTCCTCTCCCCACAACAGGCATCCTGTGAGGCAGGTGGGGCTAAGAGAGCTCTGAGAGCATTCATGGGACAAAGGTCACGCAGCAGGCTTCCTGTGGTTTGTAACCACTATTGCACTCTGGGTGTTCAAAGACTGCTTCAGTCTTCCAGAGCCATGGTACAGTGGTTAAGTGCACGGACTCTTATCTGGGAGAACTGGGTTTGATTCCCCACTCCTCCACCTGCAACTGCTGGAATGGCCTTGGGTCAGCCAGAGCTCTTGCAGAGATGTCCTTAACAGGGCAGCTTCCGGGAGAGCTCTCTCAACCCCACCTACCTCGCAGGGGGTCTGTTATGGGTCAGGAAGGAAAAAGTGATTGTCAGCCACTCTGGGATTCAAAGCGGAGGGTGGGGTATAAATCCAATATCACCATCACCTCCTCCTCCTCCTCCTCCTCCTCCTCCTCCTCCTCCTTCTTCTTCTTCTTCTTCTTCTTCTTCTTCTTCTTCTTCTTCTTCTTCTTCTTCTTCTTCTTCTTCTTCTTCTTCTCTTTATGCAAAGATTCAGATCCAGATGATTCTCTGCCCCAAGACAGCAAACCTTCATTGTGAGTGGGGAGGGAAATGCTGTGTGCAGGAATGCTTGTCAGGAAAGATACTGGCTGGGATCCCACTGCCACGTTCTGCGTGCTGCTTGCTTCAGCTGCATAGCAACTCACTTCTGCTGTTGCTTGGATTTCTATTTGTGCAAGATATACATATATATTTTTAAATGAGCCTTGCACATATAGAAGTCCTAGTGGCCAAGGAAGTGAGCTATGCTGCAGCAGTTGTGAAGCATATGCAGAACACAATTGCAGCATCCAAGCTATTGTATAATAATAATAATAATAATAAATTTATTTTTATATCCTGCCCTCTCCCGCCAAAGGCAGGCTCAGGGCGGCTAACACGACATGGTGTGCACCATGATTACAGTAAAATACAATCATTACAACAAAACAAGCAAACAATTAAAATAGATAAAATTACATTCATAAATTAAGTTAAAATTAGAAAGATAGTTAAACCGTTATAAATTATAGATTTCGGTGCTACAGTTCAAACTATATATAGGATGGCTAGGTGTCGTTTCCCGGGTTTCATCTTAATGCGAGCTGAAAGAGGACAGTTTTGCAAGCCCTGCGAAATTGATTTAGGTCTCGCAGGGCTCGCACCTCTTCTGGTAGTTGATTCCACCATTGGGGAGCCGTTGTTGAGAAGGCTTGCTCCCTCGTTGTCTTCAGTCTAACCTCCCTTGGTCCAGGGACTTTTAAAAGATTTTGAGAACTAGATCTCAGTGCTCTCTGAGGAACATATGGGGAGAGGCGGTCCCTAAGGTAGGCAGGTCCTTGGCCATATAGGGCTTTAAAGGTGATAACCAATATTGTATGGAATGGTCAGGCCCAGTGCATCTCAGTAGGCCACGTAGGCAGCTACCTGGGGTGGCCACCTGGCCTACAGAGACTCCGGACACTCCCTTTTGTCCCCACCCTTCCCCTGCAGGCAGCCCAAGCAGCCTACGGGGAGGCTGAGCCATGAGTGCAGATAAAGCCGACTGACAGCAAGAGGTGGCGCAGCAGAAAGGAATCCCCATGCCCACCTCTTCCTGTTTGCTCCTGGCTCCTCCCTGCCACCCTGCCTCCTCTTCCTGTTCACCTGTGTCGGCAGCCAGAGGAGCCTCTTCTTGCTGCTGCCACTGATAAAGGAGGGAGGCAGGCTGGTGATAAGAGAGGAGCCACTTGGCTCTTCCTGACAGGGCAGTGGGGTGGCAGTAGAGTTGCCAAGTCCAATTCAAGAGCTCTCTCAGCCCCACCTACCTCACAGGGTGTCTGTTGTGATGGGGGTGGGGGTGGGGAAGGTAAAGGAGATTGTGACCACTCTGAAACTGAGATTCAGAATATAGGGTGGAATATAAATCCAATATCATATTCTTCTTCTTTTACATTAAACCAAAATTCCATGTGGCGCTAGTACTGATGACAATGAACAAAGCATTAGAGTAATGTGTTGCCTGTCATGGGTGCTGGGGACCCTGCAGAAGAAGCTGAGCCTGCAGAAGAAACTGTGCCCCTGCCACCTGCACCAGTGCCCCTGCCTCCTGCTGGAGAAGATCCAAGCCCCCCTGCCTCGCCCTCTCGGGTGGCTCGTGTGCGTGACCGCCTTCGTCAGGACCTCAGGGATCGGAGGAGGGCGGCACGCTCACGAGCAAGACGCTCCCTGAGTTTTGAAAGGATTCTGGCCCTTCTGGAGTGAGGATGCTTGAGTCTCAGCAGGATCCTGGCTGCCTCTCTGAGCCAGCAATTAGCCCAAATGGGCAACAGCCAGCAGAGGGCTATATAGCTGTGGGCTTTGGGGGGGGAGGCTTTGTGGAAGCAACTAGTCACTTACCTGACATTCTAGCATCCACTTTGGCTTTTGACTTTGGCTTCTGGACTCCCTGACTTTGGCTTTGACTTCGGGACCCCCTCACTTCGGCTTCTGAACCTCTGACCTGCGATACCTGGACTGTGATTCGGTTTTGGCGCCTTGGACCCTCTTTGCTCACCAGCTACAGACCTTGGACTGCCCCTGGACTTTGTCTGACCCGGCCTCAGCCCATGACATTGCCTTGGATGGAGATATGGATTTGATGGGTACACAGAGCCTGTGATCCTCTTAATACTTTTTAAATTACGAAAAGCTTGCCATCGCGTTTATTAATGTTGTTTTTCATTTTCTTGGATCCTATCATATTCCCCACACATTTATGTGGGGAATGACCTTTAAAAACCTCTGTGTCTCTCTGTGTGGCTTCAAATGTTGTGAGGGAGAAAGGGAAGTTTCATGCTTCCTAGGGGTGTGCCAAAAAATAATAATTCTGAATTAATCGGATTCGGAAATATACTGTATATTTCCAAATATCGGTACTCGGAATAGCCGTATATATGGGAGATATATGGCTATTTCTGAATATACGGCCCCATTATACATTATGGGCCATTGAAATCAATGGCAAAATAGTATATATTGGAAGTCGCCTGGAGGGGACAGGGTTTGAGGGAGAGCCCCAAAATTTACAGGGGTCCTGCAGGGGACTCTCCCCAACGAACCCCCCAAGTTCCAAAAAGTTTGGGCCAGGGGTTCCCATTCCAGGGGCACCCAAAGAGGATGCCCCATCCCACCATTATACTCTATGTGTCAAGCATGGTAGAATTCCATTGGTAATTGATTGTTTTAGGGTCCCCCATAAAGCTGGCCTGTGAAATATCATGGAGGACCAAGGTCTGTTAACTCTGCTATTCTCCCCCCCCCCCCTTCTTATTTTATTGCTTGCAAAGTTGAAGTAGAGAGAAACAAAACTAACTTGAGAAAGAGTAATCAGCACCTTCCCATACATTCCTGTTAGGGAGTGTGGCACATCTGGGGAAAGCAAGGACGGAGTCCTGATAAAACCATGAGAATGAAGACATTTATGATAGTTTATGTGTGAGAGCGCATCCCTCGCCCCCACCTTTTGGAATCCTTTTGAAGTAAGCCTTAAAAGCAGGGGACTTGCAGGAGACTCTCCCCTACAGGTTCTCTCAAATCCCAAAAAGATGGGGCCAGGGGTTCCCATTCCAGGGACACCCAAAGAGGGTGCCCCCTATCCCACCATTATACCCTATGGGCCATTGAAATCAATGGCAACATAGGGCATAATCAGAGGCTACTGGGGGGCAGAGGGATTGAGGGAGAGCCCCCAAAACTGCATGGAACCCTCAGACTCCAAAAATAGCTCTATAAAAACATGAAAGTGACCCAGCCCACACACCAACCCTCTCACACCAACCAGAGGTACCGTATTTTTTGGACCACAAGATGCACTCCCCCCCAAAAAAAAGTGGGGGAGAAAATGTGTGCATCTTATGGAGCGATGGTACGTACCTTCCTCCGGGGGGGGGGGCGATCTGCTGCCCCCGCCTCTGATCCCGGCGCTTCCACCACGCCTGCCTGCCTGGCTCCAGATTCTTCCAGCAAGTGCTGGGATCGCTCCACGTGGCCCCACCACAAACCCAGCGCTTTGCGAGCGCCGGCTGTGGAGAGGGCAGCGTGCTTCCTCCTTGCCTGCCTGCCTGGCTCCAGCTCCGATGCTTACAGCAAGCGCCAGGATCACTCCCTCCGCCCTCCAAACCCAGCGCTTGCTTTAAGCATCAGAGTTGGAGCCAGGCAGGCAGGCAAGGAGGAAGCACAGCCGGCGCTCGCGAAGCGTTGGGTTTGCGGTGGGGCCACGTGGAGCAATCCCAGCGTTTGCTGGAAAAAGCTGGAGCCAGGCAGGCAGGCGCGGGGGAAGCGCCGGGATCGGAGGCGGAGGCAGCGGATCGCCCGCCCAGGAGGAAGGTGCGTCCTATCATCCGGAGCGCCTTATGGTGCGAAAAATACAGTAATTAAAAAAACCCCAAAATGTGACAGAAAGAAACTTAACTTTTAACCCCCCCCCCAAAAAAAAACCAAACAAACCCAGAACCAGGAAAAGGGACAATAGGAGAGGATGCAAAACCAACAGCACCAGATCCAAACAAATCTGTGAAAAGGCCAACAAACTCAACTGTAAAAAACCTAAACTTTTTAACAATAAAAAACCTCAGTCAACACCACCCCCCCCCCAAAAAAAAACCAGAACCAGGAAAAAGGACAACAGGACAGGATGCAAAACCAACAACAGATCCAAACAAATCCAACTGAGAAAAGGCCAACTAACTCAACTGTTAAAAATGGAACTTTTAAACAATAAAAATTAGGCCAAACAGCACCCCCCCCCCCCAAGATCCAGAACCAGAAGAAAAAAGGAACAAGAGCATTACAACACAGCAGCAACAAATCAAACAAGGGCCAGCGCAGCACAATCTCTCTCACACACCAACACCAACACAGCAGTAATGGAATGGAGTCCAGCTAGGCAGACTCCTTAAAAAGGCTCTCTGGCCCTACACAGAGCAGTTTCAAAAAATACCACTGCTCTGTGATTGGTCAGAGAACAGTGTTTACTTGGATACCCAAGTAAACAAAAGAACAACAATGTTGCTGATGGCTGGGGGATTAGCCTAGCCATCAGCTACACAACAGCCCAAAAAAGCATGAATTTGCATGCTGGGGCATGCAAATTGGCTTTGGATTGGCTGCTGGGGCTCCTCTCCCTCCCTCCCTGATCCAAGGGAGGCTATGGGAGAGATGGGAAAAGGTGGGAAAGGAGGCAAGCAGCTTCCCTGAGGCTGCAGAAGCTCCTTTCCTGCCTTTTACATTGAGTTCCGTATATGGCTCCCGTATAATGGCTGTGAATTGAATTCAGAACTATACGATGCCGTATACTTCCGAATCAGGGGGCATTTGGCGGTCTATTCGGTTCGGCCGAACCGAATGCACACCCCTTTCTACCCCACAACATTTTCATCAAAAGAAACAGTCAGCAAAAAACCCCACCCACATCTGCCCTTTTCTCAGCCTCCATGGTTGCTTTTGTTGTTGTTGTTCAGTCGCACAGTTGAGTCCAACTCTTTGCGACCCCATGGACAAAGTCATGCCAGGCCCTCCTGTCTTCCACCATCCTGCGAAGTCTGCTCAATGCTGTCCAGCCATCTCATCTTTTGCCATCCCCTTCTTCTTTTGCCTTCCATCATTCCTAGCATCAGGATCTTCTCCAGTGAGTGCTCCCTTCTCATTTGGTGGCCAAAGTATTTGAGCTTCAGCATCTGACCTTCCAAGGAACAGTCTGGGTTGATTTCCCCTTAATACTGACTGATTTGATCTTCTTGCAGTCCAAGAGACTCTCAAGATTCTTCTCCAGCACCACATCTCAAAAGCATCTATTCTTCTGCGCTCGGCCTTCCTTATGGTCCAGCTCTCACAGCCATACATTACTACTGGGAATACCATCACTTTGACTATATGGACTTTTGTTGGCAGGGTGATGTTTCTACTTTTTATTATACTCCCAAGGTTCGTCACAGCTGTCCTCCCTGTCAAGTCAACGGATTCAATAATGAGTCAAAGTTGATACTAAGGTCGTTTTCGCACTTACCTTATTCCAGAGCGACGTCCCTCTTCACCGCGCAGCGTCTGTGCGGATTTCGCACTACTTGCTCCACAGAACCCGGAAGTCCCGTGGCTTTTGCGTCGCAAATGTAAACTGTTTTTTGGCGGTTTACATTTGCGACGCAAAAGCCACGGGACTTCCGGGTTCTGCGGAGCAAGTAGTGCGAAATCCGCGCAGACACTGCGCGGTGAAGAGGGACATCGCTCCAGAATAAGGTAAGTGCGAAAATGACCTAAGTCTTCATTTATTGATAACCAGTACTCTGGCACAAGCCTCTAGCTTGCTAAGAATGAAACCAATACATTGATACATGGGTTTTAAGATACACTTCAAAAGCATTCCTACGGGGGGGGGGTTACAGGAGGAAACCTTCACATACAACTACTAGATACTTTCTCGGCCGATGGCTGGCAAATGCCCTTGGATTGTTATGCAAGGCTTCCCCCCACCTCAGGCCCTGAGAAGGCGCCGACTAGTTTCCTTCACACCAGTTACAAATCAAAATACGAAAAGGGGGGAAGGGAAGCAACTAAGGTAGAACATTAGCAGCAGTGGATCCATTATGATTTTAACAGGGCCTATTGCTGAGGCCATGATCCCAAGTCTTAAGTCGTTATCAGTCGATCCTGACACTCCCAAGGAGCAGACGTCTTTTAATTTCATGGCTACTGTCATGGCTGCTTACAGAACAGCAATTTGGGCTGATTCAGCGATGCTTTAGAAATCGACCAGAAGAATCCTTCCACACACAAACATCTGCTGCTCGTCCTCGTCCCATCCTCACTCTGTTCTCTGACGTTTGCAGTGTTGCTCAAAAAGCTACTGCTTCCAAAGTGGTAGCAGTTTTTTGAGCCGAACGTCAATTGCCTCCTCTCCATCTGGAAGTGGAAGGGTGCAAGCGAGGCGCCTTGGTGGTGTGAAACCACAAAGCCACCCCAAGCCACATCCGCTATTTTTTTTTAACAAAAAACTGTTCAGAGCGCATGTGCGCATGACCACTAAAAATGTATGGGGGAAAACCCGAAATGGAGAAACTGGGATAGCTCAGGACAGCCATCTGATCGCACCTGTGTTGTCCTGTGGATGGGATGGCAACGGCTCGTGGGTGAGTGTGTGGAGGCTTCAGCCCAATTTGGAACGCCTCCAATTCGCCCACATTGCCTGTCTGTTATCAGAATATGAGTCCATACCAGGAGTTGCATCCCTCCAAAAAGCCACCTGGTTCCAAAAGACCTGAACACATTGCAATTAATTGAACTCAACTGGAAAAAAAAACAAAACTTCAAAACCAAATCAGCACTGAAACAAAGAGACTGCCCAAATTGGGCATGAAATAAAACAAATTGTTGAAACACGCTAACAAAATAAATCAAGCCACCAAATGAAGCAACTAAACGAAACAAATATTGTTTGTTGCATCCCTATTAGTTGCACTGGCTTTTATATTTTCCAGTAGGGGCCACCCCAGAAATTGAACATCAGCCATCTTTTTTAATATTAGAGTTTATGAAGCTTTAATGGATTGATTATAGGAAGATGTTGAGTTGACCACGGGCCCATTCCGAAAGTACGGCTCGCGCAAGTTTGCTCTGGTCCTCTGCTTTTCAACAAGACAACATCTGAATAATTAATTATTTCTTGTATCGGAGAAAGGGATCCTTGTACCACAAATTGAAATTACTGCTTTGACACTGTATGATGAACTAATTAGGGCCTCGAAGCCCTTCTTGGTTAAGAATGTAATTGTGTCCAATAAAAGGGGGACAGGCTGATAATAATTGGCTTGATAGAGAATGCTCAGATAGGGGGCAGGAACAACGAGACGTTGTCCTGCTACATGATAAGGCTCACAGTGCAATTCTAAGCAGACAAACAGATAAGGAAGAAGAATTGTTTTTATATCCCACTTTTCTCTACCTCAAGGTGTCTCAAAGCAGCTTGCAACCTCTTCCCCTTCCCACAACAGGCACCCTGTGAGGTAGGTGGGCCTGAGAGAGTCCTGAGAAAACTGTGACTGGCCCAAGGTCACCCAGCAGTCTTCACGTGGAGGAGTGAGGAATCTGAGCCACTGCACTACTCTGGATCCAGTTGGATGGGTCCAGAAGGGCATAACTCTTTTCAGGATTGCAATAGGGGTATGCAAATAATCAGCCAGCACCCCACCCTGGTATTTTTTAGGTGCATGTATATTGAACCCCCCAAAAGTCATTATTCCTGAATCTTGACACTGGCATGGTATTCAGGAATCCTTCCCCGCCCCTCTTTTTGACTCCATTACACCCATGGGGATTATGATAGTCAATGGTTGTGTCACTTGAATCTGAGTCTTTCAACAGATTTTTCCTAACTTTGGGCCCCACCTTCCTTCCTCTGATTAATCTTGGTTGTATTTCAAGTATTTAGGCTTCCCAATCCCCAGGTCCCAGCGGGGGATCCCCCGTTTTCACAGGCTTCTCCCCCCCCAGCCAGCTGGCCAGCAGGGGAAGCCCCGCCCCCCACAGTCACCATGTAGTTTTAGAGCTCCTGCAGGTCCGTTTTTAAAATATGTGCCTTTAAGGCTGAGCAGGAAACAGGAAGGGCTTCGGAGAACGGCCCCTCCCTTTGTACTGCTTTCGTTTTCAGAGCAAGTAAAGTTCTGCAGGAACAAGACCCAGTAAGTATTTGTGTATGAGTGAGAGAGAGAGGGAGGGGGCAGGGGATTCCCTGGTTTGGAGGCCCTCCCCCCGCTTTAGAATGTGTGTGGGGGGGAGGGAAATGTCTACTGGGCACTCTGTTATTCCATATGGAGAACAATTCCCATAGGGAATAATGGGGAATTGATCTGCTGGTTTTGGGGGCTCGGGGGGGGGGCTATATTTTGAGGTAGAGGCACCAAATTTTCAGTATAGCATCGTGCCTCTCCCCAAAATACCCCCCAAGTTTCAAAACGATTGGACCAGGGGGTCAAATTCTATGAGCCCCAAAAGATGGTGCCCCTATCCTTCATTATTTCCTATGGAAGAAGGGCATTTAAAAAAGGTGTGCTGTCCTTTAAATGTGATGGCCAGAACTCCCTTGGAGTTCAATTATGCTTGTCACACCCTTGTTCCTGGCTCCACCCCAATGTCCCCTGGCTCCACACCCAAAGTTTCCTAGCTCCACCCCCAAAGTCCCCAGATATTTCTTGAATTGGACTTGGCAACCCTACAAGTATTCTCTGTACAGGATAACTCCATATGAGAGGATCTGTGGATTTATTTTAAAACCGTATTGTTATATTTTGCCTATTAGCAATCCCCTGCCAAGGCCTTCGGTGCAGAGTGGTAAGCAGCAGTACTAGAGTTGCCAAGTCCAATTCAAGAAATATCTGGGGACTTTGGGGGCAGAGCCAGGAGATTTTGGGGACAGAGCCAGGAGACATTGGGGGGCAGAGCGAGGAGCAAGGTTGTAACAAGCACAACTGAACTCCAAAGGGAATTCTGGCTATCACATTTAAAGGGACCACGAACCTATTAAATGACTTTCCTCCATTAGAAATAATGAAGGATAGGGGCACCTTCTTTGAGGGCTCACAGAATTGAACCCCCTAGTCCAATCCTTTTGAAACTTGGAGGGTGTTTTGAGGAGAAGTACTAGATGATATGCTGAGAAGTTGGTGCCACTACCTCAAAAATACACCCCCTCCCCAGAGTCCCATATACCCGCATATCAATTCTCCATTATTCCCTTCATAGGAAATAATGGAATCTCCAGCAGACATCCTCCCCCACCCTGCTTTATGACAACCCTGAAGTGGGGGGGGGGAGGGCTTCATAACCAGGAGATCCCCAGCCCCCACCTGGGAATTAGCAAACCAAACGGGATGAACACAGTAAAGTTGGGAAACAGGGGAGACCCGTGTTCTACTAAAAAGTCAATTTCAGTGAAATTTACTAGACTATGCTGTAGTTGCTCAGCACAAAGAATTTTTTTTTCAAAGACTCACTATTAAAGGAATATCTCATACTTTTTTATAACATGTAATGTCTACATACAAAATTATAAAATCAAAATCACAATAAAGCATATGCCATTTTTCATCATGAAAGAGTCCATGTAAAGACTCCAAGAAGTGCAAAGTCCTAGTAGGTGCGCAAACTCTCCTGATGGATGACGATGTTGCCTGTGATATCAAAAGCTACTTTGCAGTACATTGAAGACTCAACACATGTGGCAATGTCTTTATCATGAAAGGTAAATGATAACACGTTTCCTAGGTTTAAAAAGCCGTGTTTTGGTCGCAGACCTTTGTCTTGATCAATTCACTTCATATTATCTGGAACCAATACTCACAACAATATGCACGCAACTCGTCAGTTTCTTCTCCGATTGCCTCATGTGTTGAGTCTTCAAGGTACTGGAAAATAGCTTTTGACATCGCAGGCAACATCGCCATCCATCAGGAGAGGTCACGCACCTACTAGGACATTGCACTCTTTGATGAAAAATGGCAAATGCTCCATTATAATTTTGATTTATCATTTTGGATATATCCATTATATGTTATAAAATAGTATGAGATATTCCTTTAATGGTGAGTCTTTGAAAAAGCAATTATTTGTACTGAGCAACTACAGCATAGTCTTATAAATTTCACCGAAAATGACTTTTTTTAGAACACGGGTCTCCCCTGTTTCCCACCTGTGGGTTGGCAGCCTTATGCAGTACTGCAGTTCAAGCTCTGCTCACGACCTGAGTTCAATCCTGGTGGAAGCTGAGTTCAGGTAGCCGGCTCAAGGTTGACTCAGCCTTCCATCCTTCCGAGGTTGGTCAAATGAGTCCCCAGCTTGCTGGAGGTGAAGTGTAGATGACTGGGGAAGGCAATGGCAAACCACCCCGTAAAAAATCTGCCAAGAAAATGTCATGATGTGACATCACCCCATGGGTCGGTAAGGACTTGGTGTTTGCAAAGAGGACCAACTTTACCTACCGTTAATCCCTTGCTGGTTAGGAAATGCGGAGACCAGTATTCTGGAGACTGATTTATAAATTAGCCATCCGTTACTGACTGCAAATCCTTTCTGGTGTACCTTCCATTTTTGTTGTGGTTGTTTTAATATTGACATTTCCAAAGATGATGTTTCACTCTTGATGAGCATTTCTATTAATTGTTAAAAATAAGAAGCCTTGGTGTTTATGCAGCTAAAATAATTAGTAAAGCAAGGACTGTCCCATTAATTATTAGAGATTCTGAGAACACCCTGTCTTGGTAAACATTTTTCTTCTCCTAAACCTCCCCGATTTTACTAATTTGAATGAACGTTGAGCTTCAAAAGGCTTGTATTGTAGCGCTGTCGAAAAGTCTACTGTTGGCAATAGTAGAGGGACAATATAATGGGACTCCATAATGCAAGCATTTGCTTTGGTATCTATACACAAATTGAGGATTTGGCCCATGTGACCTTTAAGTAACCTAGATATTCGTACAGCATGAAAAATGTCTCGGGTCTCTTATGTCAACTCCTGGGAAGATTTCAGACCAAGTGAAATTAATGACATTATTAGTGAATAGATATGGTTTGGTTATTTTTAGAAAAGCATGATCGATCACTGTGGTTATTTAAAATAAAATTTGAAATCATCCATCATAAACATGAGGGTCTACAAGGCCATCGGTTGAACCCTACGACGTTAGCAATGCAATCCTAGGTGGTGCTACACCATTGTAAGCGCAAGGACTTTCAATGAATGCAGAAAGCTACAATTCTGCTTAATATTGCACTGTAGATTCATTGAATTAACGCTAATTGCTAATACTAATATATCACGTAGTGGTATAGTTATATTCAAGGCTTTTTATGGGAAAAGGCCAGCAGGAACTCATTTGCATGTTAGGCCACACACCCCTGGCATCACCATTGTTTCACACAGAGCATTTTGTAGGAAAAGCCCTGCAGGGGCTCATTTGCATATTAGGCCACACCCTCTGATGCCAAGCCAGCCATAACTCTGTTCCTGTGTGTTTCCGCTCAAAAAAAATGCTCTGGTTATATTAATATATATTATGTACTGTCAATACAGTTACATTAACAGCATTGAAAGGGGAGGTTTTGATTTTCTTTTGATTATTGTGTGCACATATACACACAAAAGGCTATTTTTGCATTTCTTGTTTTTTATCATTTCCTTGTGAGCTAATTTGATAAATCAAATCGGATTGCATGTTCCAAAATATGCGTCTAAAACAGTATGTTCAGAGGCCATGTCTTTCTTCTACAGGAAAATTGTTTTTAGCCTTATCAATAACCAGGCCTCAGATTCAGCGGGAGCTCGCAGGAGCACAGCTCCTGAACCTTTCTGATGGTTCCCCCTCTTCCTTCCCATCTACCTTGTCCATTGAATAGTAGGTGTAGCTGCATAACAATCCCTGGATTAGGAGAGCGGGCAGCCAGCCAGCCACCAGGCGCTTTGCCATGCCCTCAGCAGCCCTCATTAACCCCTGGAGAAGCCTGCAACATCCTTTCTCCACTTCTTATGTGATTTTGGGTGGCGGGTGTCTTGCTGGCCTTTTGACTGGGGTGGGGGGCAGTCCAGGAGAGCCCCAGATGAGCGAGGCCTTCTTGGGCTGGCTGGATCTCTAGCCAGCCCAAGCAGGCCTCACTCGCCCGGGGCTCTCCTTTCTTGCATCAGGTTGCTTTTGGCTTGGGGGGGCTGGCATATGCTAATGAGCTATGCTAATGAGCTCCACCACCTGTTTTTCTTCAAAACGACCTCTGTCAATAACCAATAGTACTAACCCTTCCTGACACACACTCTCAGCTCTTAATTCATCCTTGACATCCCTGAAGTCTGTGGTTGTGAGGAAATCCATTGCCATGAGAGGGGAAGGGTCACAAGATAGGTAGTCTCTTCTACCATGTTCAAATGCAATTAATGTTGAAGGATCAGTTCTCCTTGCAAGTTTTCTAGCTCTGTATGTCTTATATGTGTGTCAAGTTGGAGCAGTTGTTATATATGTCTATGCTGTCAAGTCACAACCAATCTATGGCAACCTAAGCAAAGGGTTTTCAAGGCAAGTGGGCAGCAGAGGAGGTTTGCCACTGCCTTCCTCTGCAGAGCCTTCCTTGGTGGTTTCCTTTCTACGTATCTTCCGAGACCTGATAACCCTAGGCTATGGAGAGCTGCCTTCCCTCCTATATGTCCAATGTAGATAACAAACAATTTTAGAAGTATTTTTTTTTCCTGTAGATTCATCTGGAGAAGGGGAAAAAAAACACTAAGCTTACTTATTTTTAGTCTGGACAATATATGAATGTGTTTAAAAAGGATTGCCCATTTCATGTTAAAGGCCACAGCCTCTGAAAATGCATCATGCTCTTAAAAAAAAAGTATTTGCTTCATGGTATGCACTCTGATTTATAGTATTTGATATAGTATTTGATAAGCGATCTGTCTTGTAGAACGTGTCATAACTTCCTTTCCCCCCCAAATTTTGAGTAACTGCCACTGCATTACGAGACACCATCTGTGCAATCAGCACAAAGTGATTGATTACTCATCAATGTGTCTTTTTCTTCAGGGAAAAAAAAAGCGAAAGTTAATTTCCAAACATTTCGGATGCATCATGTTGACACTTACCAGGACAACACGGAGAGGACTTGAACTCATGAAGCTGCATTATACTGAATTGGACCATTGATCCATCAGGGTAAGTATTGTCTACTTGGATTGGCAGTGGATCTTCAGGATTTTCGGCAGAGGTCGTTCACATCAGTCACTACTAGGGTTGCCAAGTCCCTTTGCCGCTGCACGATTATGTCACCCAGAAGTGTTGGGGACTTCGCACGGGGATGCTCTAGGACTTGTACAAAAAAAACTCTATGGTACCATAGAGTTTTTAGTGTGAGTCCTAGAGTGTCATTCTGGAAACGCTCTAGGGCTCACGGTAAAATTCTATGGTTTTTAGCATGAGTTTTTAGCACGAGTTCTAGAGAGTCCCTGCACGATGTCCCAGCACGATGACATCACTTCTGGGTGATGTCATCATGCTGGGGATGGCATGCCAAAGAAGCTCTTCGGGGTGGGGATCCCCCAGTGGCCTGCTAACTGCCACTGGGTTGTGGCAGGAGCTTGTCAGCCCTAGTTACTACCTGACCCTTTCTAGCTGGAGATGCTAGGAATTGAACTGGGGACCTTCTAGCTGGAGATGCTAGGAATTGAACTGGGGACCTTCTAGCTGGAGATGCTAGGAATTGAACTGGGGACCTTCTACCAAGCTACTGTTCCACCACTGAACCACAGACCCTAACCATTATAGTCCAAATATATGTGTAATCAATAACTATCACCAGGGCTTTCTTTGTAGCAGGAAGTCCTTTGCATATTAGGCTGCACACCCCTGATGTAGCCAATCCTCCTGGAACTTACAGTAGGCCCTGTACGAAGAGCCCTGTTAACTCTTGGAGGATTGGCTATATCAGGCAGGCGTGGCCTAATATGCAAAGGAGCTCCTGCTAGAATTCCACCCCTGATATTAGGCCACACCCCCTGATGTAGCCATTCCTCCTGAAGCTTCCGGTGAGCCCTGTACTAAGAGCCCTGCAAGCTCTTGGAGGATTGGCTACATCCGGGGTGTGTGGCCTAAATATGCAAAGGAGCTCCTGCTACAAAAAAAGCTCTGATTGCTACCTTCATGGGGGAAGTATGTGCACATCTGGATGCTGCAGATACGTTTCTTCTCTCCACCCTAAGAGCCAAAGCTAAACACATAGAGCTCAAATTTGATGCCTGGATTTGTAAGGCCTGTCCTCATCAGATTTCAGAAACTAAGCAGGGTCAGCCCCGGTTAGTACTTCAGTGGGAGACCCCACAAGGAAATCAAAGGTTGCTATGCAGAGGCAGACACCGGCAAACCAAGTCTGAACATCTCTTGCCTTGAAAACCCCACGAGGTCACCATAAACTGGCTGTGAATTGACAGCACTTTCCGCTACCCTCAGATTAGTTGGTGCTATAGCAGATTAGCTGTGCAGGCAAGGAAGAGAGGGGTCAAACTTCATTTCCACCTTCAAACATTTTGAATGACTGGTTGCTTCTCTGACAGTGGAACTTTCCCATGCAAGAAAGTACCTGACAAGGAACACAGGTTCCGACTATGTTATAGCTATTTATTTACTATGTATGCACAGGGCTTTTTTGTAGCAGGAACGCCTTTGCATATTAGGTGACATCCCTGATGTAGCCAATCTTCCTGGAGCTTACAAGACCCTTATTACAGCCCTATAAGCTCTTAGAGGATTGGCTACATCAGGGGGGTGCAGCCTAATATGCAAAGGAGTTCCTGCTACAAAAAAAAAGCCTTGGGTATGCATTATTCTACTTAACTAGCTCAGGTGATCTCCTGAAAAGGCTTACAACAAATAACTGTCAATACAATAAAAACAAAATTTGTGTCCAGTAGCATCTCTAAATACGAACAAATTTCCCAGATTATTTGAACTGTGACTCACAAAAAGGAGAGTAGGTTTTCTCTACCTTAAGGAGTCTCTAAGTGGCTCACAATTGCCTTTCCTTTCCCACAACAGTCACTATGTAAGCTAGGTGGGGTTGAGAGAGTTCGGAAAGACCTATGACTGGCCCATGGTCACCCAGCTGGCTTCGTGGAGAGGAGAGGGCAGGGCTTTTTTTTTGTTTTTTGTAGTAGGAACTCCTTTGCATATTAGGCCACACACCCCAGAGGTAGCCAATCCTCTTGCAGCTTACAGTAGGCCCTGTACTAAGACCTCTGTAATGTCTTGGAGGACTGGCTACCTTCGGTGTGGCCTAATATGCAAAGAAGTTCTTGCTACAAAAAAACCCCTGGGAGTGGGGAATCAAACCCTGTTCTCTGGATTAAAGTCCACCACTCTTAACCACTCTTACCTGCTGACTCTCTTTTCAAACTTATATCATCGGGCAGGGTCCCCAACCCCTGGGCTGTGGACCAGTACCAGCCCAAAGCCTGTCATCAACCAGGCCATGCAGTGAGGCAGAGACCTTCACCTACTCCTCATTTAAAGACCCCCCAAAGGGGGGCAGGGATGGGGTGTGGGGGCAGCCTGAGGCAGCAAAACCCCCAGGGCCCCACCGGCCCATGGAAAAATTGTCTTCCACAAAACCGGTCCCTAGTGCCAAAAAGGCTGGGGGCCACTGTTGTAGGGGGAAAAACTGTTGGTGTTTCATGTGCTACTGGACTCCAATTTTATCCTATTATTATGGGTTGACGCAGCTACCCACCTGATATAAAAAAAACAGAATATGTGACCGTATTTCCAGGAAGCAGAAGCTGGCTGAAAGATGACCCTTAAACAGGGTTAGATCCATGCAGGGCTCTTTTTTTTTTGTAGCGGCAACTCCTTTGCATATTAGGTGACACCCCCTGATGTAGCCAATCCTTCAGGAGCTTACAGGGCTCTTAGTAGGGTTGCCAAGTCCAACTCAAGAAATATCTGGGGACCTTGGGGGTGGAGCCAGGAGACATTGGAGGTGGAGTCAGGAGCGAGGGTGTGACAAGCACAGTTGAACTCTGAAGGGAGTTTTGGCCATCACATTTAAAGGGACCACACTCCTTTTAAATGCCTTTCCTCCATGAAGAATAGGGGCACCTTCTTTGGGGGCTCATAGAATTGGACCCCTTGGTCCAATCCTTTTGAAACTTGAAGGGTATTTTGGGGAGAGGTACTAGATACTATGTAGAAAAATTGGTGACTCTACCTCAAAAGACATCTCATTGAGAGCCCTAGATAGCCATGGATCAATTTTCTATTATACCCTATGAGAAACAGGGAATAATGGAATGCCCAGCGGACACTTCCTTCCCCCCTCCCACTTTCTGATGACTCTGAAGCAGGGGGAGGGCCTCCAAGCCAAGGGATCCCCTGCCCCCACCTGGGGATTGGGAGCCCAAGTTCTTAGTACAGGGCCTACCTGTAAGCTCCAGAAGGACTGGCTACCTCAGAGGGTGTGGACAAATATGCAAAGGAGTTCCTGCTACAAAAACCCACAACCCTGGATCCAGGAGTGGTCTGGAATGCCAACACGGCCCTGGAGCATGCCAGACTGAATTTTCCCGTGGGAACAATTATGGGTTTCAGTTCACCTGCTGACTGTTGTGCTGGAGGAGGCAACCATCAGTTAGCATCCATTGCTGGTGGAGCTACTGGAAATGGACTCTGATTTCTCCTGGTCTCCAGAGGCCCTCCAAGAAGCGGCTCACCACAAAGTGTCCCTGTAAGTTAAATGAGTATATCTTAAACCTTCTATCTCCCACCATGCTATTTATAATTTCTGAAATTAATAAGCATTGAAAAATGGTACCACATATTTCGGACACATTCCCACTTTCTCTTCACGCACCGGCACATGTTTATCGGTCGATGGGCTAAGTGAAAATTAAGTGGGAGAAAAGACTATAGGGAAAACAAGTGACAAAAACATGGAGTAGCCTTTTTTGTGTGAAAACAACAACAAACCTGTTAACACCTCCAATCTCATCCTGAAAACACTCATCAAGTAGCTGTCGAGAGGGGGAAAGAAGACAAACATCCATTTTCAAATGAATCAGATATTTACTGTATTCTCACAAAATTGGCAAGAGGATATCCAGGAAAGCAAACATACAAAAATCTCAGAACCTTAAATGCATCTGCGATGTATATTGAAGTATACCAGACACCCAAACCATCTGCTTTGTAGACACAAAAGTTCATTGATGCGGTTACTTTTAGTAAAACACTCAGTGATTATGGTGAACTTCCAGGCCAGCCAACCAAGTCATCTTTTATTTGATGAGCATCTTTTCTGTGAATTTTCTCAATGGTATATTGTTGTCATTTTTGCAAACATTTGATGGTGGTTTCTCAGATGCCATTTGGGGCAACTTTGTCACATGCGACAAAGGCAAATTGTTGCAGTTCAAAGCCACCATCTTCCTGCTTTGAAAACTGTGCTTGACATTGCAGTAATCATCAGTCGTTTACAAGATTCACAAAACAAAATATGCTGAGCTCCTTGTATCCGGAGATGGCGAATGTTGTACAAAGAGACCACTGCTATTTTCTACATTCCGCTTTGTTATTGGCCATCTTTGTTATGACTGAGACAAACAGTCTCAGTCATTAAGACTTCCATTAAGACAACAACTGCAGATTTATACCCCACTCTTCTCTCTGAATCAGAGACTCAGAGCGGCTTACAATCTCCTATATCTTCTCCCCCCCACAACAGACACCCTGTGAGGTAGGTGGGGCTAAGGGAGCTCTTTTAGCAGCTGCTCTTTCAAGGACAATCTCTATAAGAGCTATGGCTGACCCAAGGGCACTTAACCACCACACCAAACTGGCTACTGCTTTGCATGTCTGGTGACCTCTGACATGTCAAGCAAGATATTAAATCATTGCCCGTCTCACCCAAGGTGAAAGGTGATAGTTGCAGAGTAGGGAGAGACATTTTAGTGTAGTGGTTAAGTGTGCGGACTCTTATCTGGGAGAACTGGGTTTGATTCCCCACTCCTCCACTAGCAGCTGCTGGCATGGCCTTGGGTCAGCCATAGCTCTTGTAGGAGTTGTCTTTGAAAGGGCAGTTTCTGGGGAGAGCTCTCTCAGTCCCACCTACCTCACCGGGTTTCTGTTGTGGGCGGGGAGAGGTAAAAGAGATTGTGAGCCACTCTGAGATTCAGAATGGAGGGGGGGATACACTTTCAATGTCATCTTCTTCTTCTTCCTCCTAGGGTTGCTAGGTCCTCCCTGACCATGTCAGATATTTGAAAGAGGAAGGAAGGGAAGGAGGAAAGAAAGCACTAGATGGCTGGAGGGAGATAGCAACTTTATGACCCAATAACGTGCTTGCGTGGGAACTCAGAGATGTATATAAGTTTGGCCCGTGGGCCCCAAGCCAGTCTTGTACTGTGACCTTTCTATGTGATTCCTATTAAAGAGCTTGTTATCACTTTCTCCGAGACTCTGCCATGCATAGAACCCACTAGATTATACCCCCTTTTCAGAAAAAAAAAGTTATGCAGCGCCCCCGTGGAAATCCACCTTCAAGAAGTGGACTAAAAGATGCAGTGACAGATTTGCACACAGAGTAAACAAAGATGTTGTAAAGAAGACACTTTGAAGCTTGAAATTCTAAAATGATTTTATAAAATCAACCATAGTAACATTCCCATGCACAGAGAATTTTTGAAATTTCTTTATAATTATTATCCACCCTCCCCTTGTCAGCTCCAACTAATGCAATGGGAAGGTGCCCCGTCCAGTCGCTTTCAACCTGAAAGCAGCGGGCAGCAGTAAAATGGGGCGCTCTTCGTAGGCTTCCTTGGAAGCCTCTGACAAGTGCAGGCATTGTTTGCCTTGCAAAGAAAAGTGGCGGTGTGGCAGCACCGCCTGGGACTCTTGGCTTGCCTGCCGGCTGGCCCAATCGTGCCACAAGGAAAGGGGAAGTAAGGGGTGCCCAGCAGTGCCCTGGCAGAGTGGCACCCTAGGCAGTCACTTACCCACCTACTCCCATGTGCTGGCCCTGCAGAAGACACTCTGACTCATTTCCCATTTGTAAGCTCCTCTTCTCAGTGGGGCTTCCCTCCAATTTCACACTATCTGCTCTGGGGCTGCAGCTAGCTTCGACTTTTTCACGCTGCAAACAGAAACCTCTAAAACCCAGTTTCTGTTTGTGGTGCAAAAGCGAATGCTAGCTGCAGCCCCGGGGCAGATAGTGTGAAATCGGAGGGAAGCCCCACTTAGAAGAGGAACTTGAGAGTGGCGTAAGGTGAGTGGGAAATCGGTCTCTGTGTCTGGGGCATTGAGGTTGGCTGAAATCAACAGAAACAACCACCTGGTAACCAGAGGACTGTAAGAAGCTTGACGCTCTGCAAAAAACCTTGTGAAGAGCAAACTACAGGTTGAAACTACAGGGAACACAGGCTGTGGCAAATCAAATGCAAGACTGTGATCAGGCAGGCAAAAAGGGACTATGAGGAGCATATTGCAAAAAACATAAAGACCAACAATAAAACTTTCTTCAAATATATTAGAAGTAGGAAACCAGCCAGGGAGGCAGTGGGGCCCTTGGATGACCATGGGGTAAAAGGATTACTGAAGGAGGATAGGGAAATGGCTGAAAAGCTAAATGAATTTTTTGCCTCCGTCTTCACTGTAGAAGACGAGAACTTTTTGCCCGCCCCAGAACCACTAATTTTGGAAGGGGTGTTGAAAGACCTGAGTCAGATTGAGGTGACAAATGAGGAGGTCCTACAACTGATAGACAAATTAAAAACTAATAAGTCACCGGGTCCGGATGGCATACATCCGAGAGTTCTGAAGGAACTCAAAGTTGAACTTGTGGATCTTCTAACAAAAATCTGTAATCTTTCATTGAAATCTGCCTCCATTCCTGAGGACTGGAAGGTAGCAAATGTCACCCCCATCTTTAAAAAAGGTTCCAGAGGAGATCCGGGAAACTACAGGCCAGTCAGTCTGACTTCAATACCGGGAAAGTTGGTAGAAACCATTATCAAGGACAGAATGAGTAGGCACATTGATGAACACGGGTTATTGAGGAAGACTCAGCATGGGTTCTGCAAGGGAAGATCTTGCCTCACTAACCTGTTGCATTTCTTTGAGGGGGTGAACAAACATGTGGACAAAGGAGACCCGATAGATGTTGTTTACCTTGACTTCCAGAAAGCTTTTGATAAAGTTCCTCATCAAAGGCTCCTTAGAAAGCTTGAGAATCATGGAGTAAAAGGACAGGTCCTCTTGTGGATCAAAAACTGGCTGAGTAATAGGAAGCAGAGAGTGAGTATAAATGGGCAGTCTTCGCAGTGGAGGACGGTAAGCAGTGGGGTGCCGCAGGGCTCGGTACTGGGTCCCATGCTTTTTAACTTGTTCATAAATGATTTAGAGTTCGGAGTGAGCAGTGAAGTGGCCAAGTTTGCGGATGACACTAAATTGTTCAGGGTGGTGAGAACCAGAGAGGATTGTGAGGAACTCCAAAGGGATCTGTTGAGGCTGGGTGAGTGGGCGTCAACGTGGCAGATGCGGTTCAATGTGGCCAAGTGCAAAGTAATGCACATTGGGGCTAAGAATCCCAGCTACAAATACAAGTTGATGGGGTGTGAACTGGCAGAGACTGATCAAGAGAGAGATCTTGGGGTCATGATAGATAACTCACTGAAAGTGTCAAGACAGTGTGCGTTTGCAATAAAAAAGGCCAATGCCATGCTGGGAATTATTAGGAAGGGAATTGAAAACAAATCAGCCAGTATCATAATGCCCCTGTATAAATCGATGGTGCGGTCTCATTTGGAGTACTGTGTGCAGTTCTGGTCGCCGCACCTCAAAAAGGATATTATAGCTTTAGAGAAGGTGCAGAGAAGGGCAACTAGAATGATTAAAGGGCTGGAGCACTTTCCCTATGAAGAAAGGTTGAAACGCTTGGGACTCTTTAGCTTGGAGAAACGTCGACTGCGGGGTGACATGATAGAGGTTTACAAGATAATGCATGGAATGGAGAAAGTAGAGAAAGAAGTACTTTTCTCCCTTTCTCACAATACAAGAACTCGTGGGCATTCGATGAAATTGCTGAGCAGACAGGTTAAGACGGATAAAAGGAAGTACTTCTTCACCCAAAGGGTGATTAACATGTGGAATTCACTGCCACAGGAGGTGGTGGCGGCCACAAGTATAGCCACCTTCAAGAGGGGTTTAGATAAAAATATGGAGCACAGGTCCATCAGTGGCTATTAGCCACAGTGTATGGAGCACAGGTCCACCAGTGGCTATTAGCCACAGTGTATGTGTGTATATAACATTTTTTGCCACTGTGTGACACAGAGTGTTGGACTTGATGGGCCGTTGGCCTGATCCAACATGGCTTCTCTTATGTTCTTATGTTCTAAACTTTTCGGAGAAGTTTGTGTAATTGCCTCAGTGCTTCCACTGTCCTGACTTGAACTGTATTGCTGAGAGAGAAACTGCAAGCAACCTTGAGAAGTTGCTAGCTATAGCAAGTATTAGCTAGGATAGACTAGTAAGGTTTTTTGCTTCTGTCTTCCTTTTTTGTCTGTACACCTCTATTTTTTAATTCTGTCTTGTAAATAAACTGCATCCTTCTTATATTTTAATTGGAAGGAGTTCTGGTTCTTACTACTAGTCTAATTGGGTGAATTCACGTTAAGTAGCAGACAAAAAGGAACCGTCTATTTTTGTTAATTGGAATTTTTCTCTAAATTTGAAATTCTGGACCCCTCCCAGAAATGTGATGTTTTGACATCTCCCACCCTCTCCTCTCCTCTCCTCTCCTCTCCTCTCCTCTCCTCTCCTCTCCTCTTCTCTTCACTTCTCTTCTCTCCACTTCTCTTCCTTCTCTCCTTCCTTTATGCTTCTACTGCCCCCTTATTTTTATTCACCCCCCCCCCATTGCACCCAAGGCTCTTACCACCCCCCTGAATTGTTCCAGCACCACCAGGGGGCAATATCGCCCACTTTGGGAAACATTAGTCTATCCAATCCCTCATTGGAATTTCCCCCACTGGATAGGATTTGTTTTAAGCAACCGAGCTTTTTTGTATGGGGTTTTTCTCTTAAAGCAGCAGGCCTGCAAAGTATCATAAAGAACTGATCATACGCAAAAAACCCAGTTTTGCACAATATGCATGTTCTGAGATTCATGATAAAAGGTTTTCTCCCATGAGAGTATTCTGAGATTCATATATAGAATAGAATCTGCATATAAATATATCTCTACGAAGGAAGGGTAAGCACAGAAAATTCCCTGTGAGCATTTTAAACAAAAATGTAGGAAACAAGAAAGTATATTTAGAAATGTAATTTCCAGTGGTAGGGCTTTGGAGAGGATATGTGTTGGCAAGGTGATTTCTCTTTTAGTTTCACATCCTTTTATCCTTAATACTTGGGGAAAGAATGAAAGTCTAAGCTTGGATAGAGTCGCCAAGTCCCCAGCGGCCTCCAGTAGGGGGGGGGGGCTGTTTTCATGCATGGTGCAATGATGTCACTCACAAGTGATGTCATCGTGCTGACGACATTGTGCGCTGGCCACTCTAGGGGCTTCCAGGAAAACTCTATGGTTTTCACAGACGCTCTAAAAATTTGGGAGGAAAACCAGAGTACCATAGAGTTTTACTGCAAATTCAAAGAGCGTTACTGTGGATCCTGGAGCATCCCTGGGGCTCGCACCACAGCACAGAGGGACTTGCCAACCCTCATGTGTGATGACATTTCCCATTCTTATGTAGAAGTCTGAAAGGTAGTAAATTTTATTCTCGGAGCATTTGTCCAGCACAAAGCTGTATACGATCCACCAGTTATAACAGAATTCAATATGAGTCTATCTGTTTGAGAGCCTCTTTCTTCTGCTTAAGTAAGAGATCACACAAAATGCATCTGACACCAAAGCGGTGCTTTGCCCAGAGGGACGGAGAGGCAATTTGAAACAAAACCAAAAGGGCACCCTCTGCAGCATCTGTATTTCTGCTGGCAAGCAGCCAGGGAGGGTGACAGCTCCTTTTGATGTCCCTACTCATTCTCTCCCTCTTACTTGGTTTGATGTATGGAATAATTGCTACTTCTTAATGAACTTGTTTATATTTTTTTTAATCTCCTTTAATCCTTCTCCGAGACACTTCTCGGGTCTGAAGAGGCTTCTTGGCACGCCACTCTCGAGGAGTTTCCTTTGAAAGCTTGTTTCAAAATTTAGATGCTATTTGCATATTTAGATAGCTTCAAGACAGCTGCATACCTGAGAGTAACTGACTGTATAAAGAGCTCTGCCAATGCAAACCTGGAATGCTGGGTGGTAAAATGTCACCCTCAGGACAGAACAGCAGACCACATCCTGGTTTCCCTGTAGGTCCTCTGGTGCCTTCATTGTAAACCAGCATGGGAGCCATGACTGTGGTCTCATCTCCTCCAAAGCCATCCCCTGGATGCCACACATTGCACCTTAAATCGGCCATTTTACCACCTGGCTGCTCTGTGCACAGCTGCTGCTCATTTCCTGTCAATTTCAGCTGAGCTGCTGTGGCCTTGCTTTCCCCCCGCCCTGTAGCTTCTTTACAGTAGATATATAAAGAGCATGGAAGCAATGTCCTTTTTTCAGATCTCAGATAGGTATTATGTGGGAGTGCCCATAGCTCTGCTCAGATCTCTTACTCTATACATTGAGGTGGGTCCAAACACCCTCCTAGTAGCCTCCCTCCAACCTGAGGGTCCTTCCTCCAGATGAAGTGTCCCTTCCTCCAAGGGAGGAATACTCCAAAGAGCCTTTTTCCAGACTTCCTCTAATTGAAGTAGGCCTTCTTCCAATGGAAGAGTCAATTCAGTTGGAGAAAGGCTGCTTAGATTTGAGGAGACCTTTAGACCTGAGCCAAATGAAAGGCAGAATCTAAGAATTCTAATAAATACATATATCAGGCCCATAGCTATTGGGGGGGGAGTCCAGGGGGCCAGGCCACTCTATTAAACTCCCCTTCCCCATGTAGGGCCCCTCCATTGGAGGGCCTCCAGGACCCATGGTAAAGGGAGTGAGAGGGTGAGAGAGAACACATGAGAGAGCAGCGAGAGAGAGTGCAAGACGAGAGAGCGGCAGCAAGAGAGAGAGAAAGAGAGCAGGAAAGCAGCAGATATAGAGGGGCAGTGAGGGGAAGAGAGTGCACAACAGCAAAATCTAGCGAGAGAGAGCACAAGATGAGAGAGTGACAGCAAGGGGGAGAGCAGCAGTGAGAAAGGGATGGGCAGTGAGAGACTGGCAGTGAGAGAGAGAGAGTGGCAATGGGAGAGAATGGGGGACAGTGAGAGAGAATGGCCATGAGAGAGAAGGAGATAGGGAGAGAGTGGCAGTGTGTGTGTGAGAGAGAATGGCAGAGAGAGAGAGAGAGAAAATGGCAGTGAGAGAGAGGGGTGGTGGTACAGTGATAGAGAATGGCCATGAGAGAGAGGGAGACAGGGAGAGAGCGGCAGTGTGTGTGAGAGAGAATGGCAGCAAGAGAGAGAGAATGGCAGTGAGAGAGAGGGGGGGACAGTGATTGAGAATGGCCATGAGAGAGAGGGAGACAGGGAGAGAGTGGCAGTGTGTGTGAGAGAGAGAATGGCAGAGAGAGAGAGAGAGAAAATGGCAGTGAGAGAGAGGGGTGGTGGTACAGTGATAGAGAATGGCCATGAGAGAGAGGGAGACAGGGAGAGAGCGGCAGTGTGTGTGAGAGAGAATGGCAGCAAGAGAGAGAGAATGGCAGTGAGAGATAGGGGTGGTGGTACAGTGATTGAGAATGGCCATGAGAGAGAGGGAGACAGAGAGAGAGCGGCAGTGTGTGAGAGAGAGAATGGCAGTGAGAGAGAGGGGGGGACAGTGATAGAGAATGGCCATGAGAGAGAGGGAGACAGGGAGAGAGCGGCAGTGTGTGTGAGAGAGAATGGCAGCAAGAGAGAGAGAATGGCAGTGAGAGAGAGGGGGGGACAGTGATAGAGAATGGCCATGAGAGAGAGGGAGACAGGGAGAGAGCGGCAGTGTGTGTGAGAGAGAATGGCAGCAAGAGAGAGAGAATGGCAGTGAGAGAGAGGGGGGGACAGTGATAGAGAATGGCCATGAGAGAGAGAGAGTAGCAGCAAGAGAGAGAGAGGGCAGTGCAAGGAAGAGAGATCGTGTGACAGTGAAAGTGAGAGAGAGAGAGAGAGAGCCAAGCCCCACGACCCCCCCTCCCAAGTTTTTTAGCTCTCAAGCCCCTCCACCCAATTTTTTCTGGGTACAGGGCCGACATACATAGATAAATAAAATGTTTCGAGTGTGTGTAGAGGATAGAATGGGACTAGGATCCACCTTGTTAAAACCTGTAAAAAATATTTCTACAGGATTGCAGAAACCTGTCAATGTTGGGGTTTGTGTGTTCTTTGAAGTTCAATAAACCCAACTTTTTTTCTTTCTTCACCATTCTTTTTTAAAACCTATGAGTTTGTCTGTTCCACCAAATTTTAGTCTATTGTTTAACGCCTGCTTTTAAAAGCAATTGTCACTTTTGCAATCAATTGTTATTTTCCTCAATGTGTAAATTGTGTCATCTGCTGCATAATTAAGGATTCAATCTTGGTGTATGTGGGGGGGGGGGATCTGCTTGTGAAGAGTGCTTTCCTCGAAGCTCAACATTTATAAACTGTGGAATGAACCCCCATCCCTTTCCATAGCCTTCAGTTTCACTTATCTCCTAATCTACAAACCAGGAGACTCATCTTGCTATTCTGAGTCAGCATAACCAATGATATATTGGCCAGCAGGGGTGAAGGTCAGGAAAAAAAGCTACTGAATCCCAACATCCTGCCCAAAAGACGTCAGTGCTGCTTTGTATTGTTTCCTTTCAAAGTTTGTTGATGCGTAACACATGAGACAAGTTTGCAGACACAGTTTTATTCCTCTACTTGAAAGACCCTCAAATATCCAAATAGGAATCAAATTGGGGACAGCTCAAAATTCTTTTACCTTCTTACAGTTAAGACAGCCAATATACTAGCAGAATAAACAGCCCAGCTTGGATGTGGTTAGTGCTTGGACTGGAGACCATCGAGAAGGACCAGGGTTGCTATGCAGAAGACGACAGTGGATGATCATCAAGATGATGATTTTGGATTTATATCCTGCCCCATACTCTGAATCTCAGAGTCTCAGAGCAGCTTACAATCTTCTTTATCTTCCTCCCCCCACAACAGGCACCCTGTGAGGTAGGTGGGGCTTAGAGAGCTCTTACAGCAGCTGCCCTTTCAAGGACAACCCAAGGCCATTCCAGCAGCTGCAAGTGGAGTAGTGGGGAATCCCAGATAAGAGTCCATGCACTTAACCACTACACCAAACTGGCACCAAACTAGGGGAACTAGTGTAGACAGGAGAGCTCAAGGCCTCACCTGGAAGCTGGCAATTCTAAAACACTGGGAAGGAAGGAGGGATCACTAAGGAATGCCAAGCAAAACAAAGGTCAGAAGTCCCTTTTCTGGACAGCCACCTGTCTAATTTCAGAAGGAGCTCAATAGACTAACAGTCTGACATGATATAAGGTAGTGGCTTATGTTCATAGACAAGATCAGGTACTCTACCCATAGCACATCTCCTGCTATTTAGTTCAGGCAATTCAGTAGACTTTGTTTTGTAAGTTAATGGGTAGGTCAGAGATTCAGTGTCAATGTCAAGTGCAGGGTTTATTTTGTGGAGCGTACTCATAGCCTCTGCCTTGTTGCTAATGACAAAATTGCATCAAAGCTCCTCAGAGAAACCAACCCTTTCACAGCACGATGCTGTGACAATTGACTGTGGGAGTACACAGAGTGAATGGTACGTTAGGGAATAAGGAATTCTGGGTAGACAAGACCGCAAATTATTTTCATTCTTGGATGTACAAACTTATACAGAATTTGTACAGAATTCTGGATTCCCCCCCGCCCCCAATATATTGCACAAAGAGTCGGTTTCTTGTTTGCTTGGGGTTTTTTTTAATGAATTCGCTCTTCCAAGGTAAAATCGGAATGTTTCACACTGTGTCCACTGAAATTCATCGAGAGATTTACTCACTTAATCAAAATATCTTAGTGATTCTTAATTCTCCCCTGCCTCCTTAAATGTAGCATCACAAAAAGGACTCAGGGGGCCTATATTAGCCTCTAATATTCCCAGTCATTGCAGGTACCTGTGTCTTTCCCTTCTGAACTGAGTATTGCTCTGTGATCTTGGCTTCTGTTGTTGCCTGGTGTGAACAATGGAGAGACTAGTGATGCCGCTGAAGCTTATATTTACCTGCTTCAAATTGGAATTTCTCTAGATTGTAATGTTGGCTACA
The DNA here is from genome assembly GCF_032191835.1 of Heteronotia binoei. NCBI lineage: Eukaryota > Metazoa > Chordata > Lepidosauria > Squamata > Gekkonidae > Heteronotia > Heteronotia binoei. The sequence goes on along the minus strand of NC_083225.1, from coordinate 7,078,888 downwards.
ATATGAATTGAACGCTGTTTCCTGAAGAGGCACATTAAGTGCTTCTGAATATGTGTAGTTTTAGTAAGGACCTCAAGAACAAGTAATTTTCTGTGGCACTTGAATATTCAGCAGTAGCCTGGCTTCAAGGCATTTGAGATAGAGAGCTTTCAAGGAGTCTAAGGTCCTACTGAGGTGCTCTAACATGAAATGTCCCAGGCATCCCAGGCATTCAGGATACTACTAGTGTCAGCGAAGGTTCATTGAAGCTCCCAAAATAAGCAAGCTTGATTATTTGCAACAAAGTTGCATTTATTGTATAGTCCAAAGTTACTCCAGCATGATAGGCATTGGAACTGATGGCAAGCAGTTCGGGTCATTGGTATTTAACATTCTACATCAAAGCAATTACAACTACCCCCCAATTCCCAAAACAAAGGCTGCTTTTGCATGTGAGACTTTTCACACGGCTCCCCCTTATCTTCTACAGTTGGTGGTTACATTTCCCGGCGGCAATGTCCTTGCTGCCTCTAGGGAGGAGGTGAGCATCTGCTGGGCATTCTCCACTTCAAAGAATGCCTAACAACCTTTGATGTCCCTGGGAAGCTACTCTTTGGCTGTTCCCTACTTGGCCCCCCTCTCCTATTCTACTAGCATAGGTTAGTGAGCATATATGTGAATTAATCAATCTGGTTAGTAGCCAGCATTCAGCAATAGTATCAATGAACAGAGTCTGACAACTAGGCGTACTATTTCCCAACTGGGACTAGAGATTCCCAGCTCTTGTTGCTTGCTAACACTCCAGCAACCTGCAGGAGGGAAAAAGAGGAGAAGGCCATCACCATGACATTACATCATATCCTGGGAAAACCTGGAAGTGACATCACACTGCTCTATAATTTCCAGGATCTGTATGGTTTTACCATAGCATCTTCCCTATTACACAACAAAACACTTCTAGATGTGTTGAGGACAAGTTGCCAAAGTTCTCTATATTATCACTTCCAGATGTTTTGAGAACAAGTTGTTTTCGCCAATATCTCGTGGTTATACAACATGGAATGACCTCCAAATGTGCTTTGTCAATAGGTTACCTTCGATCAACCTTTGGTCAAAATGTATTCTCAGACCCAGATATTCTTTATTGGGGAAATCCAGGCCCTTTCACATAAACAGTCATATAGAAACACTGTGTGTATATATATATATATATAAATCCAACACAACCTCTGCGAGACCTATGGCTGACCCAAGGCCATTCCAGCAGCTGCAAGTGGAGGAGTGGGGGATCAAACCCAGTTCTCCCAGATAAGAGAGCTATGGCTGACCCAAGGCCATTCCAGCAGCTGCAAGTGGAGGAGTGGGGGATCAAACCCAGTTTCCCAGATAAGAGTCCGCACATTTAACCACTACACCAAACTGGCTCTCTAGGTAAACTAGGCAATTGCCTAGGGCGCTGGCCTTTTAGGGGCATCAATTTGGGTGCCCCCATGTGACTTGGTGACATTATCAATGCGGAGGGGGGGGCACCAGAAGTTAGCCTTGCCTAGGGTGCTGGACAGTCTAGGGCCGGCCCTGACTATGACCTAGCATGTTGCTCTGAACAACTTAATGGAAAACCTTCACAAACTTTTAACTTAAAAAAGGAGGTGGAATCAGCAAATGAAACAGAGAGCTTGAAAGGGCGGTAAGAAGTCTGCTGTGTTTCCCGTCCATGCTGCTTCCTTAAAACCTGCTAAAAGGACACAGTGTTTTAGATCCTCTTTTTTTATTCTGTAGGAGAATCCAGTCCAGACCTAGACAGCCCAGGCTAGCCTGATCTCACCAGATCTTGTGAGCTAAGCAGGTTTAGCCCTCATTAGTATTTGGAAGGTAGACCACCGAGGGAGTCCAGGGTTGCTACATAAAGACAGGAAATGAAAACCACCTCTGAATGTCTCTTGCCTTGAAAACCCTACAAGATTGCTATAAGTTAGCTGTGACTTAATGGCACTTAACTCCTCCACCACCACCACCACCAGGAGAATAATCCTGTTAAAGAGTTCTCCACCTTTCTGATGAACTAGAAGAAGAAGACTGCAGATTTATACCCCACCTTTCTCTCTGAATCAGAGACTCAGAGTGGCTCACAATCTCCTATATCTTCTCCCCCCACAACAGACCCCCCTGTGTGGTGGGTGGGGCTGAGAGGGCTCTCCCAGAAGCTGCCCTTTCAAGGACAACTCCTGTGATAGCTATGGCTGACCTAAGGCCATTCCAGCAGGTGCAAGTGGAGGAGTGGGGAATCAAACCCGGTTCCAACCCGGTTCTTCCAGTTAAGAGTCCGAACATTTAACTACTACACCAAACTGGCAGCTTCAGTAAGTGAATAGTTTGAGAGCTTCTAAGCTCCTGGTCTGACTGGTCTCCCCAAAAGGGATGTATGTGACCAACTGGAATGGCTGGGGAGAGAATTGGGGCTCAAGGAATTGTTCAGGGGAGGAACTCATACGTATTACGCTCTAGCTCAGGGGTGTCAAACATGTGACCCGAGGGCCAAATCAGGCCCTTGAAAGGCTCCTATCAGTTCCCATGAGCAACTCACTGTCATCCACTTCCTTCTTTTTACCTTGCATCCTTCTATGTCACAACTGTCTTTGCCAGGCTTGCTGTCTCACACAGGAGCTACAGAGCAAAGCCTCTGTTTTCTCCATTGGCTGACCAGCACATGAAGCAACATATGTACAAAAGCTCACAATGCCTAGCCATTTCATGTTTTCCCCTGGGGCTTAGGCTCAAAGCATTGACCATGAGATTTCTGTAATGAATGTCAATAAATCAAAAGTAGGTTTGCAACTTACAGACACACACCTTAACAGCATATGCAGGATTGCTACAGCACAGACATTGTCTCCAGATTTTGATGCAATAATTCAGAGCAAGAGGTGTCAGTGATCAGAAACTATTAAACAAACAAAATATTGCAAGAGTGCTAATCTTTTAAGCATCTTTTAAGTTTTTTTAAAAAATCGTTGTGTTTGGGTGTCCTTTGTAAAGTTTATATCTCCGCTACCTAGCATTACATTTTATGATACATACAGCCCAGCCCAACATGGTCTCGTTTATGTCAGATCCAGCCCAAATAACAAATGAGTTGGACACCCCTACTCTAGCTATTGCTCAACAGGGCCTGCAAGCTATTTTCCAGGTTTTGATAAAAACAGCTTGTATTTGCTGAGGCTAGATTTGAAGAGAGCTGAGGGACGTTTACATATCTCTAGGGGGAGCAGAGAAAAGCATCTGCCACTAGAGAGGGGAAAAATAACAGCATGTTCATTGATTTCTCTTTGTTCTCTCTGAAGATGCTAGGAGGTAATTGGAGAGTTTGCAGCCGCTGGAGGCTCCAGCTTTCTGTGAAGCCCATCGGGGCCAGGTTGGAAGAGGGTCACAAAAGTTTCTCTTCTTCTTTAGATACATAGGTTAGTACATGCTCACAGATGTATCTACGCTTGCAGTGTCTCATTAAGAGGCTAATATGAGAATGAGGTGCATAAAATTCGGCCACTCTGATGCAGCCAATATCATTATTAAATGATTTGTTAATATTATTGAATAATTTAGATATCTCACTCAGAACAGACGACTTTAACGAGAGTTATCGCTTCTATATTTTTGTCTAAATTGATTTTAACAGTGCAATTTTGGGTATAGGCTTCCCTTTGAATCTTTCTCACATCTGAGCAATTGGCTGGATCGTAATTACAGATTAAAATTGCTTCTTTCTTTCTGGATGAGTTCATGAATTGTCTTTGGAGAGATCACACCTCACTGGCTCATGAATAAGGTGCATTTCTAAAATGGCCGAGGGGATCGGCTTGCCAGAGAGCGAAGTGGAAATGTTGCCTTTGAGGGGAAGCGGTGTGATGCCCAATGATAAAATGTGAAGCTGGTAGATCTATGGTGTTATTTATCTGATTACTTGTGGCTGTTTTCAAATCTGAAGTTCAACTGGTGGCTGTTTTCAAATCTGAAGGTCACCTTTCAATACTTTCAAATTGCTGAACTTCAAAGGCAGGGTTGACCCTCTTCTTATCTGAAGGTTATCTGGGTTATCTGAGGGTTAACAGGGCCAAATCTCAATCCTTTCAAGTTCCATGAACTTCAAAGGCAGCGTTGACCCTCTACTTTAATCTCTCAATGAAATGAATGGGACTTCAAATTTTGTTTGGTTCATTCTCTGTGAGTGCCTTAATAGATACTCTGCCCTAAGGACCACCTTACTCCCATATCAACCTGCCCACTGCTCCAGTCATCTTCAGAGACCCTGTTTTGGGCACCTTGACCATCTAGACTGGGGGCAACTTAAGAAAGGGACTTCTTGGATCTGGTGCCAAACTTTGGAACTCCCTCCCCAGAAATCTGTCTCCATCATTATCATTCACCAGCAGTCAGGACTTTTTTGTTTAGTTTGGCATTCCTTCACTAACTATTGCTAGCCCTTCTTCCTGTCTGGCTGCAATCAGATGGGGAGTTTGTCCTGATAAAATCACTTTTCCCTAATGGATTGAATGGGTTTGGTCATACAGCCATTCCCCAGTCACACTCACAATTTGTCATAAGACAAATTGGAGACAGTGTAGACAGACAGTTAGTTGAATTCCAGTACTAACCGATCCACACACATTCATCCTGCGTTTCTGGATGCCTGGACTCCTCAGTGCATGCTCAAACCAGTTTGGAAAGTGTGAGACCAATTTTGCACTATGCTTCTTCTGGGTGGAGAGCCCTTTTGCTACTGGGACTTCTCTCCGTTTTCGCACAAGTTGCCCCGGAGCTGCGAGTTGGCGCACCACTATTCTGCAGCAAGCGAGATCCTCTGACAAGTGGTTTCCACTTGCTGCAGAATAGCGGCATGCCAACTCACAGCTCCGAGGCAGCTTGTGCAAAAATGGAGAGAAACCCCAGTAGTAAAAGGGCTCTCCAACTGGAACAAGTGTAGTGCAAAATCGATCTGAACCCTTAGTTCTGTTTTTTTTAAATAAATAAATAATAATAATTGGTAAAGCATATGCGCATGGGCACACATGCACATCCAAGAAATGTGCTAAAAAGGATAAAGCTGGTATTTCTTTTCTTTTCTTTCTTTCTTTTTTAAAACAAGACCAGGCAGTGTGCTCTGTGGTTGAAGTGCAGCACTAATCTGAATGGTCAACCATGGAAGAAGTGCATGGTGCAGCCAGAACAGGGTGGGAGTCTGATGGAAAATCTTAATCACAAAATTTGACAGTCATTGGAGGGGGGCAGGGTGCCCAAACCATGCCAACCTGCCAATCTGACTGCACCCTATTTATTTATACATTTTATTTACTTTTTAAAAATGATATATGGATGTGTGTGCATGCAAGGCTTTTTTTGTTTGTGGTTTTAGCAGCAGGAATGCACAATAACGCAGTTTTGGCTGGTTTGGGGTCAGGGGGTGTGGCCTAATATGGAAATAAATTCCTACTGGGCTTTTTCTACAAAAAAAAGCCCTATGTGAAACAATGGTGATGTCAGGGGCTGTGACCTAATATTGCAAATGAGTTCCTGCTGGGCTTTATCTGCAAAAAAGAATAAGAAGCCCTGTGTGTATGTGTGTATTTGTATTTTAAACACTGCTGTCCTGTTTGAAATTTTCACTGCCTTTAGGACCTCGAATTAGGTGAGAAAAAACTAGGGTTGCCAAGTCCAATTCAAAAACTATCTGGGGACTTTGGGGGTGGACCCAGGAGCAAGGGTGTGACAGGCATAATTGAACTCAAAGGGAGTTCTGGTAATCACATTCAAAGGGACCACACACCTTTTTAAATACCTTCTTTCCATAGGAAATAATGAAGGATAGGGGCACCTTCTTTGGGGGCTCATAGAATTGGACCCCCTGGTCCAACCTTTTTGAAACTTGGGGGGCATTTGGGGAGAGGCTCTGGATGCTATACTGAAAATGTGGTGCCTCTACCTCAAAAAACAGCTCTCCCAGAGCTCCAGATATTTGCAGATCGATTCTCCATTATTTCCTATAGGAATCAGTCTTCATAGGGAATAATAGAGTCCCCAGCAGACATTTCCCTTCCCTCCCCCCACTTTCTGATGACCCTGAAGTGGGGGGTGGGCCTCCAAACCAGGGGATCCCCTGCCCCTACCTGGGGATTGGCAACCTTAGAAAAAACAGAGAGGTATTTAAAATAGATTAAATAACTAATGATGGAACCATAAAAATGTTAGAACTTAACCTGGTTAGCCCAGGGTAGTCTGATCATGTCAACTCTCTGAAGCTAAGAAGGGTAATCCCTGGTCAGTGTTTGGATGGGAGACTCCCAAGAAATTCCAGAATCATGGTGCAGTCAAGCAATGGGAAACCGTCTTTGACCATCTCTTGCCCTGAAAACTCTGTAGGGGGCAGGGGGGGTCACACCACTTATCATATATACAGGGCTTTTTGTAGCAGGAACTCCTTTGCATATTAGGCCACACCCCTCTTATGTAGCCATTCCTCCAAGGGCTTACAGTAGGCCCTGTAAGAAGAGCCCTGTAAGTTCTTATAGGATTGGCTATATAAGAGGGGTGTGGCCTAATATGCAAAGGAGTTCCTGCTACAAAAATGCCCTGTGTGTGTGTGTGTGTGTGTATATATATATATATATATATATAAAACTGTTAAGAATTGCAGGTGGGTAGCCATGCTGCTATGAAGCAACAGAATAAAGTTTGACACTTTTAAGAAAAAAATCAATAATAATAATACTGAGTATATGCTTTTGTGTATATATAAATTAGGATATTTTTCTTTTTACATGTGCAGCTCATTGCAATTTTAGATTTGCTTTTCAATGCATTAGTGAACCTTCTTTGGCTCTGTATTGATTTTTCCACAGGGCTATTTTTGTAGCAGGAACTTCTTTGCCTATTAGGCCACCCCCCCTGATGTAGCCATTCCTCCAAGAGGATACAGCAGGCCCTGTAATATGAACCCTGTAAGCTCTGGGAGGATTGACTATATAAGAGGGGTGTGGCCTGATAGGCAAAGAAGTTCCTTCTACACAAAAAATCATTTTTTTCTGGAATGTGCCGATATGTATTGGAAACCATTTCTCTAGCCCCACTAACTCCTTAAACCAGAACCTCAGACTTCTATTTGAGCAAGGCCTTGCTTGCATTTATAAAAGTTGCCTAAGCGGTGATGAGTGGATTATAGAGACTGGCATCTGACCAGTGTCAAAGCCCAGGCTGCCTTGGATATTATCAGGGACAAAATATATTCCATGAGAAGGGGGTGGAGGGAAGGCTATGGTAGGTTAATGGATAAGAGATGGTAAAAGTGTGCAGAAAATAACCTCCTAACAACAACGAAAGGTGACTAATGGAGGGGGATTCAGATGTTACTACAGGAGATGCTTACCTGAAATGAAAACAGGAGAACTCCATTAGTGTCATTTTTTTTCAAGGCTTTGAAACAGTCAGAGCTGTGGGCTTCCAAACACACTGTGATTGCTCAGCTTTTTGCTTTTTTTTTTAAAGAGCACAAGCAAATTTTGGGATGGATATTGTTTTATCAACTTAGAGGAGATGTCATCACTTGAAGGACACAGCATACATCGTACTCCCTTTTTCCAGAATGGTGACTGCGAGGCAGAAATTTTGAACTAAACAATGAATGGTACAATGCAATTGTGTGGTGAGTACTCACCTGGACAAATCAGAACCAGGGAAAGAAGAAGAAGAAGAAGATGATGATATTGGATTTATATCCCACCCTATATTCTTGAGAGTTCCTTGGACTGCAAGAAGATCAAATCAGTCAGACTTAAGGGAAATCAACCCAGACTGAAGCTGAAGCTCAAATACTTTGGCCACCAAATGAGAAGGGAGCACTCACTGGAGAAGTTCCTGATGCTGGGAAAGACAGAAGGCAAAAGAAGGAGGAGACGGAAAAAGATGAGATGGCTGAACAGCGTTACTGATGTAACAAACACGAATTTGAGCAGACTTCGGAGGATGGTGGAAGACAGGAGGGCCTGGAGTGACTTTGTCCATGGGGTTGCAAAGAGTCGAACTCGACTGTGCAACTGAGCAACAACAACAAAAATACTCTGAATCTGAGTTTATATTTCATGAGAAGGGGATGCGGGAAAGGCTAGTGAAAAGATCTGATAGGCTAGTAAAGAACATAAGTCTCAGAGTGGCTCAGAATCTCCTTTACCTTCCTCCCCCACAGCAAACACCCTGTGAGGTAGGTGAGGCTGAGAGAGCTCTTACAGCAGCCGCACTTTCAAGGACAACACTTGTGAGAGCTATGGCTGACTTAAGGCCATTCCAGCAGGTGCAAGTGGAGGTGCGGTGAATCAAACCCAGTTCTCCCAGTTAAGAGTCCGCACACTTAACTACTACACCAAACTGTCTCTCTTCTTCTTCTCCCCCCCACATACTGTGGAGGAAAGTGGGGTAGAAGTCCTTGCATAAAAGTTAGCACAAAACCCTATATTTCCTTTTACGCATTGTCAAGAATGTATCACCATGGCAATCATGTCTTTGTATAAAATGTTTCCTCAGGAAAAGGTCTTCAAGTGGGCTTCAAAGGAATTTCCTCCCTGCCCCCCTTACAACAAATGGACTTTGCTACAGCATGTAGAAAACAGTTGTTCTTCTGTCAATCCTGATCTACAAAAGGTCCTGACGCCTACTTAGAAGTTCCCTCAGCTGTGATGTCTTGTCACTCAGCTTCCTTGTTTGACTTCAAATAACTTGATACTGGTAACTGTTGTTTTGTCTCAAAAGGAAATGTTTTTTTTTTTCAAAACTGACCAAGTGATCTTCTGGAAACTTGCTAGTCAATACAAGTTTTAACATGCATTTGAAGGTTTAGTGAATAACTAGTGCATGATGATGGTGGTGGTGGTGATGCTTGGGGGGCACAGTGGGAGGGCTTCTAGCTCCACTGGTGGATCACCTGATGGCACTTGGGGGTTTTTGGCCACTGTGTGACACAGAGTATTGGACTGGATGGGCCATTGTCCTGATCCAACATGGCTTCTCTTATGTTCTTATGACGATTATGATGTTTTTGTTCATGATGGTGGTGGTAATGGTGATAGTGGTGGTGGTGGTGGTGGTTATGATGATGTTGGTGATGATAATTGGTGCTGGTGGTGGTGATGGTGACCGTGACATCCCAACCTGGATGGACTAGGCTAATCTGGTCCCATCATATCTCTGCAGCTGAATAGGATCAGCCATTGTTAGTATTTGGATGGGAGATGACCGAGGAAGCCCAGAGTTGTTATGCAGGGGCAGGCAACAGCAAACCACCTCTTAAGTCCTTTACCTTGAAAACCCCATGAGGGCACCACCATAAGTTGGCTGCCATATGACAATACTTTATACACACATACACGTACACACACACACACACACACTGATGACACACATTTGCAATGGAAGTCAGTGTGATGAGAGTCCTGCATTTCTATGTGGGAGGTTTGAGGTGAAATCCCACCCAAACCACCATGACATTGTCTGGTAGCCTTGGATAATTTGCTGTCACTCATGGTGAGTGACCTTGGCAGTCATCAAAACTAGCTTCTCTCCTCCTCCCCCACTTCCTGGAAGGCTGTTATGATGAAATTGAATTTAGTTCACAAAGACTTGTGCTTCAAGCAAATCTGCCAGTACTTACGGAGCCATGAGGTGTCTTACAGGTTTTTAATCCCAGCATCAGGGTCTTCTCCAGTGAGTGCTCTCTTCTCATTTGGTGGCCAAAGTATTTGAGCTTCAGCTTCAGCATCTGACCTTCCAAGGAACTCTGGGTTGATTTCCCTTAGGACTGACTGATTTGATCTCCAGCACCACATCTCAAAAACATCCGTTCTTCTGCACTCGGCCTTTCTTATGGTCCAGTTCTCACAGCCATACATTACTACTGGGAATACCATCACTTTGACTATACGCGGACTTTTGTTGGCAGGGTGATGTCTCTACTTTTTATTATACTGCCCAGGTTCGCCATAGCTGTCCTCCCAAGGAGCAAACGTCTTTTAATTTCATGGCTACAGTCACCATCTGCAGTGATCTTGGATCCCAGAAATGTGACGTCTGTCACTACTTCCATGTCTTCCCCTTCTATTTGCCAAGGTATGATGGGACCGGATGCCATGATCTTAGTTTTTTTGATGTTGGGTTTCAAGCCTACTTTTGTGCTCTCCTCTTTCACCCTCAACAAGAGGCTCTTTAGATCTTCCTCACTTTCTGCCATAAGAGTGGTGTCATCTGCATATCTGACATCGTTGATGTTTTTCCCGGCAATCTTAATTCCAGCTTCTGCTTCATTCAGACTAGCCTTCCGCATGATGTACTCTGCATATAAATTAAATAAGCAGGGTGACAATATACATCCTTGTCAAATGCCTTTTCCTATTCTAAACCAATCAGTTGTTCCATATCCCATTCTGACTGTTGCTTCTTGACCCTTATACAGGTTTCTCAGGAGACATGTGAGGTGGTCTGGTACTCCCATCTCTATAAGGACTTGCCACAGTTTGTTGTGATCCACACAATCAAAGGCTTTAGTGTAGTCAATGAAACAGAAATAGATGTTTTTTTCTGATACTCCTGTGCCTAATTCTGACACTCTTGGCCTAATTACAACCTTTTAAAAGTATACCACTCATTTTTTGTGGGACAGTAGGATCAGAATTGTTAAAAAGCTCAGGGTAAAGGTTCTGAAATTGCCAGCCTTTTCCTCTTTAGCTGACGGGGAGATGTTGTTTCCATACAGATTTTGACTTCTGAGAAGCTTATCTAGTAAAAGAAGCTGGTTCGACGAAGCTACATCATTCTGCATGCTTTGTAAGCACCCATGGCATGGTCTCATGAAAGAGTTTGAATAATGCCCAGCTCCTGAGCCATCAAGAAAACAGCAGCTTCCATTTTTTAGGGCAGCTGCTTAAGTAGTAGCCAGGGAGTTGAACATCTGGTGAAACTCCTTACAGTATTAAGAGCATGTATTCTGTCATGGTGGGGAACAATGACACCAAGGTACCTACTTTAGTTATTTCCTTAACATCAGGCTTTCCCCTGATGTTGCCTCCTGGTGCTATTATTCAGACGTTTACTGCCTCTAAATATGGAGGTTCCCTTTACTAGATAAGCTTCCTAGAAGTCTAAATCTGTCCAGTGGTGCAGAGTGTTAAAGATGCAGAACTGCAGTCTAAGCTCTGCTCACGATCCGAGTTCAATCCCCGGTAAAAGCTGGGTTTTCAGGTAGTCGGCTCGAGGTTGACTGAGTTTTCCATCCTTCCGAGGTTGTAAAATGAGTACCCAGCTTGCTGGGGGGAAAGTGTAGATGAATGGGGAAGGCAATGGCAAACCACCCTGTAAAGAAAAGTCTGCCGTGAAAATGTTGCAAAAGCAACATCACCCCAGAGTTGGAAATGACTGGTGATTTCTGTAAGCCAAAATGCCCTCAAAACGAGGTTGGGGAATTAGTTTAATGGACACTTGGCTTTAATAGGAATCTTTTTTATCTATGTATACCAGGCTCAACCATTCAGAGAGTGATGCTCAATAAAATAGACTCTAATTTAATAAAATGAATTGTAATTTATTTGAAACAATAGTTCTTCCACACAAGGTACAAAACAATCACACATTCACACAGATCTAAAGAAATATAGAGAGATCGATAGGGGTACATATAACGATGAACATACAGGGCGATACTACCTCTCGCAGACTCCAAGGAAGACTCCGATGGCGACGAATGAGGGAATGGGGGATGGACCCGAAACTGATCAGGAATCGGGGATGGATCTATACAGCAGGATATGGGGGTTGCTGAATAGAGAACACAGCTGTGGGTAGCTAGTCCACAGGTTATATAGAGTCACCTCAGTCCTGAGGGGATGGGAGGTGACTGGGAGGGGTAATGGGAGGTTCCGCTGAGGACCAAGAAGGCTGGACATCGGCTGGACCAATGGTGAGTCCATGGCGACACCTGATTGGGTGTATGCTTTGACCAATGGGCTTCATCTTTATCCTGGGCATCCTGGAAACTTCCAAGTTGCGACAGGGCCTGGGGCGGCTCCAGTGATATCAGTATAGGAATGGTTGGGTGATTGGGATGAGATGGGATTATCTGGGAAGGTGACAATAGGGAATCAGATATGGACCTAGGTATCCCCGGTGTAGACAAAAGGGCTTGGATGTGGCAGGAGAGATCCTTCCTCTTTCTCATCATCTCCTGGGTGAGGACTGCTATTCAGGATATTACTGAGCAACAGTTGAACTATTAATCCATTCATAAAACAGATGTGTTGCTTGCGGGCTAAGAATGACTCAAGGTGTGTACGTGAGGTTCCCACTAAGAAGGAATGAAGCCCAACCAGGCGGGAAGATGGCTGCAAGTGGTGTTAGCGAAACACAGTGGCTTCCATGCTTAGTGCTTCAACACCGGTTGCCTGGACAGCTCCGTGGCGGCGCAGCCTCCTCCTCACCATGGCGGACTCCATGCATTAGCGGGGAAACGTCCGTGTGCGTCTGCAGACACTCTGTGCCTGTCTCAAGCACATATACACTTATGCTGTTGGTACACATGAGTCTCTTTTGATTCCTGAATAGCTTTGCTCGCACTCCCTGGCCAGACGGGTGCAAGCTCACTTCTCCAGGCGCCCTGGCAACCATGTTTGTGACTATGATGTTATGAAAAGAGGGGTCATTTCCTCACAGTTCCCCCCCTCGAGACTTACGTCACCATCTGGTGGCGAGGTCTCGCAACAACATACGAAAATAAAATTAAAAAAAATTGGAGCTTCGGCTAACGGGTAGTGAGCCCATGACGCGTGAGGCGTCTACCAGGGGATACCAGCTATCTGCAAAAAGGGTTGGAGCTTCTATCTAAGGTTACTCAAAACACAATTTTAAAAATGCCAATGGGCCATCAGATCCTTCCTTGGCGATCATGCTTACAGGGAGGCCTGCTGGGATACATTGTGCATACTTAGCATTTCATGTAGCATCATAAAATTCATAAAATCACATAGTATAAAATATCTGAATCAAAGATTACTTAAAAGCAAAATCATGCGCGCAGTCTAGACCAGCTAGACTACAATAGTTGATTGGGTAAGAAATAAACATTACATATTATCAGTGGGTCAACGAGGCAAAGCAATCATTCGTGATCTCCAGGTTACATTTCACATTCATAAAATCCTAGCACTGCGCTAATACACAGTTCACCTAACTATTTCTAACCTTTGGTCTCCTGGTTTCTTCTTCTCCCCCCCTCGATACCCTTCTGCGTTGGGGAAGGAAGAGGCTTTCTTGCTTATTCAGCTTGTCTGTAGTCTTTTTCTGGAGGGGAGGAGGTTGATGGCGCCGAGTAGTCTGCGGCAGTTATCCCACCCCCCCTTGTATCCAGGCTGCCCACAGTGAAGCCAAGTTTCCCGTGGAGCATGCTCAACACGGAGATCTCCGACGCTGCTCGGACCTAGTCGGGGGTCCGTCCACATGATCTGGGGAGACCCTATCTGGAAGGGTCTCTCATGCACTCATGCAAATGAGGAAGAAAAAGGATTCTGGGAGAAGTTTTTACACATTTTGCTTATGTTTATACACGTTTTGGACAACATTAAACAAATTTTGACAAAACATTTCTACAAAACCAGACTCCCTAGTGATCACACAATTCTTTACAGGTTGGCCTTGAACTGCATGTTGCAACCTTAAAGCAAGTTAGTTGTCATGCCCTCCCGACTTGGTGGAGGAGGAAAGCATGTCCGCTGGAAGTGCGGACCCTATGGTCTACACCCCGAACCGGGGAGTGCGCCTGCGGAGGCTCCTCCTATTGCAGTGGGTTCGGGGAAGTAGACTCAAGGGTCGCTTTCCTTGTTTTTAATCTGGAGTCCATTTGGGCTCCGGAGAGCCAGTTACAAGCCTGGCTCTCTTTTAGGGCCGACTTTGGAGTCCCTCCCTGGCTGGGAGGGGGGGACTCCCCCTTTACATGGTAAAAGATAGAATCTAAAACAAAAAAAAAAAACTTCTAGCCCAAGTTGTCATTTGGTCCTAGGTCCCCCTCCTGTCAGTCATGTTTTGACTGACAGGGGGTGGGGCCCCGGTCCTAAGGTGATTCCTTATTCCTTGTGAAGCCATACCCATATAATGTTGCCAACAACCCGCCGGTAGGCGTGGGAAATGCAAATGACCCTCCGCAAAGCGGGCTGGGAGATTTTCAGTCCTCACGCTAACCTGACCATACAGTGGGAACCATTGAGGGTAGTGTATTGCGTGGGGCTTGGCACTCCATTGAGTGGGCTTCTCCGAACCCACTTCATAAGGAGGAGCCTCTGCCTCACCACCTCCTGACCACACCGGTTGCCTGGACAGCTCCGTGGCGGCGCAGCCTCCTCCTCACCATGGCGGACTCCACGCATTAGCGGGGAAACGTCCGTGTGCGTCTGCAGACACTCTGTGCCTGTCTCAAGCACATATACACTTATGCTGTTGGTACACATGAGTCTCTTTTGGTTCCTGAATAGCTTTGCTCGCACTCCCTGGCCAGACGGGTGCAAGCTCACTTCTCCAGGTGCCCTGGCAACCATGTTTGTGACTATGATGTTATGAAAAGAGGGGTCATTTCCTCACATTGCACAGGAGACTTTTCCTTTCCTTTCCTTTAGTCAACATGGCTAGTAACCATTGAAAGCCTCAGGGCTTTTTTTCTAGCAGGAGCTCCTTTGCATATTAGGCCACACACCCTGGATGTAGCCAATCCTCCTGGAGCTTACAGTATGCCCTGTATTAAAAGCCCTGTATGCTCTTGGCTACATCAGGGGGTGTGACCTAGTGTGTAAAGGAGTTCCTGCTACAAGAAAAAAAAACTGGATAGCCCTATTCTCCATGAATCTGCCTAATCCCTTTTTAAAGCTATCTATGGCTGTGGTCTCATCTAAGCCCATAGCATTGGCTATATAAAAGAAATGTTGCTAGGCAAAGCAGCATTCTATACATTAGACAATGAAAAGGCATTATATTTTAGGTGCTCTTGGAGAACTGCACCATTCAGGGTCTTGTCCTGATATAAAAATCTTTACTGGTTGCTGGTACATTTCCATGTTCAGCTTAAGTCATTGGTTCTTGTCCTTGAAGTCCTTCACAAACTTGAGCCCCCTCCCATATCTGAAAGACCAACTTCTCCCTGTATGAATCTCCTAGGATGTGGGAGGGAAGGTGTCCTAGGTTAGCCCAGTCACATCAGATCTAAAAAGATAAGCAGGGTTGGTACTTGGATAGGAAATCACCAACAGAGACCCAACAGAGAAGGGTGGTACTTGGATGGGAGACCACTGATAGTGACCCAGCAGAGAAAAGCAATGGCAAGCCACTTCTGCTTCTCAGTTGCCTTAAAAGCCCCTTGCTGGTGTGCCTGAAAGTTGGTTACAACTTAATGGTACTTCATGTATGCCATGCATGGGCCAGAATGCAGAGGGTTGTTAGGTAGGGTTGAGAGCTTGGGAGTGCTCCTGAAGTCCTTCCTAACTATGGAGGCCCAAGTAGCAGCCACTGCCAGATCTGCCTTTTGCCACCTTCGATGAATACGGCAGTTGGTCCCCTACCTTACGTGCAGTGACGTAGCAATGGAGATCCATGCCTCTGTCTGCTCAAGAATAGATTATTGCAACACTTTCTACATGGGACTGCCCTTGACTCAGATTCAGAAGCTGCAACTGGTGCAGAATACTAATGGGGGTCCCTCGACAGGAGCACATTCAGCCTGTGGAGAGCACTGCACTGGCTGCCGGTTGCATACCAAATCCATTTCAAGGTGCTGGTATTAACCTTCAAAAGAGCCCCATGGCACAGAGTGGTAAGGCTGCAGTATTGCAGTAGGAGCCCTCTGCTCATGACCTGAGTTCGATCACAGTGAAAGCTGGTTCAGGTAGCCAGCTCAAGGTTGACTCAGCCTTCCATCCCTCTGAGGTCGGTCAAATGAGTACCCAGCTTGCTGGGGGGAAAGTGTAGATGACTGGGCAAGGCAATGGCAAACCACCCCATAAAAAGTCTGCTGTGAAAACATTGTGAAAGCAATGTCACCCCAGAGTCGGAAACGACTGGTGCTTGCACAGGGGATTACCTTTACCTTTATTAACCTTCAAAGCCCTATATGACCTAGGACCTATTTATCTGCAGGACCGCCTTGCCCCACATGCTCCCCAGAGAGCACTTTGGTCAAGTTCTCAAAATCTTCTGGTTGTCCCTGGGCTAAAAGAGGCTAGGCTAAATTCCACCAGAGGCAAAGCCTTCTCAGTGGCAGCCCCAATAATCTGGAACACCCTCTGAGAAGCCATCAGGGCCCTGCGGGACTTATCACAGTTCCGTAGGGCGTGTAAGACTGAATGGTTCCAGATGACATATGACATCTAAATGGGAGAGGGCTGCCACCTCACCTGGAATTATCTTGTGTTAGTGCCAGCTGCCTAGGATTTGACAGCTTTGGAGAGAGGGAGATACTATATGATCCTGCCTATAATAGATGTAGTAGCACCATTGTGATTTTATTTGATTGTTTTATTGTTTTAATATTGTTTACTACTGTTGCCTTTGTTTATCGTATGTTGTTAGTCCCTGGAGTCTTTGTAGAATGGGCGGGATATAAATTGAATGTAATAAATAAATAATAAATAAATACCATGTGGACTGTTTCAGAGTGCTTTGAACATATATACATATGAAGCTGCCTTATACTGAATCAGACCCTTGGTTCATCAAGATCAGTATTGTCTACTCAGACTGGCAGCGGCTCTCCCCCCGTTGCATCTCAGGCCCTTCTCAGGCCTTATCTTGGTCATGGGTTGGTGTTAGACAGCTATTGCTAGGTAGAGGAAAATTACTGCTTTGCCTTTTGAACCCCAAATTCCAATAGAGTGTGTTTGTAACTTTCATGATACCCTATGTAGCATCCTGTAATCCTTGATTCCTCAGTCTTCTCAAAGACAATGATCTGTATGTAACCTGGAGTTAAATAAAGAAGGTCACTTTGATTCAAAACAAAGGACTCAATTATTGAACTACTCGTGCTTGACACAGGGTCTCATGCCTGGACCCTTTTTCCTTGGAGATGCCAGGGATTGCACCTGGGACCTTCTGCTTACCAAACAGATGCTCTGCTACTGAGCCACTGTCCTTCCCTTCCAGAAAGTATGAGGAAAACCTCTTCCTTATTGGTCTTCAAGAGAAGTTGTAAATCAACATTGCTTAAGAGAGGGTTGACAGCATCTTGAAGGGAACTGCCAGGGCTTTTTTTGTAGCAGGAGCTCCTTTGCATATTAGGCCACACGCCCCTGACGTAGACAATCCTCCTGCAGCTTACAGTAGGCCCTGTATGAAGAGCCCTGTAAACTCTTGGAGGATTGGCTACTTTGTGGTGTGTGGCCCAATATGCAAAGGAGTTCCTGCTACAAAAAAAGCCCTGGAAACTGGAAAATAGTTTTGCTGATTTCTGTGTGTGTTATAGGAATTGTTTTAATGTATCAGGTGTTTGTTTCATTGTTTTTGGGTTTTTTAAGTTCCAGTGATATTATTTTATCTCTTTTTGCATTATTTCAGTTTTCAAAGAATAGAAGACAGAATCCAATATTCTGAACAAGATAGATAAGCTGCGGCTCAGTGGCAGAGTCTCTGCTTTGCATGCCGAAGGTCCCAGGTTCATTCCCCAGCACCTCCAGTTAAAATATCTGGCAGTAGGTGATGTGAAAGAATTCTGCCTGGAGAGCTTCCACCAGTCTGAGTAGACAATGCTGACCTTAATGGACCAAGGGCGGGCGGGTTTTTTGAGCAGGAATGCACAAGAACACAGTACTGGCTGGCTTGGTGTCAGGGGGTGTGGTCTAATATGCAAATAAGTTCCTGCTGGGGGTTTTACGCAAAAATGCCCTGTGTGAAACAATGGTGACAGCAGGGTGTGGCCTAATATGCAAATAAGTTCTTGCTGGGCTTTTTCTACCCCCCCCCCCAAAAAAAAGCCCTGACCAAAGGTCTGGTTCAGTCTATGGCAGTTTTGTGTGTTCAGGTTTCAAAAATTATCAAGTCATTTCCAATTCCACAAATCAGGAGAACTACTTAATTCATGCAATTTCATAGAGGAGGAAGAAGAAGATGATATTGGATTTATATCCCACATATACTCTGAATTTAAAAGTCTCAGTGTAGTCACAATCTCCTTTACCTCCCCCACACACATACACAGCAGACACCCTGTGAGGTAGGTGGGGCTGAGAGAGGTTTTTACAGCAGCTGCCCTTTAAAGGACAACTCCTACAAAAGCTATGGCTGACCCAAGGCCATTCCAGCAGGTGCAAGTGGAGGAGTAGGGAATGAAATCCAGTTCTCCCAGATAAGAGTCCATATACTTAACCACTACATCAGGGGTGGCCAATGGTAGCTCTCCAGATGTTTTTTGTCTACAACTCCCATCAGCCCATGACACCATGGCCAATGGCTGGGGCTGATGGGAGTTGTAGGCAAAAAATATCTGGAGAGCTACCGTTGGCCACCCCTGCACTACACCAAACTGGTGTAAAAGAGAAATTATAATCCATCACAACTGGTTTAAACAATTCTTAGCTCGTATGTATGAATTACAGCATTCCCCTCCCAAAGTTCACTCTGCGATAATTAGTGATTCACAAGCGCAAGTCGTGCTGCTGCGAAAGTATTGAATATATATGTATGATCTCATAATGGCAGCTGTGCCTTCCAACACAGAGCCAGACAAGGCACAGATGGAATGGGATGCTGAGCCCTGCCAGAGTCTTGGAGAACTCAAATGCAGAGATTGTTAATCGCCTAACAGAAATGTACAACTTGTCAGTAATAGCAGCCTCCCTACCAGAGGACTGGAAAGTAGCAAACATCGCGCCATGCTTATGAAAGGGATCCAAGGGATCTGGGAAATTACATTACCGCTAGCCTAACGTCTGCTCCAGGTTAAAAAAAAACAAAAAACTAAAGGGAACTTGTTTTTAAGAGAGTTACTAACAGGGCTTTTTTTGTAGCAGGAACTCCTTTACATATTAGGCCACGCACCCCTGATGCAGCGAATCCCCCTGAAACTTACAAGTAGGGCCTATACTAAGAGCCCTTGTAAGCTCTTGCAGGATTGGCTACATCAGGGGTGTGTGGCCCAATGTGCAAAGGAGTTCCTTCTACAAAAATAAAGCCCTGGTTATTAAATATATACAAGAATGAAATGACCTGGATAGTCCAGGCTAACCTGATCTTGGCAGATCTGAGAAGCTAAGAAGGGTCAACTCCGGTTAGTAATTGGATGAGATTCCATTAAGTAATACTAGGGTTGCTATGCAGAGGCAGGCAAGAACAATACATCTCTGAATATCTCTTGCTTTGAAACCCTGTGTGGTCACCATAAATTGACGGACGGAAGGAAGGAAGGAAGGAAAGAAAGAAAGAAAGAAAGAAAGAAAGAAAGAAAGAAAGAAAGAAAGAAAGAAAGAAAGAAAGAAAGAAAGAAAGAAAGAAAGAAAGAAAGAAAGAAAGAAATTATGTTGATGTTGACTGCAGCAAAATGTACCATGGCTATAGGGTGGAAGGCAGTTGAGCCGCCAAGTTTGACAACTTGGCGTACTAAACTTTGGGAGTACTTTGTTTTGGATAAATTGGCTGATTCTATTGCAACTGTTAAAAAATCTGGATGGTATTCATAATTAGATAAATGGTTGCCCTTCTGGAATTATGCATTGGGCGAGGAGTTTGTGTCTCAGCGTGATGTACATTTAGATAGTACTGTATTATCATGATTGACATTTCATTAATTGCCAATACTTGGTCACTTATAGTTTTTTCGGTACACTGTTCCAGGTGTGCTAATTCTGTATTTATTTATTTATTTTTTCAATAAAACTGTTGAACTGGAGAAGGAAGGAAGGAAGGAAGGAAGGAAGGAAGGAAGGAAGGAAGGAAGGAAGGAAGGAAGGAAGGAAGGAAGGAAGGAAGGAAGGAAGGAAGGGGGAGGGAGGGAAGGAGGGAGGGAGGGAGGGAAGGAAGGAAGGAAGGAAGGAAGGAAGGAAGGAAGGAAGGAAGGAAGGAAGGAAGGAAGGAAGGAAGGAAGGAAGGAAGGAAGGAAGGAAGGAAATACAAGGATAGTAGCAGCTTTATTAGCCTGGACTAAACTGATTTCATCAGAGCTTGGAAGTGACTCAGGGTCGATTCTTGGATGGGAATCTTCCTTGGGCTGTGAATGAACATGAACATATGAAGCTGCCTTATACTGAATCAGACCTTTGGTCCATCAAAGTCAGTATTGTCTTCTGAGACTGGCAGCGGCTCTCCAGGGTCTCAAGCTGAGGTTTTTCACACCTATTTGCCTGGACCCTTTTTTGGAGATGCCAGGGATTGAACCTGGGACCTTCTGCTTCCCAAAAAGATGCTCTACCACTGAGCCACCGTCCCTCCCCCTTGTGACACTGTTTGGCAACTTGTGATACTCCTCTTGTGACACTGTTTGGCAACTAGACACAGAGCCAGTGTTCCATCTAGAAGAGTTAACAAGCATGAGTGATCTGGTAGGCACAGTGATAGATTCCCCACTAGCCTTATGCCGCTCTCGCGCTCCTCTTCTCTGCCAGGCTTCTGTTGGATTTCACACGATCTGCCCTGGGGCTGCAACTCGCTTCACCTTTTTCTTGCGGCAAACAGAAACTGGTTTTTAGAGGATCTTGTTTGTTGTGCAGAAAAGGCGGAGGCAGAGCAAGCTGCAGCCCCAGGGCAGATAGTGTGAAATCCGACTGAAGGCCTGCAGTGAAGAGGAGAGTGAGAGCGGCATAAGGCTAGGGGGGAGTTGGTCAGTGTTTTTTGACCCTAGGCAGACTAACTTCAAATACTATGACCACCAAATGAGAAGGGAGCATTCACTGGAGAAGATCCTGATGCTGGGAAAGACAGAAGGCAAAAGAAGAAGGGGACGGCAAAAGATGAGATGGCTGGACAGTGTTACTGATGTAACTAACACGAATTTGAGCAGACTTCGGAGGATGGTGGAAGACAGGAGGGCCTGGCGTGACTTTGTCCATGGGGTCGCAAAGAGTTGGACTCGACTATGTGACTGAACAACAAAAAGACTAACTTCTAGCACTCTCCCTCCCCGCACTGATAACTTCACTGAGTCACATGGGGGCACCCAATTCGGCACCTCTAGAAGGCTGGTGCCCTAGGCAATTACCTCATTTGCCTAGTGGCAGGGCTGGTTCTGTGCCAATGACATCCCTCTTCCTTCTGGACCCCTCTGAGTGGGTCACCTCTGCCTAGATGGACATTCAGTCTCATTTAACAGAGATAGCCTTATATTCTTGTATACCGGGTATTGAAAAAAGAATCAACAAATGAAATAGAAGGGGCATATGGGGCTTCCCCCTTTAGAAATGCTGACCATCCTTGAAACAGGGGCAAATAGTCCCCCCCCCCATATTACATGTCCATGATTATTGCACACCCAGCACATTCATCCTTTAAAATCATAGACAGAAATATATGAAATATTGTCCAAATTGCATGCAACGTTGGACGTCCACACATTGTGTCTCCTTTAAAAAAAAAATAGACTACAATGAATACCATTGAGAGTCAGTTTGGTGCAGTGGTTAAGTGCACGGACTCTTATCTGGGAGAACTGGGTTTGATTCCCCACTCCTCCATTTGCACCTGCTAGCATGGCCTTGGGACAGCCATAGCTCTCACTGAGCTGCCCTTGAAAGGGAAGTTTCTGGGAGAGCTCTCTCAGCCCCACCTACCTCACAGGGTGTTTGTTGTGGGGAATGAAGGTAAAGGCGATTGTGAGCTGCTCTGAGACTCTGAGATTCAGAGTGAAGGGCAGGATATAAATCCAATCTCATCATTGTCGTCATCATCATCATCATCTTCATCATCATCTTCTTCTTCTTCTGAATTACGGATTATCCCACAAAATAGGAGTCAAGTCGCACCTTTAAGACCTACTTAATTTTATTCAGAACGTTAGCTTTCGTGTGCTCTCTAAGCACACTTCATCAGACGAGGAATCCGGTGCAGTGAGCAAAGCCACACATAGCAGGTAGTCACTGGCTCAGAATGCAAAATGGTACAAATTTAAGATCCAACGACAGAATAGTAAAATTAACAAATTGAGCAAACCTTTGCTCTGAGTAGCATGAGCATGCAAACGCAATAAAGCAGTAATATGTCAAAATGTGAGAATGTCTGTTAATGACTATATTGTATTAAGCCTGGGTCAAAAGGAAGGTATTTATATATCAGAAGATTCCCATCCAACTAATTTACCTTTTAACATGTAACATACATATAGTTTGCCATTTGGAGAAAAATACATTCAAATTAGTGGGAGATGGGTTCAGTATATGTAATGGAATAAGCAATCAGCCTGTTTCTGCAACAGCTACTCCATTACAAAGCTACTTTTTAAATGGTGCATCCTGCACTAATATTCAGAAACCCCTCTACCTGCTTGGGCTAGTTTTCTGCTGTACTGCGTGTGCTTCCAGGAGTAGGAGGGGGAAAAAATCCCCAGATTTTTGCCACATCCTTAGACAAAACATATTCAAGTAGCTGTGCAGAGTGCGTCAGCTCCTTCCCTTCTCTGACCACCTGCCTCTTAGTGCACCCAGTCAGGGGCCAGCCACAGTCTGTCCTTTAATTAGATTTGAAATGTTCCAAGCAATCAGTTCAACTGCAGCTCTTCCCGAAGTTCATGAATGTAAAACAATTACTTCTCTTTGTCAGTGCCAGCATGCCACTCCAGCCTCCTTGGGTCCCCTGATAGCTAATTGTTAAATTGTGCATGAACGCAACTGAGTCACTTCCAGAGCTGGTGTTTCAAATGCCTAGCTCAATAACTAATACGCAACGTGCATTAAGCTTTGGCACAAACAGATGGATACAGGAGAGTTATCACACCCTTGCTACCTCCCTCCACTGACGAAAAGTGTCGCCGATGGTATAATATAGCAGCATATATTTCCCCACACTGTCTTTTTTTTAAATAATAATTTATTTTATTGACTTTTAGGAGGTCAATAATAACAAAAAGCAGGGCTCTTTTTGTAGCAAGAACTCCTTTGCATATTAGGCCACACATCCCTGGTGCAGCCAATGCTCCAAGAGCTTACAGGGTTCTTAGTACAGGGCCTACTGTAAGCTCTTGGAGGATTGGCTACATCAGGGGTGTGGCTCATGCCTTCCTTCCCTCCCACCCAACTGCATGCTCTTCACCTGCTTACATAGAAGCCCTCTCGGCATCCATGCTCACAGTCACCTGATCACTTTCAGCCCTTTCCTTTATGGCATCAGCTGGAAGTTGTTACAGCTTCACACTTCAGTTACAGCAGATGCTGGGACATCACTTCAGGTTGAGTACCTGGACATGATATCAAAGCAAAAGAGATATTCTAAGGATTCTTTCAGACTCTATGGTTCTGTGATGCTCTGGTATGGTATCTGTGGTATCCAGGGATTTTTTTTTGTAGCAGGAACTCCTTTGCATATTAGGCCACACACCCCTGATGTAGCCAATCCTCCAAGAGCTTACAAAAAGGAACCTTGTAAGCTCTTGGAGGTTTGGCTACATCAGGGGTGTGTGGCCTAATATGCAAAAGAGCTCCTGCTAGAATTCCACCCCTGCCTGTAAGTTCTTGAAGGACTGGCTACATCAGGGGGAGTGGCCTAATATGCAAAGGAGCTCCTGTTAGAATTCCACCCCTGCCTGTAAACTCTCAGAGGATGGGCTACATCAGGGGGAGTGGCCTAATATGCAAAGGAGCTCCTGCTAGAATTCCACCCTGCCTGTAAACTCTCAGAGGATGAGCTACATCAGGGGGAGTGGCCTAATATGCAAAGGAGATCCTGCTATAAAAAGAAAAAAAACCCTGGTAGTATCTATGGTATCTGTGATGCCCTAGGAAGCCCTGTAGTAAAAACTAAAGAGATCAGAAGACTTCCTAGAGCATCACAGATGCCATGTTGGGAAACAGGGAAACTTTCTTAACTATTATGTACACTTTCTTGATGATGGAAAAAAAAAAATAGTTCTAGCCAGGCGGTTGGTTGGCAATTCTGACCCCTACCACACAGACACTTCATTTTTGTTGAAGGAGAATTCTTGCCATCATTAGTGACTTTTATTATTAAGATACATAGGACATGAAAGTCCTTGAGCAGAAATTTAACAAAGGATCCAAGCCAATGAATATATTTCAAAGGAACAGATGTCTTCAAGAGAATACTCCTACAACTGCAGATGTCATTAGAAGAGACCAGAGCTTTTCAGCGTATTGGATTCCCTTCACACGGGTGATAATTAAAACACATCATTTTATACTGCCTTTTGAAGACTTAAAAGTGCAATTCTAAGCAGCGTGTTGCCCTTCCAAGTCCACCGAAGTCAATGGACTCTGAAGGATGAAACTCTGTTTAGGATAGCACTGCTATTTTGCCAACTTCTTTTTAATACTCACGAGCAAAATATCTTTTATAACCTTCATGAAAAGGCTTCTAATCAGATAGTTATATATAAAGAATATTTCTACTTTCTGGACAAAAAAGACAGTGCAACTGCATAGATATCAAGCCCTTTATCTCAGGTTATTTTCTCCTCCTTAGGTTGATATGGGTTGTTGGCATTCCATTTAATTTCCATCTATAAATATAGCTCAGTAATTAATAGAAGTTTTGACATAATTGCAGCTTCTCTCAATTGGGAGAGGATTTGCTTAACCACAGCATTGCTGAACAATCTTTACTCTGTAGCAAAAGTGTTTGCATTTATACCTAGGTTTAAAAAAAGGTAGCCCCCTGTGCAAGCACCAGTTGTTTTTGACTCTGGGGTGACATCTCATCACGATGTTTTGGTGTAGTGGTGTAGTGGTCCAGTTTGGTGTAGTGGTTAAGTGTGCGGACTCTTATCTGGGAGAACCGGGTTTGATTCCCCACTCCTCCACTTGCACCTGCTGGAATGGCCTTGGGTTAGCCATAGCTCTCTCAGAGGTTGTCTTTGAAAGGGCAGCTGCTGTGAGAGCTCTCGCAGCCCCACCCACCTCACAGGGTGTCAGTTGTGGGGGGGGGAGAAGATAAAGGAGATTGTAAGCCGCACTGAGACTCTGATTCAGAGAGACGGGCGGGGTATAAATCTGCGCTTCTTTTTCTTTTCATGGCAGACATCCCCCCCCCCAATTAAAAGTTTTATTGAATTTCAGATATAGGAAAAGGGGAAAGGGAAGAATCTACAGGAAAATATAGGAAAATCAGGATTGGAGGAAGAGAACAAATGTCTCTCTTGCTTACATTTTTTTTATTAGAAATACAATTAATATCTTTTTTAAAATTAATTCTTTTTTTAAAAAAATTATTTCAATATTTATTGAAAGAAATATGAATACATATATACATACATAAATAAGTCAAATACAATTAGAAATAACCAGGGATTAAAGACAAATACATAGAGATAGGAAACTAATTCAATTAAATCTCAATCTATATATCATTTACAATTAGTATCTTCCATTTTGCCTCTTATAACATTCTGTCTCTTTATAACTCTTACTTTGGCTCACAAATACGCATTTCTTATAATTGCACCGTCTTATTCGGTATATTTTACAGTACTCACTCCTTATCTTATATTCTTATATGCAAATATGTTGCCACTTAGTTGCCTCAAATTCCAAATGTATACTGCACCCAACCAATCGTACAGTGGCTGCCATATCTTCTTTTTCACAGCAGACTTTTGACGGGGTGGTTTGCCATTGCCTTCCCGGTCATCTACACTTTTCCCCCAGCAAGCTGGGTACTCATTTTACCGACCGCAGAAGGATGGAAGGCTGAGTCAATCTGGAGCCAGCTCCCTGAACCCAGCTTTAGCCAGGATCGAACTCACATCATGAGCAAAGAGTTCGGACTGCAGTACTGTAGCTTTACCGCTCTGCAGTACGTGGCTGCTTTTATACCTAGATATGAGTGTCTAAATACATAATGCACATACTTCTTGAACTGGCTGATTGACACAAACTGCTTGGCTCATGCTCATTTTCACAAGCAGTGACTGGGAATAGACTTTTCACTGCAGCCGAATATTCTGAAAGGTCATGCACTGAATTTTGCATGCTGCAGGCTGATGAGAGCTGAGTGTATTTTGTACTTGGGTATCTACTCCTGAGGAGGAGCCCCGTGGCGCACAGTGGTAAGCTGCAGTACTGCAGTCCAAGCTCTGCTTGTAACCTGAGTTCAATCCCGGCGGAAACTGGGTTCAGGTAACCAGCTCAAGGTTGACTCAGGCTTCCATCCTTTTGAAGTCAGTAAAATGAGTTCCCAGCTTGCTGGGGGTAAAATGAAGATGACTGGGCAAGGCAATGGCAAACCACCCTGTGAAAAGCCTGCCGTGAAAACGTTATGATGTGACGTCACCACAGAGACGGAAACGACTGCTGCTTGCACAGGGAACTACCTTTACCTTTAAGTAACTCAATATATATTATATATATTATGAACACGTATTTTTGTCAGCTCTTGAGCAGTCCTCAATAAGCGGGCTTCTTTCTGATGTTCAGAAAAGGTTCGTTTTATTGATAGACTTATAGCAGTATGACTCTGTCTCAGATTTGGCTTGTACCAGTTGGGACAGATTATCTGACACCCTGGGCAAAGCTAACTTCTGGCACTGCCCACCCCAGCACCCAATTTGTCACCCTCCGAAGACAGGTACCCTAGGCAATCACCTATGCAGCCATATCTCCAAGCCCCCTGACTTATCTCTGTGTTGGACCATCATGGGGTTCAATTGTCATTCTAAAGAGTTTCTGGGGATTCTGCAGTTACATCCCTGTTCAGTATGGGATTTAATATTTGGTTCTTCCGTCATCTACAAATGATGCAACTGCGCTTTGACAAGCACATTTTAAAAATACATCAGTGTGCCCATTTCCACCAGAGAACTGCATTTTCTACATGTGGATCTCGGTCTGGAAGGGAGCTCTATCTATTGCGAACGTGTACTGTTTCATTATAATACGTTATCTTGAATACTTGATTTTTTTTTCCCTCTCAGTCAGCTCGGTTATTTATATTTTTTTTCCTGCTCTCTAACATATTTGCATTTCATTCCGTTCATTGTTTGAATATATAACATGCAGCCGGTGATTTTGGAATTGGTTTGTACTCGCTGCGGCGCGGCATTACTGAAGTGTGTCTTCCCCTTTCAAGTTCCCTGAGTCAGACCAACATCTGCAGTCTGTTAAGTTTAATTTCCAGGGAAGCTGACATCCTGTCTCTAGCCTGCCAGCCACCTGGGTCAGGCAGGTCTCTCGCTTTACTGACCTGTCTATTGCATTAATCTGAATGGCTCCCATTAATCAGTGGGTTTCACCCTGAACACTTGGAAGACTCAAAGGAGAAGTCAACGATGCATTCATTATATCCATAACAGAAAAAAAAAGTCTGGCCTTAACAATGTTGTTAATAAGTCGTTGAATTACAGACCTTATTACTGCAGTGGGTAATGGGATAATATGAATATAATGATCTCAGCCGCCCGGTACTTTGTTAAGGGATTCACATTGCAATTTTAATAATGGCTATGGAGTCGATTTATCTGTCCCTTTCTTTCTTTTTTTGCCTTGTTTTGCTTTAAGGCCACTGGGTTAAACACACTGGTAAAAAAAGAAAAAACAGGGGAGGGAATGGCAAAAAAGAAATGCCAAGCCCAAGGTTAAAACATAAATTACAGCCAAGCCTGGTTTAAATTAACCTGCCCTCTTATCTCAGCTGCTTGGAGTGGTGAATATGCAGGATATAATTTCACTGTGTCACAGGGTGTCACAGAGAGAATGGAAATCAGACCCTTAAAGTCGAAACGGGGAGGGGTTACGGAGAAGGGTTGTCGTTCTGATTAAAAGCTGACCCAGCAGTGGATTGGGCTGATTTGCCTCTCAAGAAGCTGTGATTAATCACATTCCCTTCCTTCAGCTGAAGAACTTGGCGAGGAGAAAGGTTTGGTTTCCAAACAGGAAAAAGAAGAGGGCTGTCCGCAGTCTGTCGTGTTGGTATATATCCCTATGTGCTTGGCTGATAGGCAAACCAGTAACCCTCAGAATAGACTGTGCGCAGCTGAGCCTTCCAATGCTGGTGGCCTGATGAGTGAATCATTACAAGGGGCTCACTCAGCACAGACTTGTGCCCATTCCCAGTGAGGCCCAGTTTCAGAAAGGAAACTGGGAAGTACTTTTTCACACAGCACATAGTTAAATGGAGGAACTTGCTGCCACAGGGCATGGTGATGGCTGCCAATATGGAAAGATTTAAAAGAGGAGTGGACAAATTCATCGAGGATGGGGCTATCAATGGATACAAGTAGGGTTGCCAGTTCGAATTCAAGAAATATCTGGGGATTTGGGGGTGGACCCAGGAGATTTTGGGGTGGAGCCAGGAGACATTGAGGTGGAGTAGGGGTCCCAACCCTCCCGCTCTAGCGGGGGACCCCAGGTTTCCGAGCCTCTTCCCCCGCTCCCCCAAAAAACGGAAGCGGGGGGAGAAGCGGCGTCCTCCTGCTGCTGCTGGCGGCGTCGAGGGCTGCCGGGGAGGCTCGCCGCTCAGTTCAGGTCCCCGGGCATTAGGGCTGATGCCAGGCTCCTCCTCCCCCGACAGCTTCTCTTCCCCCTGGGCCCGGGCTGGAGAGGCGGCAGCAGCAGCAGGAGGTGCTCTTGCTCCGAAGCCTCTGCCCTTCTGGAAGAGGGAAAACAGCGGCGGGGGGCTGAGACTCTTGACTGGCTCGTCCTCTCGGTTGCTGCCCTCCGGGGACGCGGAAAGGCGCATTTTCTTCTTGCAGGGCTACTGCGGGCCCGTCGGACAGCCGCTGTTTCCCCCACTTTTCTCACCGCCCCCTTTCCCCTGCAAACATCTGTCCAGATGCAAGTTAATGCTCGGGGCCGGGAGCTCGCAGGAACAAACGGAGCAACTCACGAGGGGGTCTCTGCAAGCCGCCGCCCCTTCCATTTCCCGGCCCAAAAGAGAAATCCCACTTGCATTCACACCGGGAGGCAGCCGTTCCTTCCCTCCTTTGGGAAAGGCTTTCCAGCAAGAGATCGCCCGCTAAGCGAAAGAAACTCCAAAGTTCCAACCAGGGCGCAAACTAGCAAAAAGAGATTTGCCCGGGCAGGAAGCGCAGGGAAGGAACACCTACTTTTTCCTATGGGTGCTTTCGACGTGCGGGCTGTTGGGAGTTGTAGTTCTTCGGGGCTGGAGGAAAAGTGAAAGTGGGCTTTGGGGCGGGTTTTTGAAGCTGCAGCGCCGCTTTAGGGGAAAAGGGCTTGCTGAAAGTTGCCTCGGATCCCACAGGCGTTGAGAACTGGTAACGTAAAAGGTTAATACGCAAATTAAGGGCCGTTTCCCCCCTCCCCCTAGCTCCACCCCAGTGTCTCCTGGCTCCACCCCCAAAGTCTCCTGGCTCCACCCCCAAAGTCCCCAGATATTTCTGGGGTTGGACTTGGGAACCCTAAGGTGGAGTCAGGAGAAAGGTTGGGACATGTATAATTGAACTCCAAAGGGAGTTCTGGCCATAATATTTAAAGGGAGCACACACCTTTAAAATGCCTTCCCTCCACTGAAAATAATGGAGGATAGGGGCACCTTCTTTTGGGGCTCATAGAATTGGACCTCCTGGTCCAATCTTTTTGAAACTTGGGGGTTGTTTTGAAGAGAGGCACTGGATGCTATTTTGAAAATCTGGTGCCTCTACCTCAAAAAAACAGCCTCCCAGAGCCCCAGATACCTGCAGATCAATTCTCCATTATACCCTGTGGGAATCAGTCTCCAAAGGGAATAATGGAGTGCATAGCCGACATTTCCCTCTCGCCCCAGCTTTCTGATAACCCTGATGCAGGGGGAGGGCCTCCAAACCAGGAGATCCCCTGTCCACACCTGGGGATTGGCGATCCTGGATACAAGTAATCAGGGGTGGAATTCTAGCAGGAGCTCCTTTGCCTATTAGGCCACATACCCCTGATGTATCCAGTCCTCCAAGAGCTTACAGAAAAGAGCCTTGTAAGCTCTTGGAGGATTGGCTACATCAGGGGGGTGTGGCCTAATATGCAAAGGAGCTCCAGCTAGGATTCCATCCCCGCAAGTCATGATGTGAATCTACATTCTCCAATACCAAAGGCAGTATGTCTCTTGCATAAGCTGCTCATGAGTGGCAGGATGCTATTGCAGTCATCCCACTTGTGGGCTTTCTAGCTGGTCAGCCACTGTGTGAACACAGTGAGGGACCTGATGAGTCTTTGGTCTGATGCAGTTCCTTCCTCATATGTCTCTCACCACAACAGGAGCCTCCAGGACAAGCTGCAATTGGTTCAGCCACAGCAAGATACTCCCATTCAGGAATGTGTTGTGTTGTCTTTGCAACTGGTTAGGGTCTCCCTGTCCCCCAGGTTTTTTTTTAAATGGTTGTAAGAATTTGGTGTGAGTTATACTTACAAACGCACTAAGGACATCCGACTTGCCTCAACCAGGGTCAGGGCCTTTTCAGCCTGGCCCCCTGCTTGGTGGAATCAACTTCCTGTGGTGATCTGGACCCTACCTGAATTACTGCCATTTTGTAGGGCGTGCAAGACAGAGCTGTTCCGCCAGGCCTATGGTTGAGGCAGTGGCCGTCCTATTATTCCATCATTTGGTCTCCCTTGTGGTAGCATCATGCTTTATTACAGTGCTATCCTATTGTTATTACCATTGTTTAAGGTGGGCCTACAACTGGTTATTGATATGCTGTGTCCTGTCCACCGGTGGTGCATTTTATTTATTGTTTTTACTGTTAATTTTAATTTGGTGTTTTAGCTTTGCTATGTAGGTTTTTATTGTTATGTTGTGAGCCGCCTTGAGCCCGTTTACGGGAAAAGGCGGAATATAAGCCTATTAAATAAATAAATAAGTAAAATCATGAGAGAAGGGGTAGGGTGATTTTACTGCAATCGGGAAAGGGTGGGCAAAGGGAAATGAGGAATGCTATCTCCTCCTTCCCTTATTAGAGGCCTAATAAAAACAGGAGCTATATTATTGTAATGTCTGGACTAGTGCTCTGTAACAACATGGTTTGACTACTGATAGGCTGAAACAGTTTTGTCGGGGTCAATCATGATCTTCGGGATTCATGTATGATTTTATTCTGATCTGAGTCTCTTACTTGGGCTTATACCTGTTTTATTGAATTTGTAATAAATACATGTGCATTTTCTTATACGTGGTATTTATGCTTCAGTTTTAGACAGGATTATTGCTGATTTCCTTAAATTTTTGGTTCTTGATTCAATTCATTTGGGGTTAAGCTCTCCTCCCTTCTTTTGTTTTTTTGCAAAATCAGAAGTGACATCAGTGCATCAGTGTAACACTTTAGGATTCAAAGTACTCAAAATCTCCTTATGATCCCCAGGCCAAAAGAAGCATGGCTGGTCACCACCAGTGACAGCCCCTGCTATGTGGAACACCCTCCCCAAAGACATCACAATTCCACAGGGCCTGAAAGACAGAATTGTTTAAACTAGCATTTAACAAATAACAGGAAGGCGACCACTATTCCACCATCCCTCAGCCGCAACTCCCATGAACCTCATCTAACTGACACCTGAACCATCGCAAGTACAAAGCCAGAGTGCCAAATAGCATCTTATAATATCATGACATGTGGCGCTCAATAAGAATTAAAGCCCGCCATCTGGATCCTGGCGAGTGAACCTGGAACCGTACTACATATTTTAACTGAAATTATTGGATTGTATTATTAGCACCAAATTGTTTTTAAAATGTTTTAATTGTTGCATTGTTTGAGGTTTTAATTGGTTAATGTTTGGTGTCTGTACATGTTTTTGCTGTTGTGAGCTGCCCTGAGCCTGCTTCGGCGGGGAGGGCGGGATATAAATCCAATAAAGTAAATAAATTGTATGAACTGTTGAAATGTTTTAATGATTTTATTGTACTTTGATTTTAACACTCTGTTATTTTAACTGTTGTTAGCCACCCTGTGCCTGTTAGAGGAGGGTGGGATATAAATATAAATGAATGAATGAAAGAATGAATGAATGAATGAATAAAAACTATGGCTAGTACACTTCTAGTTTCATGCCAAAAGTGACATCACACATTGGTGCAAGAGCTATTTGCTTCCACATATTCTCCGTCCCCTACTGCCCTGCTGAGTGGTGTTGGGGAATGGAAGGCCCATCCATTTGACTATGGTGAGACACCTGGCTTGCCTAATTTGGGTGTCATTGCTGAGGAGGGCAGAGTTTAAGGAGAATGTGATGTCACTTTGAGGAGATACTCTGTGCTGCCTCAGCTAGTGTCAATAGTTGATGGGGAACATTCTTAGAGCATCACTATGCCAGAGAACAGAATGACGATGGCTCTTGCCTCAGTCTTCCAAGACCACAAAGACCATAGAGGTAGCTAGTTGGATAGATGCATATCAGTCTTCTCCCTGTCTACTCTACTATCACTCATGCTGTCAGCAGTGCAGTTCCCCTGAATAAACTCTTCATTTCCTCACCCAAGTAGCTGCAAATCCTCTCTCTCTCTCTCTCTCTCTCTCTCTCACACACACACACACAGAGTTTGCAATCCCACAATAAAACAGTTTGCAATCCCACACTCATCATCATCAGCAGCCTTTATTGGCATAAAAGAAATCAGTTATACAGGATAAGAGGATTACCAAATTATACAGAATAAAAATTACCTATAAAATGCAACAGATACAGTTAAACTTTAGAAACATCGTTACCAATTAAAACTGGTTACAAAATTCGTTGGTGTATCACAGTGGCCAGAAAAATGAACTTGGCTACTATTTCAATGTAGTCTCACTGGGGCAATTTACTTACGAGTTGCTGAACTTCCAATAGCACAGGGAAACAAAGGTTCAAGTTTACCCTTTACTATGCAAACGACCTCTGAAAAGCTTGTACAGCAACCGGAAGGCCTGGGCTGCTTTCACAGCTTCTGGGAGCAGCCACGTTGTTCTGCCTGCTCACCCCGACCCCATTCAGCATTAAAGACACAGACACACCATCCCAAAAGGAAGCCTTGGCAAGCTGTCTCCTAGCATTCTGAAGGGGAAAGGCACATGGTGGCTGTGGGGATGGAGCTTCCCCCACTGGCCAGCTGACTGGGGGTGGGAAGGAGCTTGGGAAAGCAGGAGAACCCCTGCTGGGACCTGGGGATTTGCAAACTAAAAAGGAGCAGTCTGCTAAGAAAAGGTAAGGTTGGCTGCCTGACCAGTCTAGCCATCTTAAACCAGACCCAACACACTACATAGAGGCCTTTTTCCCTCCTCCTGCTCCAGGATATCTTAGGCATATACCCACATGCTGAATGCCACCACCTGATACATGCTGCCAACTGTTTAGGTGCAAAGGAATCCCTTCTGCTCAGAAGTTTGCTGGTTTTAAATTATTCCAATGATGACCCAGGGGCATCTGTAACCCAAGCAAGACAGCAAATTGCCGTACCAAGAGAAGCTCCTCAGCAGAATGCTGCCAACTGCGCTGGTGCCAAGACTACTTAAAATGCAGCTCCTTCTCAGTTGTGAACAAATCAGCGATGCACTCACATGAAATGCTCAGCTCAAGAGAAAACAAGCTACATGAGCAAGACAAGTGCAATTTTCAAACACCTCTGTTTACAGAGACTGAGTCATCTCTAACAACAACAACAAAAAGAGTATTAATTTGGTTTTTAAAAAATACTTTCAAGAGAAGAGAATTCTCCCCCCCCCCCCCAGTCTTTTTGGACTGCTTCAGTGCTCCTTGCACCATCAGAATATTGCTGAACGCACATGACACTTCCTCATACACAGTCAGATCTTTGGTCTATCATGGTTAATACCAGGGCTTTTCTTGTAGCAGGGACTCCTTTGCATATTAGGTCACACCCCCTGATGAAGCCAGTCCTCTAAGAGCTTACGGTAGGCCCTGTGCTAAGAGCCCTGAAAGATCTTGGAGGATTGGCTACATCAGGGGTGATTGCAGGGCAGGTGTGGTCCCTGTTGTCCAACTGTTTGGAAACCCCTGCTTTCTGCTCCCCACAAAAGCCACAAGAAGCAGCGGGGAGCAGAAAGCAGGGGTTTAGAGTTTAAATGGCTCATGAACCAATATGAACTGGGTTGGTTTGCAAACAAACCTCCTGGTTTGTATGAGTTCATTGTTTGGTTCGTGGTTCAGCCATAAACTGAACTGCATTTTTGCCCAGAATTTTTTTTGGTAGCAGGAACTCCTTTGCATATTAGGCCACACACCCCTGATGTAGCCAGTCCTCTAACTTACAGTAGGCCCTGTACTAAGAGCCCTGCAAGCTTTTGGAGGATTGGCTACATCAGGGGGCTGTGGCCCAATGTGCAAAGGAGTTCCTGCTACAAAGAGAGAGAGAGAGAGAGAGAGAGAGGCCTGGTGAGTACCGTACCAGGATTGGCAGCAGTGATCTTTCACATCTTGTATTCCATGATTCTATTAATTGGAGATGCCAGGGATCAAACCTGGGGCCATCAACATGCAAAGCAGATGGTCTGCCTCTGAGTCCTTTGTTCTGTGCTTAGACATACAGTCCTAGTAGGTATGTACTAAGACTTGAAAGATTATTAAGGTTTCCAACAGTACAAAGGCAAATGTTGAGAGGTTTTGGGAGTGATAACTGGGGAGGGTGGAGTTTGATTAATATGATGTCATTTCTGGATGTTGCTTCAGAAATTTCCGCTTATCTTTGTGAAGACCATAGAGACTACGGGAAATTTCTAGAGCAGCACCGTGGTAGCTGTGTTCCCCTCCCCTTTTTGCTCTTCAGTTTCTCAAAGGCAGGCGTTTGGGGCTGCTGGTGGGGAATTCCTGGCTGAATTGGATAATTGAAAAGGGTTTGACAACCATCCATCCATTAAGGATGAAACTTAAAGAAGACATTTAGCACATCCCTGACATGCTTCAGAACACAGCTGATTCATACAGGGCACCAACAATCTGGTGGGGTATAATATAGTGGGTTCAATGCATGGCAGAGGCGAGGTGGTAGCAAATCATCAGCTCTTTATTGATTACAGCATCTTGAAGCATACACATAAGGCCAACTATATACACTCTCGTGCTCCCATGCAAGCGTGTGATTGGACCATTCAAACCAGCAGGGGGCCTGTGATTGGAGCAGGGTTTTGGATCCTGCTGCCCACTGTTCCCAAGTCCCCAAGCTCTGGCTCTCTGGCTCCAGTGAGCCTGGCAGGAGCACACTTTCAGTTCTCACTTGAGTCTGCATACATTACATCCCTCCCCTCCTAGTTAATGAGCCCTGACATACATACATAGTCTTTGAGGTACACTGACTTGTGGCGCTCCTTTGTTGACTGCCTGGTTGCCAGAGAGGGTGGCGGTGTGGCAGCTGCTTCGGCCGTGGCAGACAGAGGAGCCTGGGGATGTGAAAGCTTCTGTTGACGGCTCCCGGCTCCCTTATGTATCCTGCTCTGATGGAAGGTCAGGGGTTGGAATCGCAGCTCCCGCCGGTCTGGGGGTTGTCGGAGCCAGAACCACCAGCGGGTCCTGTGTTCCGCTGTCTTCTTCTCCCTCTTCCCCGGGCGTCTTTTGTGACCTCATTGGTCTATGTGCCACCGCATTGTGAACCCCCCTTCAGCGATGATCTCGTACATGACTGCCCCCAACACCCAGGAGATTCTGGCTGGAAGCCATGCTGGGCCACCCCCAAAGTTCTTTGTGTACACTAATTCCCCTGTATCAAAACCCCTGGGTGCTCTGACCGTGTCAGGCATCTCTTGGGCCCGATCGGGGTGCATGCGGTCTAGGAGCATCGACGGCTGCCAGCCCATGATGAGCTTGGCTGGGATGCGGCCGGTGGCGGTGCAGGGAATGGCATGCTGGGCTAGCAGGAATTCCGCGAGGTGGGCCTCCCAGTCCCCCTGGATGATGCACTTGGCCATTGGTGGCCGGATGAAAAGGGACTGCCCTGATGTGCTGAATTAGATTCCGGCTGCAGAAGTCCTGGAATTCCTCTGACGTGAAGGTGGTTCCATTATCTGAGACGAGAGTGTCTAAGAGCCCCTGGGTGGCGAAAACTTTGCAAAGTGCTGTAATGGTGGCCCGGGAGAAAGTGGAGGCCACTGGGACTACTTCCAACCTCTTAGGGTGGGAGTCCACAATTAGGAAAAATATCTGGCCATGGACTGGCCCCGCAAAGTCCAGGTACAAGCGGGACCACGAGTTATGTGTGGACTCCCACTGCTGGGCTTGTGCTCTGGGTGGTGCTGGGAGGGTCTCATGGCATGGTTAGCACCTAGCTACCTAAGACTCAATGGCATCATCAATTCCGGGCCACCAGACGTAGCTGCGGGCAAGGGCCTTCATCCGCACTATTCTTGGGTGCAAATCATGTAGTGCAGTAAGGACTCTTTGCCGCAGAGTAGGGGGCACCACTACCTGACCCCCCCCATAACAGGCAGCCCTTGTGGACTGATAATTCATCCCGGCGGGTAGTGAACGCTGCAAACTCTGAGCCCACCCAGCCTGTGGGCCATCCCCTCCACATCCAGTTGAGAACCTGGGAGAGGGTTTTGTCCTTGGCCGATAGATGTGCAATGTCTTTTGCATGAACTGGGCAGTCAGGGAGATACTCTCGCAACATTCTCTGGTGCGCTGGCGCCAGATCTGGGTCCCTGGATGGTAGCGGCAACCGACTCAAGGCATCCACGTGGCCCATAGCCTTTCCGGGGCAGTATTGCAAGTCATACTGGTACCCCGCTAGGAAAATGGACCACTTTAGGACCCTGGGTGACAGCATCTGGGGCGTTTGGCGGTCGGGGGCAAACAATCCCAGGAGGGGCTTATCAGTGAGTATGGTGAAGGGCCAACCATACAGATAATCATGGAATTTTTTTACCCCGGCTACAGTAACCAACCCTTCCTTATCTATTTGCGCGTAGTTGCACTCCAGTTTCTGCAATGTCCTCGAATAGTAAGCCACCAGAACCTCTCGGCCACCCAGCAGCACATATGAAAAGACTGCCCCCACCCTGTAAGAAGACACATCACAGGCTAAGACCACGGGCAGCCATTCATCGAAGTGTGCCAGCAGACTGTTCGACGTCATCAGGTCCTTCTCTGCTTGGAAAGCGGCTACCTGCCGGTGGCCCCACACCCATCACAAATAGCCTCCACCTTTTCCTTCAAGGAGTGGATCCCATTCGCATTCACCAAGTACCCCAGGAAGTCGATCTTGGGTACCCCCAGCATACATTTTTCCCTCTTCACCTTTAGGCCCGCTGAGTTGAAATGTTGGAGTACTGAGCGGAGGCAGGAGGTGAATTCGTCTTCCATGGCTGCAGCAATTAACACATCGTCAAAAATGGCTGGACCCCAGGGATACCTTTAAAAAGAGAGTCCATTAGGTTCTGGAAGATCCCCGGGGCCACGCTGACCCCAAACTGGAGGCGCTTGGCTTTGAACGCGCCTCTAAGCGTTACTATCGTTTGCAACTCGGCCGTGGCGGCGTCCACCAGAAGCTGTTGATAGGCCTGGGCCAAGTCCAACTTCCCGAAAAATTTTGCCCCTGCTAGGGTCCCATCGAAAACTGCTGGGAACTCCCCACAGATGCTCTGGAAGTCTCTGGGCCATGTGGGGACCTGATGCAATCCCGTTACTTGAATCCCTAGAGGCCCAAACCATGATCGGCCCATCAAGCTCAGAAGTCCCCTTCCATGACTATCAAGGGCAACCGTCCAGAGAAGTTGCTGTACTTCACCCTCAGGAGCCCCACTCCCTTAACTGCAATCTCCCGTTTCTGATAGTCCCGAACTATAAACGGGGATGGCTGCAGTTTGGTTTCCTCCCCGGGGCATAACTTCCGGAAAGCCCTTAGAAAAATGATAGTCTATCTGGCCTCTGAATCTCCTTCCATTTTGCATGGTTTGCCCTTGATGTTAACAGTCATTTGCAGTTTCCTGGGGGAGGGCAGAGGAAGTTGGCATACCTGCTCTTCCGAAGTGGTGATGTAGTGGAGGTCTTCCGCCATGGCGGTGTCCTGGTTCCTGCCTGGGTCTCACTGGCTGGCACTTCTCGAGGTGGAGCGCTTGGGCTGGAAATGGCAGAAATGGCAGAGGCAGTGACTCGCTCTTTCCTATATTTCTCGTATGCCATAGCCTCCTTGATGGCCTTGGCGAGGTCAGTGTCGTCCTTTCCCACCAACACACCAGCACTTTGATAGAACTGTTATCTTTGCATTCTGCTACCTCTATACTACCTCTGCACTTTGCACCAGCACTTTAAAGACACTTGAAGACGCTCTAATTTTCAAGAGCTTCCAGCACTTTAAGAACATTAGCACTTTAAAACCTGTCCTCCAGTTAGTAAATCATCTGCTGTAGTACACCACAGTGCCTCTAAACTGATGACCCTACCTATTTATTATTGTTTATTCTTGAGGTTTTTTCTTTCTCTTTTCCTTGTAAAATTGATTGTATTTGGACCTAATTGAATATTTTGTCTGCTAAATTGAATTGGCACATACATTTTGCCAATTAATTAGATTGTGGGGGTGCGGAGGGTTTTTTTCTTTAAATTGGTTGGCTATGATAAAATTAGTAGTGGTAGGAATAAGTTTTAGTTAGGTCATAGGAAATATTAGTGGATAGAGTGGGTGGGAGGAGCAGGATAGGTTGATGTGCACACGGCTGGTGATCTGAGACTCTGTGAAGACCATTGGTAAGAGATGTCGGGTCAGGGGATTCCAGTGCTCCTGGGGAGGGGAAAGTACAGTGGTGGGAGCAGGCAAAGTTGGAATGGAGATTGAGACACAAGAGGGCTCGCTCCCTTTCCAGCCTGTGTCCCATCCCAAGGATAGCAGGTAGAGGGGCCAAGTAGAAATACTCACCTCCGTGCCTGGTATTGAACAATGCCAGGTCCATAAATAATAAAACCTCAGTCCTGCAGGATTTTTTTATCAGTCAGGATATGGACCTGGCTTGCATGATGGAGACCTGGGTGTGGGATGGGGAGACAGTCGCTCTCTCCCAAATAGCCCCACCTGGGTTCTCCGTTCTTCACCAGGCTCAGACTAGCGGGCGGGGGGGTGGCCTTTTTCATACGGGAGGATTGCTCCTTCAGGGCACTTCCACTGGCAAAGATCATGGGCATAGAGTGTGCTGGTCTGATGTGGGACGTGGGGGAGAGTTTGGCAATCTGGCTGGTGTACCGTCCACCAAACGCACCGGCCAGTGCCCTACCGTCCCTGATGGAGGCTGTAGCAGGCTGGGCATTGGAGCATCCTCGGCTTATAGTCCTGGGTGTCTTCAATGTCCATGCCGAGGATGTGGCTTCCACTTTGGCGACGGACCTAGTGCTTTCCATGGCAGCACTGCGACTCTCCCAATATATAACAGCGCCTACGCATCAGGCCAGACACACATTAGACCTGATCTTTGCGTAGGAGTTGTAGTGGAACAGATTTCTGCCGAGGCAGTGCAATGGTCTGACCATCATGCCCTGAGGGCTTGTATGGATATTCCACCCCTACCCCGTTTAGGCGGTGAGCAAGTTTTAGCTCGCCCCCGAAGACAGATGGACCCTTTGCGGATTCAAATGGCTTTGTGGGATCTCTGGTCCTCTGGTGACTTGCTGGATGAGCTGGTGGAGATCTGGAATAACCAGCTCTCTACAGCCATCGACGAGATCGCCTCCCCGACGTCCTCTTCATCCTCATTCATGATCCGCTCTGTAGTATACCATGGAGCTGCGATCAATGAAACGGCGATTAAGATGACTAGAGAGACAATGGCGACACACTTGCGACGAAGCTACGAGAACATCTTATAGGTCATTTATGTAGACCTATGAGATGGCTGTCTTTGCATCCCGGATTGCATCTGCGACCTCGTGCCCAGCACAAGTGTTTAGTATAATTCAGTCTCTAACAACTTTACCGCAAGGTAAACCAAACATTAGAGAATTGGAAATTGGCTGTGAGGCTTTTGCGAGTTTTTTCGCAGATTAGGTCTCATCGTTCCGATGTGACCTTCCCACCATAATTGATACAGTGAAAGAACTTGAGGCACTGAGTGCGTCCTGGTCCAATTCTAGATTCCTTCAATCCACTCAGCCTGGAGGAAGTCGACAGGATCCTTTTTGCTGTGCGCCCTACGACCTGTGGGTTGCACCTGTGCCCTTCCTGGCTTATAAAAGCTAGCCAGGCATTGCTACGTGAGCCACTACAAGGTATTGTCAACAGATCCCTGGTAGAAGGGATCTTTCCCACATCTCTTAAAGAGGCTGTGGCCCATCCCCTCTTGAAAAAACCATCTGCAGATCTGGCCATATTGGCGAACTATCGGCCAGTATCAAACCTTCCCTTTTTGTGTAAGGTTATAGAGCGGGCGGTGGCAACTCAGCTACAGGGATTCCTGGATGACACTTCCACACTGGATCCATTCCAGTCTGGCTTTCGACCAGGTCATGAGATGGAGACGGTTCTGGTCGCTCTCATAGATGACCTCTTGCGAAATCTGGATTGGGGTGGCTCAGCAGTGCTGTTATTGTTAGATCTGTCAGCCACCTTTGATACAGTTGACCATCAGCTACTGACTAGCCACCTTGCCGATGTGGGGATTCAGGGGTCCTCCTTACAGTGGCTGACCTCCAAAATTGGGGACAAAGGCTGGTGATAGGGGAGGAATCATCCCAAAGACACCCACTTATATGTGGTGTGCCACAGGGTGCAGTTCTGTCCCTGATATTATTTAACATCTATATGCGCCCCCCTTGCCCAGATTGTCAGGAGGTATGGGCTGGGTTGTCACCAATATGCAGACGACACCCAGTTCTATCTATTTATGGGTGGCCAGTTCGACTGTACCCCAGAAAATCTAGGCCTGGCTCTGCAAGCCGTAGCATCTTGGCTCAGGCTGAGTCGGCTGAAGCTGAATCCGACGAAGACAGAGGTTCTCTACCTGAGCCGGGGTGGTCCAGCGAGGGAGATCCTTCTGCTGGCTCTTGATGGGGTGTCACTAATACCGGTTCCTAAGGTAAAGAGCTTGGGCATGCTCCTTGAGTCCTCTCTTACAATGGAGGCCCAGGTAGCAACCACTATCAGATCCGCCTTTTTTCATCTCCGGCGGAGCAGCAGTTGGCCCCTTTCCTGGAGCACGACGACTTAGCTGTGGTCATCCATGCTACGGTCACCTCAATAATAGATTACTGTAATGCTCTCTACATGGGGCTACCCTTGACGCTGACTCGGAAACTACAGCTAGTGCAGAACACTGCGGCACCGCTGTTAATGGGGCTCCCTCGATGGGAGCACATTCAGCCAGTGCTGAAAGAGCTGCACTGGCTACCTATTGTGTTCCGAGTCTGTTTCAAGGTGTTGGTATTTACCTTTAAAGCCATTTATGGTCAGGGATCTGTCTATCTGCAGGACCACCTTTCTCCACATATTCCCCAGAGAGCACTGCATTCAGGGACAAAAAATCTATTGTCCATCCCTGGACCAAAGGAGGCTAGGTTGCATTTGATGTGAGCTAGAACCTTCTTGGTGGCAGCACCAGAATTGTGGAATGCTCTCCCGGAGGCCATAAGGGCCCTGTGGGATCTCTCCACTTTCCACAGGGCCTGTAAGCCCAAATTGTTTCGACAGGCCTTTGATATCTAATCGGGAGAGAGCTGCCACCCAACATTATATAGAATACTAGGTGATCACCATCTGAAAAGAAGAACTTGCCTACATTGTATATTGTAGCGATACAGCACCATGAAATGGTTTTTAGAAAATTTAAAAATTGTAATTATATTTTATTGGTTTTTATTGGTTTTTAACTTGTCAAAATGAAAGTTGTTAGCCGCCCTGAGTCCGCTTGCGGAGAGGACAGGATAGAAATTTAATGTAATCCCGTAGGCTGAAGATGAACTGGTTCCTTAACCCTTCATCGAGGACTGGGAATTCACAGTGGAGTGACAACCAGCGGAGGGTGGCGCTGAACTCTGCCATCGACTCATTCGGTTGTGGGCAGCACTCCGAGAACTCGAGGCAGCGGGCCAGGACGGTTGGTTGTGGAGTGAAGTGCATCGTGAGGGCCGTGATGATCTTATCGAAGGTGGCCGTCTTGAGGATCACAGGTGCCATTAGCCCTTGGCCCAACTCCAGGACATCCATGCTGCAGGAACTGAGCAGCAACGACTTCTTTTTTCACCCCGTGACTTTGTAGTCGATGTGGCTCTCCAGTTGTTCTAACCAGGTCTCCCATCTCTCCGGGAGGGGGGGGGGGCACATCAAAGGCTTGAATCAGTCCTGGCATAGCAGCCATCTCGTCAGCAGTGGCAGGCCGAGCACGATGCTGGATCCAAACAGCGATGTGCGATGCGATGCCGCTGGGCCGCTCACCAGGATCCCACCTTCGTCGCCACTATAATATAGTGGGTCCAATGCATGGCAGAGGCGAGGTGGTAGTAAATCATCAGCTCTTTATTGATTACAGCATCTTAAAGCATACACATAAGACTGACTAACTGGGCCCACAGGAGCAACTATATACACTCTCGTGTTCTCGCGCAAACGTGTAATTGGACCATTCAAACCAGCAGGGGGCCCATGATTGGAGCAGGGCAGCTGGGTTTTGGATCCTGCTGCCATTGTTCCCAAGTCCCCAAGCTCTGGCCGTCTGGCTCCAACGAGCCCAGCAGGAGCACGCTTTCAGTTCTCACTTGAGTCTGCATACATTACAGGGGGAAATGTCCTATCTATTTAATAGAGGAATGATTGCATGTTAGTTATCAAAAGAACACAAGAAGAGCCCTTTTGGATGAGCCAAGTGGTCCCTCCAGTCCAGCATCCTGTCTCACACAGTGGCCAACCAGTTCTTTTGGAGGTTCAACAACAGAATATAGAGACCGAGGTCTTCCCCTAATGAGAGAGCCAGGTCTTCCATTAAGGAGAGCCAGTCTGATGTAGTTGTTAAGTGCACAGACTCTTATCTGGGAAAATTTAGGAACCTCCTGGCTGGATGTAGCCCATCAATGGTTTGATTCCCCATTCCTCCACTTGCAGCTGCTGGAATGGCCTTGGGTCAGCCATAACTTTCACAGAGCTGTCTTTGAAAGGGCTCTCTCAGCCCCACCTACTTCACAGGGTGTCTGTTGTGGGGGAGAAAGGTAAAGGAGATTGTAAGCCCCTCTGAGACGCTAAGATTCAGAGTAAAGGGTGGGGTATAAATTCAATATCTTCTTCTCCTACTTCTTCTCCTTCTCCTTATTCCTGGGACTTGGATTCAGAAGTTTACAGCCTCTGAAAGTGGAGGTTCTCTTTAGCCACCAAGGCTAGTAGACACTGATACACCTATTCTCCATGGATCAATCTAAACCCTCTTTTAAAGCTAGTCCTGCAACTGTCACCACATCCTCTGGCAGCAACTTCCACATTTCAATCAATTGCTGAGCAAAGAAGTACTTTGATCCATCTTGAATCTTCGATCCATCTTTAATCTACTGTCCATCAACATCACTGGATGCCTTGGATTTCTGGAATTTTGAGAGAGGGAGAAAAAAGTTCTCTTTGTCAACTCTCTCCACCCCTTGCATAATCTTGTAAGTCTCTATCATGCCCCCCTTGGTTGTCTCTTTTTCTAAACTGAAGACTCCCAGACTCTTCAGCAGTCCTTCATAGGAAAGGTGCTCTATTCCACCTAATCTTCTTGCTTGCCTTCTTCTGTACCTTTTCCAGCTCTGCAATGTTCTTTTTGAGATAAGGCAACCAGAGCTGCACACAGTATTATAAAATGAGGCTGCATCAAAGATCTATATGGAGCATTGTAATACTGGGTAGATTTTTTCTTCAGGTTGTAAGCAACCATTGATGGCCTACATTCAGCCAGGAGGTTCCTAAATTGTTCAGAGCCAGCCTAACCTATTATAGCTTATCAGAAACCTTTTTTCTAAAAACTGAGTTTGTTAGGAAGTCCAGGGTCTTGCACAAAAATATGTTGAAAAGGGAAACACAGGATGAAAGAGAGAAATATAGAGCAGGTGCACATAATATGAACATTTTTTTTTCTTTCATCCGTTTTCAAACCAAATTCCTTTTGAAACTTGGGTAAATTTGAAGAGCAACTTCGGAGTTCAGGGTGCAAAGCTGCTGAAAGGGTCACTCAGATTCATGATATTTTTCTTTTCTTTCCCCCCTGTATTTGCCACCTTGATCTCTCTCACACAATGCTTTGCATTGTACAGAAAGTATTGTGGAGATCCTGATAGTGCTTTAATGCTACAACAGATAGACTAGAGTCCAGCAGGACCTGACAGAGCAACAACATTTAGGGGGAGATTTCATTCTTAAAAGCTTGCACCATTGACCCAAATATTGTTGGTTTCTAAGGTGCTACTGGTCTAGCTGTTCTACCACAGACCAACACAACTACCCTCAGAAACTATCTGGACTTGAGTCTAGCTGTTCTACTGCAGACCATCATAGCTACCCTTGGAAATTATCTGGATTTGAGTCTAGCTATTCTACCACAGACCAACATGGCTACCCTC
This sequence comes from Heteronotia binoei, assembly GCF_032191835.1. Lineage (NCBI taxonomy): Eukaryota > Metazoa > Chordata > Lepidosauria > Squamata > Gekkonidae > Heteronotia > Heteronotia binoei. The sequence continues at coordinate 7,034,291 of NC_083225.1, read as the reverse complement.
AGAAACTATCTGGAGCCTAGCTGTTCTACCACAGACCAACACAGAACTATCAGGACTTGAGTCTAGCTGTTCTACCGCAGACCAACATGGCTACCCTCAGAACTATCTGGACCTGAGTCTAACTGTTCTACCACAGACCAACACAGCTACCCTCAGAACTCTGCTGTGTGATTGTGCAAGCCTGGCAAAGCAAGCTGTGACGGAACAGCCCTGGTTTGCCTACCAGACCCCGTTCCCCTTTTTGGAGGGAGCTATTTCTCCTCCAGCCACTTGGGCTCGCTGCCACCACCTGCTCAGTCTAGGGGTTCGGATTGAGAGGAACAGGACTCCCAATCCCGCTCTCCAGCTCTGAGGCCAGGCCTCAAGGTCCTCTGCCACCCTGCACTTGGGTATCACAGAGACCACAGCACTTATTCGGGGAACCCCTGGAGGATTGGCACCTTATCCAACTACATGCCTTCCCCCTTTCCCCGGGGCCCCCTTCATAAAGCAGCGTGGTCTAAAGTGGTTGGGGATCTATGTGGTACAAAGTTTGACTGCCAGCATTCAAAACAGTAAAAATATTTAATTAGAAGAGAAAAAGAAAAGAAAAGAAAAAAAACAAAAGCAGTTGCATGTAAAAGTTTAGCACAGCACCCGAACAGCAACCAGAAGAACAAATAAAAGGTGGATTTAAACGCATCCTCCCATCCCTGGTCTAACCTTGCCCTGCCTTGTGGATGACTTCCTCGGTCTGACTGCCTGGAGTTCTCCTCTCCCTCAGGAGAAGGCCTCTCCCACAGTCAGGAGCCCACAGACTGACAACCTCTCTCCTTGAGGGCCAGCCAAGAACTGACCTTTTCACGCCTCACTCCAATAATAAAAAAGAACTTCCTGCCCTTCTAGGAGGCTTTCCCCCTAGAGTTGATGATTTAACTCCGGAAGGGAGGAGGGAGAGGGCTAGGCCACAAAGCCTGCCTTAGCAGTTTCATGTTCCCTCCCAACCAAGCACCACCATTAACTAAGATGGTGTTTCTCCACACAAGCTGTGATGCAGAAAGAAGCAAGAGAGAGGGAGAAGGAAGCAGAGGACAGCCAGTTGCTCGGGGGTCTGATAAGAGCCCTCTGACGGCCTGATTCAGCCCCCCAGACTGCATGTTTGACACCCCTGGTCTACAAACTACAGGGATTAGTTGCCCTGAAGAAAACGGATGCTTTGGATGTTTTAGAAGCCCTGTAGTGCAGAGTGGTAAAGCTGCAGTACTGCAGTCTGACCTCTCTGATGACCTGAGTTCCATCCCGGTGGAAGCTGAGTTCAGGTAGCCAGCTCAAGGTTCACTCAGCCTTCCATTCTTCTGAAGTCGGTAAAATGAGTACCCAGCTTGCTGGGGGGAAAGTGTAGATGACTGGGGAAGGCAATAGCAATCCACCCCGCATAAAGTCTGCCATGAAAATGTTGTGATGCGATGTCACCCCAGAATTGGAAATGACTGGTGCTTGCACAGGGAACTACTTTTACCTTTTTTTACCCCACTGTCCTCCCCAGGCTCCATTCCCAAATCTCCAGGAGTCCCCTGACTTGGAGCTAGCAATCCTACTACCCCATGCGTTGCCAGTGGATGGGAGGAATAGGTCAACCTTAGCAGATGCATGAACTAATGTTAACTGGGAATGGTGGTGGTGTCTGTTGTATTATGCATGGTGGTTGTTATTGGTGCTCCCACCGGTGGAATTTAATCCTTGCAACCTTATGCAGCCACTAAAGGCAGAGCATAAAAGGGTCGTTCATTTGTGATGAAGACATTCAACCTTGAATCAGGGAGATTTCCCAACTGGCAATGTTTTTAATATGCAAGAGTAAATACATAATTTACTCATGCTCTTCCTTTGAAGGAAAGCATGTAATGAGCAAATGACCCCCAAGGAGATAACATCTTGGCTACATTTTGAGTTCAATATCTTTCAGAATATGGTTTAACTCCTCCTTGGTTTGTATATCGATGTTGTCTGTAAAACTGCATACTTTGGGAAACACTCATCGTTCATATCTGTTTGCTGAAAAAATTGAGAATGACTTTTTTTTGTATGTGTCTAAAGGGCAGCACCATATTCAAGCTAATCAGGCTGTCAGATGTTTATTTCATGGCACTAAAGATCAACTGTATGACATCTGACTTTTTATCTGCTAAAACTTTCAACCAATAAACTGCGGGTGGAACGCTTGTGAACCCATGGGGCTTTGCAAATCTCTTCCTTTTCATAATTCTGTGTTTCAATATTATAGGATGCTAATGAAAAAGAAAAGATTCCAGGCAATTGGAATCTACTGTGGAAAGACACCTTGAATTTAGTCTTTGACACAGGGCCACTTACCTGGACTTCATCCTGACCTTGATGGCACCAGGCAAAACTGATCTTGTGAGAACTAGGAAAGCTAAGCAGGGTTAGCCCTGGTGAGTATCTGGGAGGGGAGCCACCCAAGAAGTCCAAGATGGCTACACAGAGGCAGGCATTGGCAAACCACCTCTGAACATCTCTTGCCTTGAAAGCCCTATAGCGGTCACCATAAGTTGGCACTTTCCACCATATATGTGCTCCATTATCAGGAAACTTCCCGCCCCCCACCAGCATTGTAAGCTGCCCCAAACAGGACACTGAATAGGTGACATAGAAATATTCTAAATCCATCCATCCACTCACCCACTCAGCCACCCACTCACCCATCCATCCATCCATCCATCCATCCATCCATCCATCCATCCATCCATCCACCCACCCATCCATCCATCCACCCACCCACCCACCCACCCATCCATCCATCCATCCATCCACCCACCCATCCATCCATCCATCCATCCATCCATCCATCCATCCATCCACCCACCCACCCACCCACCCACCCATCCATCCACCCACCCACCCATCCATCCATCCATCCATCCATCCATCCATCCATCCATCCATCCATCCATCCATCCATCCATCCATCCATCCACCCATGCATACACCCAACCATCTACCCACCCACCCATCCATCCATAAGGAATACTGGTGTCATGGTTATGACAGAATCTGACCAATGGCCAAGGCATTCATTTTCCATAGCAAAATGTATGTCTAGTATCTGATCCATTGTCTGCAGAATAACTTGGCCCCTGAGTTTACATAAGCGGATCCTCCCTGATTTCATGGCAAGTAATAAAGCATGCCATTTTGGATCTAATGTTTTGGTGTTTTTTTACGAGTGTGGTGCTATAGATCAGGGGTGGCCAAGGGTAGCGCTCCAGAAATTTTTTGCCTACAACTCCCATCAGCCCCAGTCAGCATGGCCAATGGCTGGGGCTGATGGGAGTTGTAGGCAAAAGCCCCTGGAGAGCTACCCTTGGCCACCCCTGCTATAGATGCTGGCTACTGGGGGAATGGGAATTTGTGTGCTGCTCCTGCCCCTGACTATGCAAAACTGCTGGATCTCAGGTTGCCAGGACTCCTAGGGTTGCCAGGAGAAAGAGGAAGGTCCAGGTCACATTGCTGGCATCACACATGAAATGATGCCATCATCGTGGTGTGACATCACTGTGACCTTCTAGTATGTGGGGGGAAACTCTTTGGTGAAAATGGCTTCTGCTCTTGAGGGTTTTTTTATCCAAATACCGCAACACTGACTCAGGCATCACTTGTGTGATGATGTCACTTCCTGTGTGATGCCAGCAATGTGGCCCGGATGTTCCTCTTGCTCCAGGTATGTTCACCCAGTGTTTTGGTGGGGAGTGGGGACTGTGGGTGGGGGACCCCTGCCTCCACCGTGGGCGCTGGCAGCTGGAGCCTGAGTGTGACACCTAAACATATACAAACTGGCAAATAAGTTCTGCCCCCATGATCAGGAACACAACTTTGCCATTCCTGTGTAGGAATGGATCTACACAGGGGGCATTTTGTAGAGAAAGAGGTGCCAGAGCTCACTAGCACATCTCATTTGCATAACTTATTTGCATATGCCACACACCCTTGACATCACCGGAAGGTATATTAAATTATATCAGAATCTACCTTCAAATGCTTCTTGAATTATAATTGTTGTAATAAAACCTTACTCCCATCATACTCTTTAACTTACTTCCTCCTAGGCAGCCACAGTGGCAGGATGAAGATTTCCATCTGTCTGCTTTATATATTTGGGTTACTTTCCCATTTTTTGAGAGCCAGTTTGGTATAGTGGTTAAGTGCACGGACTCTTATCTGGGAGAACCAGGTTTGATTCCCCACTCCTCCACTTGCACCTGCTGGAATGGCCTTGGGTTAGCCAGAGCTCTCGTAGGAGTTGTCCTTGAAAGGGCAGCTGCTGTGGGAGCCTTCTCAGCCCCACCCACCTCACAGGGTGTCTGTTGTGGGGGAGGAAGATAAAGAAGATTATGAGCCGCTCTGAGATTCGGAGTGGAAGGCAGGATATAAATCCAATATATATATACTGTGGCTAATAGCCACTGATGGACCTCTGCTCTGTATTTTTATCCAATCCGCTCTTGAAGCTGTCTATGCTTGTAGCCGCCACCACCTCCTGCGGCAGTGAATTCCATATGTTAATCACCCTTTGGGTGAAGAAGGACTTCCTTTTATCCATTTTAACCTGACTGCTCAGCAATTTCATTGAGTGCCCATGAGGTATTGTGAGAAAGGGAGAAAAGTAAGAGTTAAGAAAGAAAGAGCACAATAAAACTTAAAGGTTCTAGAACTCCGGTCCTGTGTGCTCCTGCCCAAAATTAGACCTGATCCTACACCTTACACTTTCCAGCAACCGCACATAGGAGAGGAGGGGCTAGGACCAGTATGACCAGCCAAGAACAGAGGTACATCTAGCACAAGCATTCCTGTCCCCTCTTCATGAGTGTTGCTCTTTCTGGACCTGAACAAGGCTTGTATCTTTGCCAGATGATATTTCATAGGATAGAAGCATAGAGTTGGAAGGGACCTCCAGGGTCTTCTAGTCCAACCCCCTGCACAATGCAAAAAACCCACAGACACCTCCCCCTAAATTCACAGGATCTTCGTTGCTGTCAGATGGCCATCTAGCCTCTGTTTGAAAACCTCCAGGGAAGGAGAGCCCACCACCTCTCGAGGAAGCCTGTTTCACTGAGGAATCACTCTAACGGCCAGGTAGTTCTTCCTAATGTTGAGCCAGAAACTCTTTTGATTTAATTTCAACCCATTGGTTCCGGTCCTACCTTCTGGGGCCACAGAAAACAATTCCACACCTTCCTCTAGATCAGGGTTTCCCAAACTCCCCCCCTCCCGTGGCCCAGTTATTTTTACACTTCTCCTTCGTGGCCCACTAAAATTTGGGGATGGAAACAGGAGACTTTGGGGGTGGAGCTGGGAGAGAGGAAATGATATATAGACAAGCCTAAAACTCTTGCAGTATTTTGTTTAGGAAAGGTAGGAGAATAGTGGGATTTTTCAATGCAATTGTAAAAATAAAACATTAAGAAAAAGCACAAGGACCACACAGCAGGAAACTAAAAGTATAAAATGGCCTCAGCCTGGGAAACCATGAAATGGCAGGGCATTTAAACCTTCTCCCCCCCCCCCCCTCAGGTCTACTCAGATTAGCAATGCTAAGAAGGAAGGAAGGAGGGAAGGAAGGAAGAAAGGAAGTCAGGGAAAAAGACTGACTGATAGAAAGAGAGAGAGAAGGAAGAAAGAAAGACAGAAAAAGACTGACTGACAGAAAGAGCGAGGGAAGGAAGGAAGGAAGGAAGGAAGGAAGGAAGGAAGGAAGGAAGGAAGGAAGGAAGGAAGGAAGGAAGGAAGGAAGGAAGGAAGGAAGGAAGGGGGAGTTGGAAACAAAAAATAGAAAAGAGAAAGATAGATAGATAGATAGATAGATAGATAGATAGATAGATAGATAGATAGATAGATAGATAGATAGATAGATAGATAGATGAATTTATTGTCATTGTTCTCAACAAAAAGAGAGCAACGAAATGAGGTGCTCTTCCACAAACATACCAACACATCAAACACACATATTCATAAACCATTTAAATACATCTAAAACCATCAAACCATTTAAACCATTAAAACCATTTAAATACATCTAAAACGGATAAACATTCATAAGGATGGGAGAAGGATGCACGCGATCCGGGGGAGAGAGGCGTGATGAGGGGGAAGGTGGGGGAAGGGCAGCCAGGGGACTGGAGGTCCTGTGGACCAATGTTGAAGGTCATGACCCTGCCTTTGGGAAATGCCGCTTTAGATGACAGCCCTTCAAGGACTTGAAGATTGTGATCATATCACCTCTCAGCCGCCTCCTATCCAGGCTAAACATCCTCAGCTCCTTCAACCTTTCATCATAGGAATTGGTTTCCAGACCCCTCACCATCTTTGTTGCCCTCCTCTGGACCCATTCCAGCTTGTCTATATCCTTCTTAAAATGTGGTGCCCAAAACTGAACACAATACTCCAGGTGAGGTCTTAGCAGAGCAGAGTAAAGCGATACCATCACATCACGTGATCTGGACACTATACTTCTGTTGATACAGCCCAAAATTGCATTTGCCTTTTTAGCTACCGCATCACACTGTTGATTCATGTTCAGCGTATGATCCACTAAGACCCCTAGATCCTTTTTGCACATACTACTGCTAAGACAAGTCTCCCCCATCCTATAACAATGCATTGGATTTTTCCTACCTAAATGCAGAACTTTACATTTAGACCTGTTAAAATTCATTTTATTGATTTTAGCCCAGTTTTCCAGCCTGCATCCTGTTTCTGTCTTTTTCTGTGTTTGCAACCCCTCCCAATTTAGTATCATCTGCAAATTTAATAGGCATTCCCTCTATTCCTTCATCCAAATCATTGATAAAGATGTTGAACAAAACAGGTCCCAGGACAGATCCTTGAGGCACTCCACTTCTCACTCCTCTCCAAGAGGATGAGGAACCATTCACAAGCACTCTTTGGGTGCAATCTTCAACCCGTTACAGATCCACCTAATGGTAACAGAATCCAAGCCACATTTTACCAACTTGTCAACAAGGACAGCATGGGGAACCTTATCAAAAGCCTTACTGAAATCAAGATAACGATGTCTACAGCATTCCCCTGATCCAGCAAGGTAGTCACTTTCTCAAAAAAAGAGATCAGGTTAGTCTGACATGACTTGTTCTTGAGAAAACCATGCTGGCTCTTAGTAATCACATCCATTCATTCGAAATGTTCCAGGATCGACTGTTCGATGATTTGTTCTAAAACTTTTCCAGGTATAGATGTCAAGGTGACAGGTCGGTAGTTACCCGGATCATCTTTTTTCCCCTTCTTGAAGATGGGAACAACATTTGCCCGCCTCCAATCTTCCGGCACCTCTCCTGTTCTCCAAGAATTCTCAAAAATAATAGCCAGAGGCTCAGAAATTACATTCGCAAGCTCTTTTAGAATCCTCAGGTGCAATTCATCTGGCCCTGAGGACTTAGTTTCATTTAAAGAAAGTAGGTGTTTATGTACTACCCCTATGCTGAACCTAGGTTGGAACTTCATACCCTCCTTATATGTTCTGTTTTTGCCATGTTGAACACCATTTCCCTCAGAAGAGAAGGAAAAGTAGGAATTGAGCAGTTCTGCCCTGCCTTCATTACTGTTACAATTTCACTTCCTTGCCCTCGGAATGGGCCCACCATGTCCTTGCTCTTTTTCTTACTCGGAACATAAGAAAATAACGCTTTTTTGTTGTTTTTAGCATCTTTGGCCAGTTTAAGCTCATACTGAGCTTTAGCTTTCCTAACTTTTTCTCTACAAGCACTGGTGATTTGTTTAAATTCATCCTTGGTTATAAGGCCCTCCTTCCAATTCCTAAAGGAGTCTTTTTTTATTTTCTCAAGTCTTTAGAGAGCTGTTTATGGAGCCACCTTGGCTACTTTAGGCTTTTTCCATTTTTTCTTCTCACAGGAATCGTCTGCAATTGTGTTTTCAGTATTTCACTTTTAAGAAACTCCCACCCCTCCTGAACCCCCTTCCTCCTAAGTATTTCTGACCATGGGATTCTACCCAGCATAGTTCTAAGTTTATCTTCATGGCCCTTTTCTGGACTCATTCCAGCTTGTCTATATCCTCTTAAAATGTGGTGCCCAAAACTGAACACAATGCTCCAGGTGAGGTCTTACCAGAGCAGAGTAAAGTGATACTATCACATCACGTGATCTGGATACTATACTTCTGATGATACAGCCCAAAATTGCATTTGGATTGTTATAAGAAATGAAATTCTAAATCACATTATACTCTAAAAAGGATTGTATGACTCATCAGTCATTACTTGAGTGTTATAATTACAGGAGGCTATATTAAATTGAGAACAATGAATAGCCATTAAATGTCGGAATGGGCTTTGTAAAATATGTATGTACATGCTGTCAAGTCCCAACCAATTTATGGCAACCCCAGCAAGCATTGCCTTCCTTTGCACAGTCTTCCTTGGTGATCTCTCATCCAAGCAGCAACCTCACTTAGCTTCTGAGATCTGTTGACATGGGGCTATGCCATGCTGACTTCCTTCCTTTCGATACACTGTGTATAAAGTGTTGTCAAGTCTTAGCCCACCGGTGATAAGCCCAGCAAAAGGTTTTCAGGACAAGTAAGAAGCAAAGGTGGTTTGCCACTGTCTTCCTCTGCAGAGTCTTCCTTGGTGGTCTCCTACCCAAGCACTGGCCCAGCTTAGCTTCTGAGGTCTGATGAGACTGGGCAATATCATACCCAGGGCTTTTTTGGAGCAGGAATACACAGAAATGCAGTTCTGTCTGGCTTGGTGTCAGGGGGTGTGGCCTAATATGCAAATAAGTCCCTGCTGGACTTTTTCTGCAATTTTTTTGTGTGTGAAACAATGGTGGCATCAAGGGTGTGGCCTAATATGCAAATGCATTCCTGTTGGGCTTTTTCTGCAAAAAAACCCTATGTGGAACAATGATGAAATCAGGGGTGTGGCCTGATATACAAATGAATTCCCACTGCATTTTTCTGCAAAAAAAACCCTGTGTGAAACAATGGTGACATCAGGGGTGTGGCCTAATATGCAAATGAGTTCTTGCTGGACTTTTTCTACAAAAGAAAAGCCCTGACCATACCATTCCACATCTGGACTATATAAGATCCCATTTTTTTTATAAGTAGATGCATTCATGTTACGTCATTAATACAAGAAAACATTTCAAGAATACACCATCTACTAAACTTGGTCCTGAAAACTACTGAAGGTAATTTAAAACTGGGTCAGCTTCAGGTAGGAAACTACATCTCTCCCTGCACAAGGGTAATAAAGGTGGTTTGGGTGAAAAAAATTCCCCTTGCCACAAGGAACTTACATTTTGAAAATAGGTATGGAGGGAAGGGAAACCAGTGGGAAAGGAGAGGTGGAGAGAAAATGGTGAGAAGGGCAGGATTGGGGCAAGATCCAGGTTTTATGGAACCCTGGGCAGAGGGAGTGCTTTGCCCCCCCCCTCACCACTGCACTCCCTAATTGCATCCCTTGACTCACTCACTTTCCTGTGTGCTCTTCCTCAACTGCCTGTCCCTATGTCCTTCACAGCCAGCTCACACCACCCACCCTCCCAGTAGGGTTGCCAATTAAGGGTGTGCAAAAAAAAAAAAAATTAGGATACTGGTATTCGGAATAGCCGTATATACGGAAGATATATGACTATTTCTGAATATAGGGCCCAATTATACTCTATGGGCCATTGAAATCAATAGCAAAATAGGGTATATTGGAAGCCACCTGGAGGGGAGGGGGTTTGAGGGAGAGCCAAAACTGCATGGAACCCTCAGACTCCAAAAATAGCTCTATAAAAACATGAAAGTGACCCACCCCACACAGCCCACACACCAGCCCCCTCACACCAATCAGAGGTAATTAAAAAAAAAACAGAAAGAAACTTAACTTTTAACACCCCCTCCCCCCCCCCAAAAAAAACACCCAGAGCTGGGAAAAAGGACAATAGGACAGGATGCAAAACCAACAGCAACAGATCCAAACAAATCCAAGACAAGGCCAAAAAACTCAACTATTAAAAAACTGAACTTTTGAACAATAAAAATTAAGCCAAACAGCACCCCCCTCACACAAAAACCAGAACCAGAAGAGAAAAGGAATAACAGCAGCACAACACAGCAGCAACAAATTAAACACAGAATCCTTTTAAAACAGTAAAAAACTTGACTTTTAACAATACACGAACTTAACCAAACCCTCCCCTCAAAAAAACCTTCACCCTAACCCCAAGAAATCCAAGCCATCCAAATCAGGAAAAGTAAAAGGACACTGCACTTTTAAAAGTCACTAAAGTAAGATATAGGCAAATTGGCAACCCCCCACCCGAGGCCCCCACCCCCAGCAGAGCCCCCTAACCCCAAATAAGCTACCCACCCACCCAAATCTGAATAAGTAAAGGGATTCCAATATACCCTATAAGTAAAAGTCTTTCTACTTTTATCTTAATTAAAATAAAAACAAGAACCCCAAGACTGTCTTACCTTAGATGACTCCTTTTCTCCAGGCAGGTCAGGCAAGGCTGAGAGAGAGCAGCAGCAGCTGAGGCCAAGGGCCAGCGCAGCACAATCTCTCTCACACACCAACACCAACACAGCAGCAATGGAATGGAGTGCAGCCAGGCAGACTTCTTAAAAAGCTTCTCTGGCCCGACACAGAGCAGTTTCAAAAAATACTACTGCTCTGTGATTGGCCAGAGAACAGTGTTTACTTGGATACCCAAGTAAACAAAAGATCAACAATGTTGCTGATGGCTGGGGGATTAGCCCAGCCATCAGCTACACAACAGTCCTGCAAAGCATGCATTTGCAATGCATTTTGCAAATGCATGCTTTGGATTGACTGCTGGGGCTCCCCTCCCCCTCCCTCCCTGATCCTAGGGAGGCTATGGGAGAGGTGGGAAAAGGCTTCCAAAGATGGGAAAGGAGACAAGCAGCTTCCCTGAAGCTGCAGAAGCTCCTTTCCCACCTTTTACATTGAGTTCTGTATACTTCTGAATATTGATTCGGAAGCATATTCGGCTCCCGTATAATGGCTTCTAATTGGATTCGGAAGTATACAACACCGTATACTTCTGAATCAGGGGGTATTCGGAGGTCTATTTGGTTCAGCTGAACCGAATGCACACCCCTATTGCCAATCCCCAGGTGGGGGCAGGGGATCCCATGGTTTGGAGGTCCTCCCCCTGGTTCAGGGTCATCAGAAAGCAGGAGAAAGGGAAATTTCTGCTGGGCACTCCCGTCTTCCCTATGGAGACCAATTCCTATAGGGAATAATGGAGAATTGATCCGTGGGTAACTGGGGCTCTGGGAGGTGGTGTTTTTTGAGGTAAAGGCATCAAATTTGCAGCACCTCTCCTCAAAAGACCCCCAAGTTTCAAAAGTATTAGACCAAGGAGTCTAATTCTATGAGCCCTAAAAGAAGGTGCCCCTATCCTTCATTATGTCCAATGGAGGGAAAGGATTTCAAAGGTGTGCGGTCCCTTTAAATGTGATGGCTAGAACTCCCTCTGGAGTTCAATTAAGCTTATCACAACCTTTCTTCTGGCTCCACCCCAATGTCTCCTGGCCCCACCCCCAAAGTCCCCAGATATTTCTGGAATTGGACTTGGCAACCCTACACCCCACTCACATGCACACATTTGTATCGATGGTCCAAGGGTGACAGAGGGCATTTGAATGGACATCAGGGAGCTCGGGGGGGGGGGTCCTGCTGATAGCCCTGGGCTTTGGCCCCTGTCCCATCTCAGGGTATACTGATGCTGGCCCTGGACAGGATGTTAATGGATGCATGTCCTTGTGCTTCATTTCATTTGGCTGATGGCATCGTAGAAGACGTAGGCCTGAGCTGGGCTATTTTTGTAGCAGGTTCACCTTTGCATATTAAGCCACACCTCCCTGATGTAGCCAATCCTCCTGGAGCTTACAGTAGGCCCTGTACTAAGAGCCCTGTAAGCTCTTGCAAGATTGGCTACATCAGGGGTGTGTGGCCTAATATGCGATGGAGTTCCTGCTAAAAAAAAAAGCCCTGGGCTTCAGAAGAAGAAGAAGACTGCAGATTTATACCCCGCCCTTCTCTCTGAATCAGAGACTCAGAGTGGCTCGCAATCTCCTATATCTTATCTCCCCCCAATAGACACCCTGTAAAGTAGGTGGGGCTGAGAGGACTCTCACAGAAGCTACGCTTTCAAGGACAACTCCTACCAGAGCTGTGACTGACCCAAGGCTATTCCAGCAGCTGCAGATGGAGGAGTTGGGAATCAAACCCAGTTCTCTCAGATAAGAGTCCGCACACTTAACTGCTACACCATACTGGGTCACGCTTAACCTCTACACCAACTGACCAGGATGGGAAGGAAGAATAGTGACCTCACATTGAATACTGAAGAGGCTCAGTGCCATATAAAAAGCATGACAGCTGCAGGGTGGTTTGAAGCAATTGTGGGAAAGAGCGGCGGCAGGCCCAGGTTCTCTTTTATTTTCTGTTGGACGGCCTCTTTGGCATTCCAGCCAATGCTCTTCCCATGGTGGCACTCTGGGCGGGCTGTTGAATTAGCACTAGAGCTGGCATGTGTGCTGTTGTTATTTTTGGAACCCTCCTGACTGGCACAAGGGAGGTGAGCAGATGCCAAGAATGTAAGCAAGCTCGTTCTCTTCCCATTCTGATGCCAACCAGCATTCTTGGGGGTATGGAAACTTGGAAGCATCCATTTGATTGGCTCCATCCAACCATTGCTCTGTGATTTCCAGCCTGCAGTGGCTACCTCGATGGCTTGAGATGGGGATCCAATCCTATAACAATTATCTGACAAAGGTGGTCTCAGTCCTTCAAGGAGGGGAGCTAGAATACCATTCTGGAGCCACAGTTGCAGTTTGGAAGACTAGAGGTCTGCTTGAGCGCAACCTGCAAGGCTTCTTTCTTTCTTTCTTTCTTTCTTTCTTTCTTTCTTTCTTTCTTTCTTTCTTTCTTTCTTTCTTTCTTTCTTTCTTTCTTTCTTTCTTTCTTTCTTTCTTTCTTTCTTTCTTTCTTTCTTTCTTTCTTCCTTCCTTCCTTCCTTCCTTCCTTCCTTCCTTCCTTCCTTCCTTCCTTCCTTCCTTCCTTCCTTCCTTCCTGTGGCAGGCACACCTTTGCATATTAGGACATCCCCCCCCCCCCAATGTAGCCAATCTTTTTGGAGCTTACAGTAAGCCCTGTACTAAGAGCCCTGTAAGCTCTTGAAGGATTGACTACATCAGGGGGGGTGGCCTAATATGCAAAGGAGTTCCTGCTGCAAAAAGAGCCCTGGCAACCTGTATTATAAGCAGTTTGCCCGGCTCCACCAAATGACCATTCCCTGCTTTTACTTCTCTTTCTTGTTGTTGATTGAGGCATTGTTTTATAAAATGCATTTGAAGCGTGAATCATTTTTGAAAGATGTGAAAAGATATGAAATAGGCAGTTTTCCGCCACTACTAAATGTATAAAAATCTTCATTTTGATATAGCACCTGTACAGTTTAAACTTTCTGATTGTTTTAATGTCTATACTCTTTTTCATTGGTCAATGTAAGTATTTTCTGCCACAGGAAGTGGTGGCAGCTACAAGCATAGACAGCTTCAAGAGGGGGTTGGATAGACATATAGAGCAGAGGTCCATCAGTAGCCGTTAGATCAGGAGTGTCAAACATGTGGTTCGGGGGCCGAATCAGGCCCCCGGATGTCTCCTATCAGGCCCTTGAGCAACTGGCTGTCATCTGCTTTCTTCTCCCTCTCTCACTTCCTTCTGCATCACAGCTTGCTTTGCCAGGCTTGCTCAACTGCACATGAGCTACAGAGCAAAACTTCTATTTTCTCCATTGGCTGAGGCTTCTCCCTTAGGAGGAATAGCTTGGTTTGCCGGACTCTGTCATTCGCACAGCAGAGTTACTGAGCCAAACCTCTCTTCCTTCTATTGGCTGAGGCTTCTCCCCTCCAGTCCCCTGGGGAAGGAAGGAGCCAGAGCTTCCTGTGTCCAGTTCCCTGCATCCCATGGAAGAAATAATAAAAAAGCACCTTTAAGACCAATTAGTGCTAACGTTCTAAGCATGTTTTAAGTTTTTTTAAATATATATATATTTGTGTTTTCTTGTGTTCTTTATAAAAATTTGTATCTCTGCTACCTAAATAGGTGCACACATGGCCTGGCCCCACATGGCTTGGCCCAACCAGACATGGCTCAGCCCGACAAGGTCTCTTTTATGTCACATCTGGCCCTCATAACAAATGAGTTCGACACCCCTGGTATAGATGGAACTCTCTGACTGGGGCAGTGATGTTCTGTATTCTTGGTGCTTGGGGTGGGGGGGGGCAACAGGGGTTGGACTTCTAGTGTCCTGGCCCAACTGATGGACCTCCTGATGGCACTTGATTTTTTTTTTTTTTTTGGTCACTGTATGACAGAGTGTTGGACTGGATCGGCCACTGGCCTGATCCAACATGACTACTCCTCTTTTGTTCTTATGTTCTTTCTTACTTATGAGCTGCCTTGATCCTGAATCAGTGGGGAGGGTGGGATATAAATCAATCAAACAAATGGACATTCCCCCACCCCTTCTGTGTGTGAGGGTAGGAAACTCCCACGTCAAAAGGGAGCATCCACATGTCTTTGTGCTTATTCTGAGTCCATCTCATGGCGTTCCCAGGGCTTTCGCCTTTAAATGGGAGTAAAATAAAGCTCTTTTAATCTGGTTTAAATGGGAGAGTGGCTGTGTGGATACTCCTGTCACAGCCATTATGGGAAAGGGACGAAGCTAGAATCCACATTCAAAATGGACCAGGGCAGCTTCCTACAGCTCCAAGAAACAGAGAAGTTTCCAGAATGAGAGATCAGAAGAACTCAATTTCCAGAGTAGGGTTGCCAAGTCCAATTCAAGAAATATCTGGAGACTTTGGGGGTGGAGCCAGGAGACTTTGGGAGTGGAGGCAGGAGCAAGGGTGTGACAAGCATAATTGAACTCCAAAGGGAGCTCTGGCCATCACATTGAAAGGGACTGCACCTCTTTTTAAATGCCTTCCTTCCATAGTCACCCCAGTCAAGCTGAACGGGGATGTGTGCATCTGTGCAGACTACAAATGCACAATTAATTAAGCACTACAGGACCACCCATACCCCGTCTCAGCAGTCAGCCATGTCCTTGCCTCCTTGACCGGTTCCAAGATTTTCAGGAAGTTGGATTTGGCCCAAGCATACCAACAACTTCTGGTGGATGAGTAAACGGCTGAGGTTCAGACCATTGTTACGCACTGGGAGGCTTTCAAGGTGCGGAGGCTACAATTTGGGGTCAGTGTGGCTCTGGGAGTTTTCCAAAGCTTCATGGACTCTCTCCTTAAAGGGATTCTCAGAGTACAACCCTTTTTTGATGATGTTTTGATAGCGGCACCAGACGCTGATGAGTTCTGCCGCCGCCTTCAAGAGGTGCTTGTTGCTTCCAGAATGCAGGTCTCAAGGTGAAGCAGGAGAAGTGCTTGCTTGGGGTGCCAAGTGTGGAGTTCCTGGGGTTTGCGGTGGACACCCAACGGCTGACAAGACCAAGGCGATAGGACAGGCCCCGGCCCCCACTTGCAGGGTGGAGCTCTGAAATTTACCACTCATTCTTGCCCCACAAAGCAGCCCTGGCCAACCCCCTTCACAGACTCCTAGATAAGGGCGACCCATGGATCTGGGGAAAAAAAGCAGGCCACGGCCTTTCAGGCGGTCAAGGACATCTTGGTTTCAAATGAGGTACTCCACCATTTTGACTAGTCCCTCCCTGTGATTTTATCATGCGATGCTCTCCCTTAAGGAGTGGGTGCCATCCTGGGCCACCAACTCCTGGATGGGAGAGAGGTCCCCATGGCCTATTACTCTCGCACTTTGACCCAGGCTGAGCGCAACAACGCCCAAATAGATAAGGAGGCATTGGCAATCGTGGTGGGTGTATACAAATTCAATGACTACCATTATGGTAGGCGCTTCACGATTACCACAGACCACAAGCCATTGCTCGGCCTACTTGCCCCAGACTGCCAGACACCACAGATCCTGTCACAGTGGGTCCTGCAGTGGGTGGAACGAGTTCCTCAACTCATACACCTACAAGCTCGTCTACCACCCCAGCAAGGCAATGGGACACGCAGATGCCCTCAGCCACCTTCTGCTGCCGCAGATGGAGCCAGATCCGACCCCAGCCCACCACATGATGCTCCTGGAGTCTCTGCTGGAGCAGTCCCTCCACACATGAAGGTAGCCAGGTCCACGGGCAGAAACTGCATCCTTGCATGAGTTTCAGACTGGGTGGGGAGGAGTTGGCCCACGGGCTAATTGGACACTGCATTCAGATCGTTTGTTTCCCTCTGGGAAGAACTCTTCTTACACAAAGGGTGTATTCTTTGAGGCAGCAGAGTGGTGGTCCCTCCCCCACTCTGGAAGCAAGTGCTCAAAGCCTTGCACGAGATGCACCCGGGGATAGTGCATATGAAAGCTCTGGTGCGGAGCTATGTATGGTGGCCAGGAATGGATGAAGAGATTGAGGGGTGGGTTAGGAGGTGCCTGCCCTGCCAAGAGTGCCGGCCGAATCCGTCCAGCGCCCCCATTCACCGCTGGGAATCCAATCGGGTGCCATGGTTCCAGCTACGATTAGACTTTGTGGGGCTATACCAGGGGCAAATATTATTTATCTTGGTGGATGCTTACACAAAGAGGCTGGAGGTAATCCCAGTCGCTTCGGTCTCCACCACAGCCTCAGTCAGAGCCTTATGGAGGGTTTTTTGCACCCACGGAATCCCTGACACTGTAGTGACAGACAATGACACCACGTTTACCTCTTGGGAGTTCCAGGAATTCCTGAATAGGTACCTCATTCACCACATAAAGTCCACTCCCTTTCATTCAAGTGCCAAGCGGGGCACATGGTTCGCGCAACCAAGGAGGCTATGGGTCGCATAGTCCAAGGGGATTGGGACCACCAACTGTCTTTGGGAACAGGATCAACCCCAATCTGGCTATGGGCATAAGCCCTGCCGAGTTACTCATGTGCAGGCGGTTAACCACCCGGCTAGATAGATTACACCCCAACCAGGCCCTGGACCTCTGCAGCTCCCCCGAGACCAGGGAGGCCACGAGGGGGTTCTTTCTGGGGGATCTGGTCTATGCTAAGAACTTTGTGAGCGGGCCAGAGTGGATACCAGCTTGGGTGCTGCGGCTCACCGGGTCCCGTTCTTACGAGGTCTTGTCGGAAGGGGGGCAGCTCCTCCACAAACACATAGACCAACTCCACTGTGGAGGAACCGGTAGGGCCAGGGGGGATGGGGAACAGGGAGAGCATGGGGCCGCCACAAGAAGCAACCCTGCCGAGCTTGCCAGGGTCGCTGGCAGAGGAACCTTACACAGCAGGGGAGATACCTCCACAGGATTGAGACAATACTCTGCTGACAGCAGCCCAAAGCAAGGAACCAGTGGTTACAGAACCTCAGGCAGCAGCCCCAGCTCCCCAGATCAAACCTCTGTGGTCGCTCAGAGACCGGCGGCCGCCCACTCATTTGAAAGACTATGTACCTTGAACTGGGGGGAGAAGTGTTGTGTCAGGCATTCGTCCCGGAAAATACAGCACAGCGCACCTATGGGCGGTGCCTGGAAGGGACGGACACAGCCTGCCTATGGCGATCAGTGGCGGGAAATTTAACTGGCCAGGATTGGACCTGACCAGGAAGAAGGTTGTTCTGGGAAATGTATGTAACAGGGGACCTGGCCTTGCCATGTTGTCTTTGTGATGTGCTCGCTAAAAAAGCATGTTGCCATCTGAACATCTCCGACTTCAGTACATTACAGATACCATCCAGTTTGACGAAAATGAAAGGATGCTGGACAGGGTATGTATATGGTGTTGGAAGGGGGAGGTTGAACATTGCTTGATACCTTGTTGTTCTGCTGCTTTTTTGAAAAAAAAATAATGCAAGTAGAGGGAAAGAGACAGAACGTTTTTGGCTTGCTGGAAGTGCAGAAACATCTGCTGGAGTCGTAAGTGGCTTGCAGGCTGAGTTCAGCAGGGGAGAAGTCAGCAATTAATCTGAAGTGTCACTGCAGGAGATGGAAATGGTCACGCAGGGCTTCTGGGGACACGGAGGCGGCTTCAGCAGGCCCAAACCACATATGTTTCTGGAACTTAAGCAACAAAAAATAGGCTAAAAGGTGGTTTGATACAACAAAGCCAGCTGTCCCTAAGAATACAGCTAAATCTGTGAGTTCCAGCTAAATCTGTGAGACCCGCATTCTGCCCCAAACATACCAACAACTTCCGGTGGATGAGTGAACGGCTGAGGTTCAGACCATCGTTACGCACGGGGGGCTTTCAAGGTGCGGAGGCTACCATTTGGGCTCAGCGTGGCTCCGGGAATTTTAGTCAAATATTTAGTCTATATTTAGTCAAATATAGACTAAATATCCCTATACAAATGAGCATGTCCTCAACAGTGGCCTACTAAGATCAAGAGGAACAGTAGCAATCCGTTAAGCTCTGGGTCTAAAGAATGCTGCCTGTCTTCCCAATGCTTCATTAAGGAAGCCAGAAAACACCAGGTAGCTCCCTTGTTCAATGAAAACAATGTACATGATTACATAACCACATGAAGAATATGCAGAACCAAAACCAATTGGAAAATGCATTTGAAGTTGCCATTTTCCACCTCTCCTTCCATCTTCTATAACCTTCCTTCCTTCCTTCCTTCCTTCCTTCCTTCCTTCCTTCCTTCCTTCCTTCCTTCCTTCCTTCCTTCCTTCCTTCCTTCCTTCCTTCCTTCCCTCCCTCCCTCCCTCCCTCCCTCCCTCCCTCCCTGCCTTGTCTTGTGGCTGACACACATCTGGCACTCGTGTCTCATGGCTCACAGACATCTGATGTTTATTCTGTGTGGCTCTTACTTTAAGCAAGTTTGGCCACCCTTGAAAATGCTAGTACCTTATATGGTAAAAAAAAAAAGTCAAAATGTTGTAACACACACACTGTTGCCAATACAATGGTCAAAAACCACCGATTTCTAGTACAATTCCAGACTTCCAGGGAAGTCGTAAAAAAATATTCAACACTCAAAAGTAGCATGAATATAAATTCTCCAAATGTGCACAAAATAGGTTCTCAATAGTTTTTAGAAGGTTAGACTCCCCGTTTTGATAAATATCTTTATTAAGAGATGCACCTATAAACAACTTAAGCCTTTACACTGCCATTCTCAAAACTATGCATCAAGTTCAGAATATTTAAGAAGGATATAGACAAGCTGGAATGAGTCCAGAGGAGGGCGACAAAGATGGTGAGGGGTCTGGAGTAGGGGTGTGCATTCGGTTCGGGTGGGTGAATACTGGGAGGCTTATTTGGAGTTAGGGTTAGAGGGTTCTGCTGCGGGTGGGGGCCTGGGGTGGGGCCAAAGAAACCTCCGAATCACTCCTGATTCGGAAGTATACGGTGCCGTATACTTCCAAATCCATTTTGAAGCTATTATACGGCTGCAGTATACGGCTCCCCGTATACTTCCGAATCAGGAGTGATATTCGGAAGTATACAGAAGTCCATGAAAACGGCGGGAAAGGAGCTTCTGCAACGTCAGGGGAGCTGCTTGCCTCCTTTCCCACCTTTGGAAACCTTTTACCGCCTCTCCCATAGCTTCTCTGGGATCAGGGAGGGAGGGAGGGGGAGAGAAGCCCCAGCAGCCAATCCAAAGCATGCATTTGCAAAATGCATTGCAAATGCATGCATTGTAGGGCTGCTGTGTAGCTGATGGCTGGGCTAATCCCCCAGCCATCAGCAACATTGTTGTTCTTTTGTTTACAGGCAGCATTCTTTGGACCCAGAGCTTAAAGGATCGCTATTGTTCCTCTCGGTCTTAGTAGGCCACTGTTGAGGACATGCTCATTCGTATAGGGATATCCAAGTAAACAGTGTTTTCTGGCCAATCACAGAGCAGTGGTATTTTTTGAAACTGCTCTGTGTAGGGCCAGAGAACCTTTTTAAGGAGTCTTATTGGCTGGACTCCATTCCATTGCTGCTGTGTTGGTGTGAGAGAGAGATTGTGCTGCGCTGGCCCTTGGCCTCAGCTGCTGCTGCTGCTGTCTTTCAGCCTTGCCTGACCTGCCTGGAGAAGAGAAGACTCAGAGTCCTTTTACTTATCCAGATTTGGGTGGGGGAGTACTGGGTAGTTTATTGGGGGTTAGGGGGTTCTGCTGGGGGTGGGAGGTTGCAAATTTGCCCATATCTTATTTTAGTGAGAGGACTTTTAAAAGTGCAGTGTCCTGTTAGTTTTTCTGATTTGGGTGGCTTGGATTTCTTGGGGTTAGGGTGAAGGTTTTTTTTTCGGGGGAGGGGTTGGTAAAGTTCTTGTATTGTTAAAAGTCAAGTTTTCAGTGTTTGATTTGTTGCTGCTGTGTTGTGCTGCTGTTGTTCCTTTTCTATTCTGATTCTGGTTCTTGGGTGGGGGGGGCTGTTTGGCTCAATTTTCATTGTTAAAAAGGTCACTTTTTAACAGTTGAGTTTTTTGGCTTTTCTCAGTGATCTGTTTGGATCTGTTGTTGATTGGATCTGTCCACCACTTCTCTTGTTTGAGAGTTGTGTTGTTTGGGGCAGGGCTGGAGACCTGGCATCTGTAGACTGTGTGTTCTGTAGCAGAGAAGCTGGCATCTGGGTGAGAGACCCAAAACCAACATGCTTGCTGTGCTTGGCCAGCTCTCCCCGTGTTGTTTGGGACAGGGCTGGAGAGCTGGCATCTGGGTTTGCTGCAGCCAGGTCTGCAGAGTAGACCTTGAGCAGATTGTGTTTTGTGTGGCAGTGATGATGGCAACTGGGTTTATATTGGATCCAGGCCAGCAGGGTTCATAGAGGAGATAGATGGATGTAGTGCATTTGGGTCCTATAGAGATTCTGTAGTGTGAAGTTAAGTTCGGCTTTGGGTGCCCCAGGAATTGGACCCCCTGGCCCAACCTTTTTGGGACTTAGGGGTTTTGTAAGGGAGAGTCCCCTGCGGGTTCTCTGCAGTTTTGGGGGCTCTCCCTCAACCCCCCTGCCCCCCAGTAGCCTCTAATTATGCCCTATGTTGCCATTGATTTCAATGGCCCATAGGGTATAATGGTGGAATAGGGACACCCTTTTGGGTGCCCCTGGAATGGGACCTTCTGGCCTAATCTTTTTGGAACTTGGGAAGCTTGTAGAGGAGAGTCCTCTGCAGGTCCCTTGCAAATTTGGGGGCTCTCCCTCAAACCCCCTCCCCTCCAGAAGGCTTCCAATATACTATATTTTGCCATTGATTCCAAAGGCCAAAGGGTATAATGGGGCTGTATATTCGGAAATAGCCGCGCATCTATCATATATACAGCTATTCCGAGTATGGGTATCTGAAATATACGGTATTCCGAATTTTTTGACCCCGTATATTTCCAAATCCATTTTTTTCTAATTTTTTTTTTTTTGCACACCCCTAGTCTGGAGACCAGGTCCTATGAGGAAAGGTTGAAGGAGCTGGGTATGTTTAGCCTGGAGAAGAGATGGCTGAGACGTGATAGGATCACCATCTTCAAGTACTTGAAGGGCTGTCATATAGAGAATGGGGTGGAACTGTTTTCTGTTGCCCCATAAGGTAGGACCAGAACCAATGGGTTGAAATTAAATCAAAAGAGTTTCCGGCTCAACATTAGGAAGAACTTCCTGACTGTTAGAGTAATTCCTCAGTGGAACAGAGTTCCTTGGGAGGCGGTGGGCTCTTCTGGTTGCATAGCCTTTCTCACAATCCCTGTTTTTTCATCATTAAGGAAACCAGCATCAGGGAAATCTGGATGCCAGCTAGTATCAGCAGGTCTCTCTCATGCTTCAGTGGGAGACTTTCCACCCTCGATATATGAACATACGAAGCTGCCTTATATTGAATCAGACCCCCCTTGGTCCATCAAAGTCAGTATTGTCAACTCAGACTGGCAGCAGCTCTCCAGGGTCTCAAGCGGAGGTTTTTCATATCTACTTGCCTGGACTCCTTTTAGTTGGAGATGCCAGGGATCAAACCTGTGACCTATTGCTTACCAGGCATATGCTTGAGAATCAGTTTGGTTAGTGGTTAAGTGCGTGGACTCTTATCTGGGAGAACCGGGTTTGATTCCCCACTCCTCCACTTGCACCTGCTGGGATGGCCTTGGGTTAGCCATAGCTATTGCAGGAGTTGTCCTTGAAAGGGCAGCTGCTGTGAGAGCCCTCTCAGCCCCACCTACCTCACAGGGTGTCCGTTGGGGGGAAAGAAGATATAGGAGATTGTAAGCCGCTCTGAGTCTCTGCTTCAGAGAGAAAGGCAGGTATAAATCTGCAGTCATCATCTTCTTCTTCTTGCTAGAATGTGGGAGGGAAGGTGCCATGGGATAGCCTAGTCACGTCAGATCTAAAAAGGTAAGCAGGGTTGGTACTTGGATGGGAGATCAGCAACAGAGACCCAGCAGACAAGAAGAAGAAGATATTGGATTTATATCTCACCCTATTACTCTAAATCTCAGAGCAGTCACAATCTCCTTTAACCCCCACCCCCCAACAGACACCTTGTGAGGTAGGCAGGGCTGAGAGAGCTCTCACAGCAGCTGCCCTTTCAAGGACAACCTCTGCCAGAGCTATGAACATATGAAGCTGCCTTCTGCTGAATCAGACCTTCGGTCCATCAAAGTCAGTATTGTCTACTCAGACTGGCAGCGGCTCTCCAGGGTTTCAAGCTGAGGTTTTTCACACCTACTTGCCTGGACCCTTTTTAGTTGGAGATGCCAGGGATTGAACCTAGGACCTTCTGCTTTCCAAGCAGATGCTCTACCACGGAGCCACCATCCCTCCCCTATGGCTATGGCTGACCCAAGGCCATTCCAGCAGCTGCAACTGGAGGAGTGGGGAATCAAACCCTGTTCTCCCAGATAAGAGTCCGCACGCTTAACCACTACACCAAACTGGCTCTCTCGGTACTTGGTAAAACCTCAGCTACATCAGCTAAGCACATTGGGTTGCAGTGAGACAGCTGGACAGGTTGGCTTTCTTTTCCTAAACACCACAGAAAGCTCAGGGTGATGCCATCTCCATTGTAGGGTTGCCAGCCTCTAGGTGGGGACTGGAGATCTCCCAGTATTACAACCAGGTTTTTTTATTGAGCAGGAATGCATAGGAACACAGTTCCGGCTGGCTTGGCATCAGGGAGTGTGACCTAATATGCAAATGAGCTCCTGCTGAGCTTCTGTTAAAAAAAAGCCCCATGTGAAACAATGGTGCCATAAGGTTGCGGCCTAATATGCAAATGAGTTCCTGCTGGGCTTTTTCTACAGAAAAGGCCCCAATTACAACTGATCTTCAGACAATAAGAAATCAGTTCCAGTGGAGAAAAGGGCTGCTTTGGAGGGTGATCTCTATGGCGTTGTATAGTGCTGAGGTCCCTCCCCTCCCCAGACCCTCATCTCCTCAAGCTCCTTTCCCCAAACGTCCAGATATTTCCCAACCCAGAGCAGGTAACCTTACTTCCATAGCAGGGCTTACTTCTGAATCATTGTTAGGGAGGGACGATGGCTCAGTGGTAGAGCATCTGCTTGGTAAGCAAAAGGTCTCAGGTTCAATCCCTGACATCTCCAACTAAAAAAGGTCCAGGCAAATACGTTCAAAAAACCTCAGCTTGAGACCCCGGAGAGCCGCTGCCAGTCTGACTTTGATGGACTGAGGGTCTGATTCAGTATGTTCCAATAACCTAGCAATGCGTAGAAGAAGACAACCTCTGCCAGAGCTATGGCCACCCCAAGGCCATTCCAGCAGCTGCAAGTGGAGGAGTAGGGAATCAAACCTGGTTCTACCAGATAGGAGTCTGCACACTTAACCACTACACCAACCTGGCTTTAACTATAATACATTTAAAAAACCTGCAGATAATTCCAGTTTCAGTGTTACAACTTAAAACTCTGAGTGGGTGGCCAAACTTGTTTAATGTAAGGCCCTCATAGAATAAAGCTCAGATGTTTGAGACCCACAAGACGAGGGAGGGAGGGAGAAGAAGACTGCAGTTTTATACCCCATCCTTCTCTCTGAATCACAGACTCAGAGTGGCTCATAATCTCCTATATCTCCTCCCCCCACAACAGACACCCTGTGAGGTGGTGGGGCTGAGAGAGCTCTCGCAGCAGCTGCCCTTTCAAGGACAACTCCTGTGAGAGCTATGGCTGACCCAAGGCCATTCCAGCAGCTGCAAGTGGAGGAATGGGGAATCAAACCTGGTTCTCCCGGATAAGAGTCTGCACGCTTAACCACTACACCAAACTGTAAGGTAGGTGGCTGCTATTTTATAATGCCAGGAGGGGACCTACTGAGGTCAAAATGTCGTACGTTTGCATAAACAAGGGGAAGCAAGAAATGTATCTGGCTGAGCAGCGGAAAACAGAAAGACACAACAAACAGCATTGTGGTGAGAGTTGTCCTGTTCCAGGCGTCGCTTTTAAGCAGCGATGCAAAAAGCCTGAAGTCAGTCTGTTCTGTGCGCGCACAACTCTTCGGAATGAGCCCAAGTGGCCCTGTGCATTTCACATGCCTGCCTCAATGCATACACAAGCTCTATCAGACTTATTAGTGAGATCTATTGATCTTTGCTAGCAGGGGTTTTTTTGTAGCAGGAAGTCCTTTGCATATTAGGCCACACCCCCTGATGTAGCCAGTCCTCCGAGCTTACATGCCTTTTAGTACAAGGCATACTATAAGCTCCAGGAGGACTGGCTGCATCAGGGGTGTGTGGCCTAATACGCAAAGGACTTCCTGCTACAAAAAAAAGCCCTACTCTAGGCCCCCAGTAGGGGTCAATCCCCAGAGGTCACCACAACTTCCAGGTGCACACACATATTCACACACACACAAAGCAAAAAAAACAAACAAACACCCAAAATGCTGTTGGTCTTAGAGGTGCTTCTGGCCTCAAACTAGGGTTGCCAAGTCCAATTCAAGAAATATCTGGGGACTTTGGGGGTGGAGCCAGGAGACATTGGGGCGGAGCCAAAAGCAAGGGTGTGACAAGCATAATTGATCTTCAAGGAAGTTCTGGCCATCACATTTAAAGGGACTGCACATCTTTTTAAATGCCTTCCTTCCACAGGAAATAATGAAGGATAGGGGCACCTTCTTTTGGGGCTCATAGAATTGGACCCCCTGGTCCAATCTTTTTGAAACTTGGGAGGTATTTTGGGAAGAGGCACTAGATGCTATACAGAAATTTTGGTGCCTCTATCTCAAAAAACACCCCCCCAGAGCCCCTAATACCCGCTGATCAATTCCCCATCATTCCCTACGGGAATCGTTCATGGAGGTGCATGATGGCTCTGGGGGTGGGACTTCCCCCGCTGGCCAGCTGGCTGGGGGAGGGGGGAAGCCTGTAAAACCGGGGGATCCCCCTCTGGGACCTGGGGATTGGGAAGCCTACCTCAAACCCAGGGGTGGAATTCTAGCAGGAACTCCTTTGCATATTATGCCACAAACCCCTGATGCAGCCAATCCTCCAAGAGCTTACAATAGAGCCCTTTACTAAGAGCCCTGTAAAATCTTGGAGGGTTGGCTACATTGGAGGGGGGTGTAGCCTAATATGCAAAGGAGTTCCTGCTACAAAAAAAGCCCTACTTGCAAGCCAGATATTGCAATATTTTAAAGGTTTTATGTAATGTACTTGATATAATGCAACTCAACGCTTTCTCAGAACTGTGTTGTTGTTGTTTTGCCACTGAAGACAGATTTCTCTCCATTGTGGGGCTTGACATTGTCTATGAAAGTGACACATTTATGAACTGTGGTCTTCCTGCCAAGGAAACCTTGGTTAAAGAAGACAAATGTTGTGTAGATTCGTTTCAACTGCCAATCAAACCTCGCAAGCTGAACTTGACGAGGGGGTCTCATCAGCCTCGGAGTCTCTTAGTATATGTGTCAAATTGGTTACATCAGGAAGAGACGTTCCAAGAGACGAGAACAAAATAACTTTCCTCTCCTTGAATCTGAGTGAAATTTTTCAGATGAGAGAGATGAAAAGTTTCAAAAGTCCAGTCCAATGGTACATTGGGATGCTTCCATCCAGGTAGGGCCGGTGCGTGGGAGTAGGCATACTAGGCAAATTTCTAGGGTGCCAACTCCCAGAATGGGTGGGGGTTGGTGCCCCCTCCCTGCTCGCACCGCCCCCAAGCCTTGCTTACCATCTGCAGTGCCTGCTAAATGCAGCAAGCACTGCTGAGGAAAAGTGCCAACTGTTTTTTCTGGGCTGTAAGGGCCAAGAAAACACAGCACTTCTCGTCCACATTGCCTGCTGAACGCAGCAAGTGCTGCTGAGCAGAAGTGCCGACTGCTTTTTTCTTGGCTTTAAGGGGTGGGGAAGCCAAAAGAAAACAACGTTTCTCATTCGCAGCACCTGCCAAACTTGGCAAGCGCTGCTGAGGGGATGCACTGAGTGCTGGCGTGATGACGTCACCTCTGAGTGATGTCATCAGGCCACGCATGCACACAGCACGTGCACAACAAATGAACTGGGGGAGAGCGCGCATTGAGGTTTTGCCTTAGACGGCAGAACCCCGTGCACCTGGCCTGCCTCCAGGTGGGAACTGGGGACTCCCCAGAATTACAGCTCATCTCCAGGCTGCAAAGGTCAGTTCCCCTGCTGAAAACTGGTGTTTTGAGAGTTGACTCTGTGACCTTGTACCCCACTGAGGTCTCTGTCCTCTTAAGGCTCCACCCCCGAATCTCCAGGAGTTTCCCAACCTGGAGCCAGCAACCTCATCCCCAGTACTTTCTTTGTAGCAGGAAGTCATTCACATATTAGGCCACACCCCCTGATATAACCAATCCTCCTGGAGCTTACAGTAGGCCCTGTACTAAGAGCCCTGTAAGCTTTTGGAGGATTGGCTACATCAGGGGTGTGTGGCCTAATATGCAAAAGAGTTCCTGCTACAAAATAAAGCCCTGTATACATCCAAGAGTTCTGAAAGAACTCAAATGTGAACTTCTGGACCTCCTGACAAAAGTATGCAATCTATGACTAAACTCTGCCTCCGTTCTTGGGAGTTCTGACCATCACATTTAAAGGGACCACACACCTTTTTGGAAATGTTGGAAATAATGAAGGATAGGGGCACCTTTTTGGGGGGCTTATAGAATTGGACCCCCTGGTCCAATCTTTTAAAAACTTGAAGGGGGTATTTTGGGGAGAGGCACAGGATCTATGCTGAAAATTTGGTGCCTCTATCTCAAAAAACAGCCCCCCCCTCAGTACCCCAGATACCCATGGATCAATTTTCCATTTTACCCTATGGGAGTTGGTCTCCATAGGGAACAATGTAGTGCCCAATGGACATTTCCCTCCTCCCCCCCTTTCTGATGACCCTGAAGCGAGGGGGGGCCCTCCAAAATAGGGATCCCCTGCCCCCATCTGATGATTGGCAATCCTATGACAAGGTTGAATCCATGCAAAAAGTAAGAGGTGGAAAGCTAGTCCAAGTGAGATTAATAAACGGGAACCTAGGCTGTGGCAAATCAAATGCAAGACTGTGATCAGGTAGGCAAAAAAAAAAAACTATGAGAAGCATATTGCAAAAAACATAAAGACCAACAAAGACCCTGGAAACCAGCCAGGGAGGCAGTGGGGCCCTTGGATGACCAAGGGGTAAAAGGATTACTGAAGGAGGACAGGGAAATGGCTGAGAAGCTGAATGCATTTTTTGCCTCAGTCTTCACTGTGGAAGATTAGAAGTGTTTGCCAGCTCCAGAACCACTAATTTTGGAAGGGGTGTTGGAAGACCTGAGTCAAATTGAGGTGACAAGAGAGGAGGAATTAAAAACTAATAATTAAAAACTGATGAATTAAAAACTAATAATTCACCAGGTCTGGATGGCATATAGACAAGAGTTCTGAAAGTTGAACTTGTGGATCTCCTGACAAAAATATGTACTCTTTCATTTAAATCTGCGTCCGTTCCTGAGGACTGGAAGGTAGCAAATGTCACCCCCATCTTTAAAAAGGGTTCCAGAGGAGATCTGGGAAATTGCAGGCCAGTCAGTCTGACTTCAATACTGGGAAAGTTGGTAGAAACTATTATCAAGGACAGAATGAGTAGGCACATTGATGAACACAAGTTATTGAGGAATATTCAGCATGGGTTCTGTAAGGGAAGATCTTGCCTCACTAACCAGTTACAGTACTTTGAGGGGATGAACAAGCATGTGGACAAAGGGGACCCAATAGATGTTGTTTACTTTGACTTCCAGCAAGCTTTTTGATAAAGTTCCTCATCCAAGGCTCCTTAATAAGCTCAAGAGTCATGGAATAAAAGGACAGGTCCTCTTGTGGATCAAAAACTGGCTAATTAATAGGAAGCAGAGAGTGAGTATAAATGGGCAGTCTTCACAGTGGAGGACGGTAAGCAGTGGGGTGCCGCAGGCTCAGTACTGGGTCCCATGCTCTTTAACTTGTTCATTAATAATTTGGAGTTGGGAGTAAGCAGTGAAGTGGCCAAGTTTGCAGATGACACTAAATTGTTCAGGGTGGTGAGAACCAAAGAGGATTGTGAGGCACTCCAAAAGGATCTGTTGAGGCTGGGTGAGTGGGCGTCAATGTGGCAGATGAGGTTCAATGTGGCCAAGTGCAAAGTAATGCACATTGGGGCCAAGAATCCCAGCTACAAATACAAGTTGATGGGGTGTGAACTGGTGAAGACTGACCAAGAGAGTGATCTTGGGATTGTGGTAGATAACTCACTGAAAAGTTATCTCAAGACTGTGTGATTGCAATAAAAAAGACCAACGCCATGCTGGGAATTATTAGGAAAGGAATTGAAAACAAATCAGCCAGTATCATAATGCCCCTGTATAAATTGGTGGTGCAGTCTGATTGGGAATACTGTGTACAATTCTGGTCACTGCACCACAAAAAAGATATTATAGCATTGGAAAAAGTGAGAAAAGGGCAACTAGGTTTGGAACACTTTCCTTATGAAGAAAGGTTGAAACGCTTGGGGCTCTTTAGCTTGGAGAAACGTCGACTGCGGGTTGACATGATAGAGATTTACAAGATTATGCATGGGATGGAGAAAGTAGAGAAAGAAGTACTTTTCTCCCTTTCTCACAATACAAGAACTCGTGGGCATTCAATGAAATTGCTGAGCAGTCAGGTTAAAAAGGAT
Source organism: Heteronotia binoei (assembly GCF_032191835.1). Classification (NCBI taxonomy): domain Eukaryota; kingdom Metazoa; phylum Chordata; class Lepidosauria; order Squamata; family Gekkonidae; genus Heteronotia; species Heteronotia binoei. The sequence goes on along the minus strand of NC_083225.1, from coordinate 7,005,106 downwards.
AAAAGGAAGTACTTCTACACCCAAAGGGTGCATATGCACACACACACATTGGCCATTGTGTGGCACAGAGTGTTGGACTGGATGGGCCATTGGCCTGATCCAACGAGGCTTCTCTTCTGTTCTTAAATGTAGAGGAGCATTTTCCTGCCCTCGTACGGGAGTGGGGTGGGGGGTGGGGTCTATGTCAGAACTAATCTTATTGTCGCATTTCCAAACACACCTCCTGGGGATCTCCCTCTTGCAATTAATGCTTCCTCTCTGCCAATTAAGTCTTTCATTTATTATTTATTTACTAAGCTCTTTCTATCCCACTGCGTTCAACTCTAAAAGCCTCTCTGGGGAGTAGGATAAAAACCCGTATAAAACAAAGCAATAACCGAAAGGGAACGGCACTGAAGACAAGCCCTACCAACCTTGGAATAATGACCTTATTTAAATGTCATTCAATTTTAATTAAGAATAATCACAAAACTATCAGGGAAATCAGAGAACAAAAAGTCAAAGGTCAGGAGATTACTGGAGCTTCAGTGGGGTACAGTGGCATAGGGACCACCCTCCAAAGCAGGGGTCTTGAATTCATTTGTTATGAAGAAGAAGAAGAAGACTGCAGTTTTATACCCTGCCCTTCTCTCTGAATCAGAGACTCAGAGCAGCTTATAATCTCCTTTACCTTCTTCCCCCACAACAGACACCCTGTGAGGTGGGTGGGGCTGGAGAGGGCTCTCCCAGCAGCTGCCCTTTCAAGGGCAACCTCTGCCAGAGCTATGGCTGACCCAAGGCCATTCCAGCAGCTGCAAGTGGAGGAGTGGGGAATCAAACCCGGTTCTCCCAGATAAGAGTCTGCACACTTAACCACTACACCAAACCAGACGGATCTGACATAAATGAGTCCTTGTTGGGCCAGGCCATGTGTGTCATAAAATGCAATGCCACATAGCATAGGTATAAACTTAATAAAGGACACAGAAAACCATTTTTTTTAAAGCTTAAAATAAAACATGCTTAAAATGTTAGCACTCATTGGTCTTAAAGGTGCTTTCTTTGCATCTCTCCTGTGGGATCCAGGGAACTGGGCAAAGGAAGCTCTGGCTCTTTCCTTGCTTCCCCAGGGATCCAGGAGGGGGAGAAGCCTCAGCCAATAGAAGGAAGAGATGCTTGGCTCACACTGTGCTGTGCGATTGAGAGGTCCTGGCAAAACAAGCTTTTCCTCTCCCCTTCCTCCCCAAGGGAGGAGCCTCAGCCAATGGAGAAAATAGAGGCTTTGCTCTGTGACTCCTGTGCAATTGAGCAAGTCTGGCAAAGCAAGCTCAGATGCAGAAAGAAGCAAGAGAGAGGAAGAAGGAAGCAGATGACAACCAGTTCCTCGGGCACCTGATAGGGGCTGAATGTTTGACACCCCTGCTCCAAAGTGTCCATCTTCTCCAGGGGAACTGATCTCTATAGTCTGGAGATGAGCTCTAATTCCAGTGAATCCCCAGGTTCCACCTGGAAGCTGCATCCTTATTTCCCGCAAACCTTTCACTTCCCAAAGTCCTCCTCCCTTAAAAAAATCTTCAGAAACATCTCACCTTGGATTTGGTAACCCAACGGCTAAAGATGTCATTCCAAAGATGAGTGGAAGTGGGCCTTTCCAAACAACAACGACACGTGCCTGGGATCATCTTTCCTATATGCTTCAGATCATAGTAGGGTTGCCAAGTCCAATTCAAGAAATAGCTGGGGACTTTGGGGGTGGAGCCAGGAAACATTGGGCCAGAGCCAGGAACAAGGATGTGACAAGCATAACTGAACTCCAAGGGAGTTCTGGCCATCACATTTAAAGGGACAGCACGCCTTTTTAAATGCCTTTCTTCCATAGGAAATAATGAAGGATAGGGGTACCTTCTTTTGGGGCTCATAGAATTGGACCCCCTGGTCCAATCGTTTTGAAACTTGGGAGGTACTTTGAGGAGAGGCACTAGATACTATACTGAAAACTTGGTGCCTCTACCTCAAAAAACAGCTCCCCCAAACCCCCCGAAACCTCCAGATCAATTCCCCATTATACCCTATGAGAATTGATCTCCACATAGGGAATAATGAAGTGCTCAGCAGACGTTTCTCTCCCCCGCTCCCCCCTGTTTCTGGTGACTCTGAAGTGAGGGATTGGCCTCTACTCATGAGTTGCTGCCAACTTCTTCCAAGTAACACAGACACCCCATCCCAAGAGGAAGCCTTTCCAATAGGAGACTGAAGCCTCCGGAGGGGAAAAAGTCACATGGTGGCTTTGGGGGTGGGGCTTTTCCCTGCCGGCCAGCTGACTGGGGGTGGGAAGAAGCCTGGGAAAGTGGAAGAAACCCTGCTGGGACATGGGGATTGGCAAGCCTAGATCATAGAGGGAAAAAAGACCAGATAAATAAATGTTTAAACACGTTGTAGGGGAAGAAGGTTTTTAGGCCTCTTCTGAAATGCAAACCTAATCTAAAAATAAGTTATTGTTGCACTGTTCCTTTGTGAGTTGCCTCTTCTTTGTACCCTATTTTTAAACGCCTTCCCCTTGTGCATTTCCTTACCTTTTGTTCTCATCTTGTTTCATTAGTTCTACATTGTTTATTGTTGATTTAAAAAAAAAAACAACCCTCAAATCCTGTGTATTTGCTCTTCCGTGTTTCTATTCCCTTGGATAGATCCTCGCCTCTCTTAAGTTTGTGGAGGTCTATGCACCATCATTATTTCCTAAATACTCTTTGATCTCATTCACTCTCTCTGAGCCATTTGTTACTTTCTTCTGCATGCATTTTTTTCCCCTTGTCTTCAAATTACTTGACCTGTAAGCACTCGCTTTCTTCCAAGCTCCATTTCCCACATCTTTTATCTCTCCCCACTTGGTCTTTTCATTCTCTAAACCTTTGGCTATGGAAAATGTGTTAAGTTCATCTTTTATCTGACAGCCAGTTTGGTGTAGTGGTTGTGGACTTTTATCTGGGAGAACCAGTTTTGATTCCCCACTCCTCCACTCACACCTGCTGGAATGGCCTTGGGTCAGCCAAAGCTCTCATAGGAGTTGTCCTTGAAAGGGCAGCTGCTGTGAGAGTCCTCTCAGCCCCACCCACCTCACAGGGTGTCTGTTGTGGGGGGAGCAAATATAGGAGATTGTAAGCTACTCTGAGACTCTGAAATTCAGAGTGGTGGCGGGATGTAAATCCAATATCTTCTTCTTCATCTTCTTCTTCAAAGCCTGAAGATAAACACCATGTTTCTAGCATTTCAAGCATTTCTAGCATTTCAAGCATTTCAAGCATGGCGTCGCGCTCGTGACGAAGCTACGAGAACATCATATAGGTCATTTATGAGGGCCTATGAGATGGCTATTCGGACTGCAAAGAAGGAATACTTTGCATCCAGAATCGCATCTGCGACCTCGTGCCCAGCACAATTGTTTAGTATAATTCGGTCATTAACAGAACTGCCGCAGGGCAAACAAAATAGTAGAGAATTGGAAATAGGCTGTGAGGCTTTCGCGAGCTATTTCGCAGATAAGGTCTCGTCACTCCGACACGACCTACCCGCCATAATTAATACAGTAGATGAACTTGGGGCACCGAGCACATCTTCTAGTTCAATTCTGGATTCTTTCAGTCCACTCAGTCTGGAGGAAGTCGACAGGACCCTTGCAGCTGTACGCCCTACGACCTGTAGGTTAGATCCGTGCCCGTCTTGGCTTATAAAGGCTAGCCAAGCGTGGCTACGTGAACCACTACAGGACATCATCAATAGGTCCCTGATTGAAGGGATCTTTCCCACACCTCTTAAAGAGGCAGTGGTCCGTCCCCTCTTAAAAAAAACCATCAGCAGACCCGGCCACATTGGCGAACTATCGGCCGGTGTCAAACCTTCCCTTCCTGGGTAAGGTCATAGAGCGGGCGGTGGCGACTCAGCTGCAGGGATTCCTGGAGGACACTTCCGCACTGGATCCATTCCAGTCCGGCTTTCGGCCAGGTCACGGGACGGAGACAGTTCTGGTCGCCCTCATGGATGATCTTATGCGACATCTGGATCAGGGCGGTTCTGCAGTGCTGCTGTTACTAGATCTGTCAGCCGCTTTTGATACGGTTGACCACCAGCTAATGACTGACCGCCTCACCGATGTGGGGATACAGGGATCTGCCTTGCAGTGGCTGACTTCCTTTCTCCAAGATCGGGGACAAAGGGTGGTGATAGGGGAGGAAGCATCCCAGAGGCACCCCCTTAGTTGCGGGGTGCCGCAGGGAGCGGTCCTATCCCCGATGTTATTTAATATCTATATGCGCCCCCTTGCCCAGATAGTCAGGAGGTATGGACTGGGTTGCCATCAATATGCGGATGACACCCAGCTCTACTTAATGATGGGTGGCCAGTCTGACTGTACCCCGGAAAATCTAGACCTGGCATTACAAGCCGTGGCCTCCTGGCTCAGACTGAGTCGGCTGAAATTGAATCCGACGAAGACGGAGGTTCTCTACCTGGGTCGGGGCGGTCCGGGGAGAGAGATCCAGCTGCCGGCCCTTGACGGGGTGCCACTAATACCGGTCCCCAAGGTCAAGAGCTTAGGCGTGCTCCTCGAGTCCTCCCTTACAATGGAGGCTCAGGTGGCAGCCACTGTTAGATCTGCCTTTTTCCATCTCCGGCAAGCACGGCAGCTGGCCCCTTACCAGGACCGCAGCGACCTAGCGACGGTAATCCATGCTACGGTCACCTCAAGAATAGATCACTGTAATGCTCTCTACATGGGGCTACCCCTGACGCTAACCCGGAGACTACAACTAGTGCAGAACGCTGCGGCACGGCTGTTAATGGGGCTACCACGACGGGAGCACATTCGGCCAGTGCTGAGAGAGCTACACTGGTTGCCTGTTGTGTTCCGAGTTCGCTTCAAGGTGTTGGTATTAACCTTTAAAGCCCTTTATGGTCAGGGACCTGCCTATCTACGGGACCGCCTTTCCCCATATATCCCCCAGAGAGCACTGCGATCAGGGACAAAAAATCTGCTGTCTGCCCCTGGCCCAAAAGAAGCCAGGCTATCCGCAACAAGATCTAGGGCCTTCTCGGTGGCAGCACCAGAACTCTGGAACACCCTCCCAGAAGCTGTAAGGGCCCTGCGGGATTTGTCGGCGTTCCGCAGGGCCTGTAAGACCGAACTGTTTAGGCAGGCTTTTCTGGTTGACTGAAAATGGGCTGCCACCGGACATCCTACAGAAGCTGGCGGTCATAGTCAGAACCCAATACCGCCAGACTAGATTGAGATAGCGTACTAGTTTTTAACTTGATAAATGTTTTATGGTTTTATATGTTTTATGGAATTGATTGTTTTTATGATACTGTAAGCCACCCTGAGTCCGCTTGCTGAGAGGGCGGGATATAAATGTAAAGTAATAAATAAATAAATAAATAAATAGTTACTGCAGATAAAAGTAGTTTTCTAGTTACCTTGTGATTATGAAACACTGAGGCAACTCGGAGAATAATGAGGTATGGAGGTGAGCAGGATTCACATCAGGAGCTACAGAAGTGCCGCTCCTGAACCTTTCTGAGGGTTCCCCCTTCTCCTCTCCACCTACCCTGTCCATAGTAGGTGCAGCTGCATAACAATCCCTGGATTAGGAGTAGGCTTCCCAAACCTCCCGCCCTGCCGGGGGACCCCTGGATTAGCAGCCTCATCCCCCGCTCTCCAAAAATGTGGTAGTGGAGGGGTGGGGGGGTGGGAAAACAGCTCAGTGTCTCTTTCCCTACCTGCCTTCCTCCCTTGCAGGCTTTAGGCTTCTCCCTTCCTCCGGGTCACAAAGACCTGCCCACCACCGGTTCGCTCCAGTCCGGCCTCCCTTTGCGAGGTGCATGCTGGGACTCATAGTCCTTGCATCCTCTCCGGCTCCCACAGGCATTTCCTCGGGGAGTCTGGCCAGCAGAGGGGGGGAGCTCCGCCCCCAGAGGACCATGTGCGTTTCTACCTCCGGAGGCTTCAGTCGCTGATTGAAAGGCTTCCTCTTGGGATGGGGTGTCTGTGTTACTTTGAAGAAAATGGCAGCAACTCGTGAGTAGAGAGGCCAATCCCCCTTCAGTGTTGCCAGAAATGGTGTGTGTGGGGGGGGGGGAGGAAGTCTGCTGAGTACATTATTCTCTATGTGGAGATCGATTCTCATAGGGTATAATGGGGAATTGATCTGGAGGTTTCAGGGGCTCTGGGGGCGCTGTTTTTTGAGGTAGAGGCACCAAATTTTCGGTATACTATCTAGTGGCTCTCCCCAAAGTATCCCTCAAGTTTCAAAATGATTGGACCATGGGGTCCAATTCTATGAGCCCCAAAAGAAGGTGCCCCTATCCTTCATTATTTCCTATGGAAGGAAGACATTTAAAAAGGTGTGCGGTCCCTTTAAATGTGATGTCCAGAACTCCCTTGGAGTTCAATTATGCTTGTCACAGCCTTGTTCCTGGCTCCGCCCCGATGTCTCCTGGCTCTACCCCAAAAGTCTCCTGGCTCCACCCCCAAAGTACCCAGATATTTCTTGAATTGGACTTGGCAACCCTAATTAGGAGAGCAGGCAGCCGGCCAGCCACCAGGAACTTTGTCACACCCCCAGCAGCCCTCAATAACCCCTGAAGAAGCCTGCACCATTCTTTCTCCACTTCTGATGTGATTTTGGGCAGTGGGTGGCTTGCTGGCCTTTTGACAGGGGCAGCAGCCCAGGTGGCCCAATCAGGCCTCACTCACTTGGGGCTCTTTTTTCTTGCATCGGGTTGCTTTTGGCTGGGGGTGGGCGGCATATGCTAATAAGTTATGCTAATGAGCTCCGCCACCTATTTTTCTACAAAATGATCCCTGGGGGGGTTAGTGGAACCAAATAGTTAACTCTGAAGTTAGTGGAAAGTGAAATGGATCCTTTTGATGCAGCAGATAGTGAGATCCGAACAATCAACCAGGTCCAACTTTCCTGGCAACAGGGAGTAGGAGGAAGGGGTCCAGGACCGTGGGGGGCGGGGTGGAGCGATGTTGTCTCTGCACATGATGTGATCAGTGCAATGACATCACATGGAAGTGTCGTCATCATGCTAAGGATTCTGTGAATCAACACTCTAGCATTTTTGCAAAAACTCGATGGTTACCATAGAGTTTTTGGCCAAAATACTAGAGCTTCAATGCATGGCGTTCCCAGCTCAATAACGACATTTTGTGTGACATCATTATGCCAATGACATTGATACGTGATGAGCCTCTTTAGAGGTGGGGCCTTAGGGGTGAGGTTTAGGATTGGAGTCCCAAAAACCAGGGCATCTAGCAACCCTACAAAGTCTATACATGTGGCCAAAGGTTGTACCATAGCAAGGATTTGAGGAAATGCCAACACCATGCTTTATTGGAGGCCTTCAGAATGTGTACAGCAAATGCCTAGCATGGCCTGGGGCTAGACTTCCACCATATATAATCCATAACACAGGGTTTAGGTAGCCGGCTCAAGGTTGACTCAGCCTTCCATCCTTCCAAGGTCGATAAAATGAGTCCCCAGCTTGCTTGGGGGGGAAGTATAGATAATTGAGGAAGGCAATGGAAAACCACCCCATAAAAAGTCTGCCAGGAAAACATTGTGATGCGACGTGGTCCCAAAGTCGGAAACGACTGGTGCTTGCACAGGGGACTACTTTTACCTTTTTTATCTGTCATGTAAAATTGCTTGCTGACTATAACATTAATTGTCAATTCAGATAATGCGGAAATTTCTGTGCTAAAAATGAGATTTTCCACAAGGCTGTTTTCCATGATTTAGATTCTCTTCTGTAAATAATTTACATTAATAAAGTGAGAACATCAGGACTGTGTAGGATGGTGTTAAGTTTTGGGTCTAAAATGAGGACCGTCTTTTCTAATGAGGGGCAGTTGAATCGTACCATATGCTCTGAGGTTCGAAATTAGCAGATCCATCTGTTAAACAATTTGTCATTCCCCCCCTCCTCAATTGTATTTGCACTTCCTGTTCATTGAGCTCTGAGTAAGATTATTAAGCAACAATTTTGGTTCTAAAATCCAGAGCCTTTTATCAAGAGATTGTAAGGTGATATTCAGCAGGTGCTGACTGTAACACCCTTTAGAAGGGGCTGCCCTTGACACAAACCCGAAAGCTGCAACTAATGCAGAACACTGCAGCCAGGTTGTTACTGGAGCTACCTTTACGGGTGCATATCCAACCTGCGCTGGAGATGTTGCATTCCAGGCTCTCTTCAAAATGTTGGTGATGACCTTCAAAACCCTATATGGCCTGGGACCTGCCTACCTCTGGGACCATCTTTCCCCACATGAGCCTCAGAGAGTATTACGATCAAGTTCCCAAAACCTTGTAATGATTCCCAGCATGAAATATGTTCAGCTGTCCACCATTAAAGCAAGGGCCTTTTTGGTGGTGGCCCCTACCCTCTGGAATGCTCTCCCTGAAAACATCAAGGCCCTGTGAGACTTGCCACAATTCCACAGGGCCTGCAAGACAGTCCTGTTTAAACAGGCTTTTAACAACTAATGAAGACATCCAGTACTTCACCGCCCTGCAGCCTTAATATCTATCCCGACCCTAGACAGAAGCATAAGGCACTTAATAGCATCTAATGACACTACAGCAAACAGCGCTAACCAAGAATTAACAACAATGCCATCGAGCGACTAAAATTGTATGTGTTAAGGTGTTTTAATGATTTTTATGATTTTACTGTAATATTTACTCTTGTGTGTTTTAACTGCTGTTAGCCGCCCTGAGCCCAATAGGGGAGGGCGGGATATAAATATAACAAAATAAATAAAATAAAATAAATGATGTAAAGATCTCCTTGAAAAGAGTGAAGCTTGGTGATCCTGGAACATGCAACATTAGCAGTTACCCATGGATTTATACATGATAAGGAAATAAATATAAATTGAATAAATAAACTCCGGGAGCTAGGGCTCCACAGTTCAACAAGAAGCTTCATTTGTATATCTGTTTGCCAAAATACTACTCTGGTGGTTTAAGCCACCCTGGGGATGGCAGGCACGTGCCCCCCAAAAGTGCATCTGCATGCTCCCATCGGCCTGCCGACCCCATCCTGCCCCTGTCCCCAACTTAGCGGGAGCCAGCTTTAAAAGACACCACTTTCAAAGTGGTGTCTTTTCACTGGGGTGACTCCAAGGGTGTTTTTACACTGACAGTTTGTGACTATCACTGCATTGGAAACTCACCTTTTACATTACCTAACATTCTCACAACTGTTTTGCATCGTTGCTGCCAGAAGCATCTACATTTGTTTCGGTGAGATGAGTTCCGGCGCTGCTGCTGCAACGTTTTTCTCGAAACTAGCTTTGACCCGGTCATTTCTCTACAGACATTTCAAACTTGTATTGTAGAAGTTTTCATGTGTTTTAAAAGACTCCTCCAAAAGCCACAAGGTGCAGTAATTTGCATGAGAACTGACAGCACTTGAAATTTTTACATATTATTGCTTGCCTCATCTTGTAATTTAAATTTGTATTATTTCTGCAGCGTTGACACAATTGTATACATTTAACTAAGCACTGGTATTCCCTCTGCCCTCTGATCAGAGACCCCCCCCTCAGTTGAAACACTTTCAGCGGGAAATATAAAAGTTTGGCTACGCAAAGTGAGCGCAGCAAATCCACCAATGTAAAAGGAAAATAATTAAAGCGGAACGGTGGCAGGTGATTTGAAGACTCTAAAACTCTGGCTCAAACTGAATGTAACAAAAGCTCCCAAGCTCCCGGAAAGCTCCCAGGGTGCTGCAGATGGGGCATGTGAGCATTCCACACACTTCCCGGGGTGCCCACGGTTCATCCCTCTTCCGTGGGCTGTTGGGATGATCCCATGTGCTCCTTCTCTGGCTGGCTCACTTCCGAGTTGGCTTGATGCTGCCCTGAGTGGCCACCTGTTAATAGCCTACATGCCATAATCTGAGGTCATCACATTTTGGTTACATTATGAGAAGACAAGAGTAACTGGAAAAGACAATAACAGCAGGGAAGGCTGATAGGGCTGCCAAGTTCCCTAGCCAGGCAGGGTTCTCCCACCCTGGAGGTTCCCAACCCACTGCTTCACATTGGCCCAGCAGGGGGATCCTCCCCCAACATTGCTGTCACAATGACGTCACTCAGAAGTGATGTCATCATGACATCGACGTCGAAGGAGGATCCCCCTGCTGGACCAATGTGGACCAGTGGGTTGGGAACCCCCTGACGTCGATGTCGCAATGACATCACTCGGAAGTGACATCATTGCTCCGGCAACGTCGCACACCAGTCGCTTTAGGAGCTTCCGGGAAAACTCTATGGTTTTCCTGGATGCTTTAGCAATTTGGGAGGAAAACTCTATGGCTGAGTGCACGTGAAAACAGTCCCCCACCAGAGGCCACAGGGGCAACCCTGAAAGCTGAAGCCTGAAACCAGCATGAAAAAAGACAGACCTAACATGAGATGGATTGACTGAAAAAAAGGAAGCCAGGATCCTCAGTTTTCAAGACCTGAGCAAAGCTGTTAATAACTGGACATCCAGGAGGTCATGAATTCATATGGTCACCATAAGTCAGAAGAGAGCTGGTGTTGCTTTGAACGCACACACACACACACACACACCTAACTACTATGACTTTTTACTTGGCTTACTTAAAAGGTTGTTTGTTTTTTTAAAGGCAATAATAACTAAAACCACAGTGCTCTCCCAGAGGCTGCGAGAGCCCTGCGGGATCTCTCCCAATTCCACAGAGCTTGTAAAACCAAACTTTTCAACAGGCCTGCAACGACTAACATGGGAAGAGGCTGCCACTGCAATGTCACTGAACAATATCATCTGTAAGTCTGCCAATAGATTAACAAAGGAACGAAGAACTGAGATATTGATAAACCGCCTTCGTTATAAAATCTTTCTTATAACACCTTTTATGTAGTTTAAATTGTTTATATGTTTTTATTCTTTTATAATTATGATTTAAACTGTTTTATCATGATTGTTAGCCACCCAGAGTCTGCTTGTGGAGTGGGCGGCATATAAATCTAAAGTAAATAAATGAATAAAATAAATATAAGCTTCAACGTGAGGTTCAAGTTAATGGACACACAATTCAACTGCTGTTGTAAGCACAGAGCAGGGGTGTCAAGCTCATTTGTTTTGAGGGCTGGATCAGACAAAAATGGGACTTTGTGGGGCTGGGCGATGCATGTCCTAAAATATAACGCCAGGTACCAAAGGTATAAACTTTACAAAGGACAGAAACACAATAAGAGATTTTGTTTAACTTAAAATACAAACACACTTAAAACTCTTGCAATGTTTTGTTTAAAATTGAAAGATGCAGGAACAGTGGGATTTGGCAGTGCAATTGTTAAGATAGAACATTAAAAAGCACAAGGATCACAGCGGAAACTAAAATTATAAAATGCGCTGAGCCTAGGAAAGCTGAAATGGCTGGGCATTGCAAGCTTCTCCCCACCCCTCCCCACTCCAGATCTACTCAGATTGGCAATTGCTCTCCAGTGTAATATTCCTTTTTGGCTGTGGGTTCCCAGGTTAGAATACTCACTAGACACCAGTTCTCAGGTCCATTCAGCAGAGAAAAGCTGACTCAAAGCATCAACCTTTTTTTGTTGTTGCAAGAACACAACTCCAGGAAGCAACAGCTTGACGTGGCCACAGGGAAGCTGGAAAGTGAAACTGAGCTCCACTCCATTGAAACACATTGCAACACAGACTAAGTTGCCAGGAAAACATGGAATGGATTTCCCATTAAAGTCTGTGGGCTGAGATACACTACCTATCTGAACGCAGAGACAGCTAGTGCGCTGTCAAGCTGTTATGCTGCTGTAGACCTGTTATAACATCTTTCTGGTTTATTACTGGATTCACCTCCCACTGAAATTCAAGTGCCTCTATTGACTGATCAATAGTCCTAATAGATAGATCCCAGTGGGCAGCCGTGTTGGTCTGAAACAGTAGAACAAAGCAGGGATCAAGTTGTACCTTTAAGACCAACCTGATCCCCTTGTCTGATGAAGTGTGCTTAAGAGAGCACACGAAAGCTTACGTTCTGAATAAAAATTGGTTGGTCCTAAAGGTGAACTTGATTCCTGCTTTGTTCTATAGTCCTAATGGTTTTAATTATTTATTGCTGAATTGTTTTAATGTTTTAAATGTTCTGCTCTGCCCTGAGCCCACTTGCGGGAAAGGGTTGAATATAAATTAACTAAAACTAATTAATTGATTGATTGATGGGAAATCCATTCTGCATTTTCTTTGCAGTTTTGGCAGTCCAGAAGAGCTTCCTGCCGCAGCCAGCAAAGATAAGGCAGAAGGAGCTGGAAACTTTGGCAGCCTTGTAGCTTCAAAGGGAGAGAACAGGAGGAGGAGAAAAGAGCTGCAGGCCTACATATGTGGTGGGAATGCCATATTATTCAGAATTTTTTGGAGGGAGGTTCATAAAGAGATTTCCCCAGAGAGATTTTCATACGTACCCCAGAGAGCACTACGTTCAGGGTCTCAAAATCTCCTTAAGATCCCTGGACCGAAAGAAGCTCGATTGACCAGCACTAGAGCCAGACCATTCTCGGTAATAGCCCCCACTTTTTGGAATGCCCTCCCCAAAAACATCAGGGCCCTGCGGGACTTGCCACAATTCCACAGGGCCTGTAAGACGGAACTTTCAAATTTGCCTTTAATGGTTAGGGGGAGGTGGCTATTACCTTCAGCATCGACAATCTCACTGAATTAATATAATGGAAATCAGAAGCTTACCATCTTGGATTTTTAATATGCATGGAAATGCTTTTATATATTTAATTTTAATATGTTTGCAACTTGCTAATGTTTTTAAACTGTTATTAGCCTCCCTGCACCTGTCGGGGGAGGGCAAGATATAAATCTGATAAGAAAGAAAGAAGGAAAGAAGGAAAGAAGGAAAGAAGGAAAGAAGGAAAGAAAGAAAGAAAGAAAGAAAGAAAGAAAGAAAGAAAGAAAGAAAGAAAGAAAGAAAGAAAGAAAGAAAGAAAGAAAGAAAGAAAGAGAGAGAGAGATTTCCAACATGGTGGGTCTTCTGTTGCCTTATTCCCCGGAATTCTTATTATTTGGATTTTTGAGCTGATTCACTGATAGATAAACCATCAAAGCTTTTGTCTCAACATTGGTTGCTTCTGCTCACTTGGTTATTGCGCAGGAATTGGAAGTCCCCCACAAGTTCCTTACTTAGACAATGGTACCAGAAACTCTGGGAGCAATTTTTGATGGGCAGAATTATGCATAATTAATTTTGGGGGGGACTCTCATGAGGTAGTTCAATTATCAGAGTATGATGAAACATGCAAAAACCAGTTTTAGAGTTTTTGTGCGATAAAGATATAATTCCCTCGATGCGACTAAAGCTAGATGGTTGGTAACTGTGAATTTAGGGCTTGTAACAGAGTATTGATGGTATTCTTGGCTATTATGTTTTATTGTTTGGTTGTATGTTTTTTTTTCTATTCAAATAAAATATTTATTTTTTAAAAAGAAAGAGCTGCAGACATGATTAAAGTCCTGAGTGGGCTAGTTGTGGCCCATGGGCCGGACATCTGACACCCCTGACATAGAGGAGAAATGCTCAGCATTTGGTGCCTGTGGGTTGGGTTTGGTTAGCAAACGCTCTATTCCATTGCAGAGTTTTAATCTGATATAATGTAATTTGTGAGGTTTTTTTTCCCCTTCAATGCAGGCAAATAGTTGCTTCAAAGGTTCATTGAGCATGCTAGGTAACACTAGCATTGGAAAGTGTTCTGAAGCTATTAATACTTCGCAATCATTTCCAGCTGGGATATCTCCACTATGAGTGATTGAGTTGCCGTCGCTGTTCCAAGTAAAAAGCTCCCGTTGCGTTTGTGATTTTATGTTTCCCATCAGGAGGAAGTCACTGTACACAAAGCAGGTTGCTTTCAAGTTAGGAAGTCTCCTGGCTTTGGCTAATTTTGCTCTTTCGTATGTAGCTGTATTCAACCAGCAGCATTTCTGAGCCATCAGCAAAAATGCTAAAGCTACCGAGTGACTGAATGTTAATGTGAAAAGTGGAAGTGGTTTTGTTTGTTTCCCTTGCTAGGCCAACAGTGCCGCCCCAGATAGATCCAGGCGGGCAGCCGTGTTGGTCTGAAGCAGCAGAACAATGCAGGAGTCAAGTATCACCTTTAAGACCAACAAAGTTTTATTCAGAATGTCAGCTTTCGTGCGCATGCACATTTCTTCAGATGCGGAATGAAGTACAGTAAACAGAGCTGTATATAGCTGCTGGGGTTTAGGATCCAAAGCGGTACAAAGTTAAAATCCAATAGCAGAATAGTAAAATTAGCAAATTCAGAAAGCCTTTGACCTGGGTTGCATTAGCGTGAGAAACCAATAAAACAGTCACATGTCAGAATGTGAGAATGCAAAGTGGTACAAAGTTAAAACCCAACAGCAGAATAGTAAAATTAGGACACTCAGAAAACCTTTGATCTGGGTTGCATTAGCGTGAGAAACCAATAAAACAGTCACATGAATGTGAGAATGCAAAGTGGTACAAAGTTAAAATCCAACAGCAGAATAGTAAAATTAGGACACTCAGAAAACCTTTGATCTGGGTTGCATTAGCGTGAGAAACCAATAAAACAGTCACATGAATGTGAGAATGCAAAGTGGTACAAAGTTAAAATCCAACAGCAGAATAGTAAAATTAGGACACTCAGAAAACCTTTGACCTGGGTTGCATTAGCGTGAGAAACCAATAAAACAGTCACATGTCAGAATGTGAGAATGCAAAGTGGTACAAAGTTAAAACCCAACAGCAGAATAGTAAAATTAGGACACTCAGAAAACCTTTGATCTGGGTTGCATTAGCGTGAGAAACCAATAAAACAGTCACATGAATGTGAGAATGCAAAGTGGTACAAAGTTAAAATCCAACAGCAGAATAGTAAAATTAGGACACTCAGAAAACCTTTGACCTGGGTTGCATTAGCGTGAGAAACCAATAAAACAGTCACATGAATGTGAGAATGCAAAGTGGTACAAAGTTAAAATCCAACAGCAGAATAGTAAAATTAGGACACTCAGAAAACCTTTGACCTGGGTTGCATTAGCGTGAGAAACCAATAAAACAGTCACATGTCAGAATGTGAGAATGCAAAGTGGTACAAAGTTAAAATCCAACAGCAGAATAGTAAAATTAGGACACTCAGAAAACCTTTGATCTGGGTTGCATTAGCGTGAGAAACCAATAAAACAGTCACATGAATGTGAGAATGCAAAGTGGTACAAAGTTAAAACCCAACAACGGAATAGCAAAATTAACAAATTCAGAAAACCTTTGCATTAGCATAGCCACCCTAAGCAGAATTCCACCTTTCTAAACCCATTGACTTCAATGAACTTCGAAGGACCAAACTCAGGTTAGGATTGCGCGGCAAGTTATTTAAGGAGAGGTGTGCAATATGGGTTTCAAATTCTCATGAGGATTTTATTTTAAAGATTAAAAGGTATCCTTTATCTCGATAGGTAAAAGAAACACAGGGAAGGGTTTATTGGATTCAAGGGATTTCATTTTTGTTGTGGGAAACTTGACAGAGCTGTACATTTATTTTGATAGGCTGCTACTGCATCTGAAGACACTCAAGACATGGAGGAGATAGGAACATCAACTTGAAAACTGGGAAGGAAGGGCAAAAAAGGTTTCTCAGCTGAAGAACTAGAACTGTACCCAGGGTTCATTTTGTAGCAGAAGCTCCTTTGCATATTAGGCCACACACC
Source organism: Heteronotia binoei (assembly GCF_032191835.1). NCBI lineage: Eukaryota > Metazoa > Chordata > Lepidosauria > Squamata > Gekkonidae > Heteronotia > Heteronotia binoei. The sequence goes on along the minus strand of NC_083225.1, from coordinate 6,989,327 downwards.
CCTGATGTAGCCAATCCTCCTGGAGTTTACAGTAGGCCCTATAATAGGAGCTCTGTAAGCTGAGCGCAGAAGAATAGATGCTTTTGAGCTGTGGTGCTGGAGAAGAATCTTGAGAGTCCCTTGGACTGCAAGAAGATCCAATCAGTCAGTCATAAGGGAAATCAACCCTGACTCTTCCCTGGAAGGTCAGATGCTGAAGCTCAAATACTTTGGCCTCCAAATGAGAAGGGAGCACTCCCTGGAGAAGATCCTGATGCTGGGAAAGACAGAAGGCAAAAGAAGAAGGGGATGACAAACCACTACACCAAACTGGCCAATTCCACTACACCAAGCTGGCCACTACACCAAACTGCCCAATTCATTACCCACTGTCAAGCATCCACTACACCAATTCCCCTGGAGAAAATGGCTGCTTTGGAGGGTGGACTCCATGTCACTGAACCCTTCCCAGGTCCTACCCCCCCCCCCCCAAAAAAAAAAGGAATCTCCATGTACTTCTCAACACAGAGCTGGCAACTTTTGATGGATGCCACACAAATCTGAGCTCACTGATGGGATTTCCTCTAGTACAGTGGTCCCCAACCTTTTTGGCACCAGGGACTGGTTTTGTGGAAGACAATTTTTCTACGGACGGACGGACAGGTGGGGTGGGGAGGGGAGGGAATAGTTTCAGGATGATACATTTGTGCACTTTACTTCTAAAGTGTTTGGTGTGGTGGTTAAGTGCATGGACTCTTACCTGGGAGAACTGGGTTTGATTCCCCACTCCTCCACTTGGCACACCTATTTACTATGCATGCACAGCCTTGGTTTGTATGGGCGTGATCCATGAAGCTGTCTTCGGCTGACTCCGAACCTTGAAAACTCTTGGGGGGGGGGGAACAACAACATTTGAGATGCTTTTAAAATTCAAAAATAAGAAAGTTTTATTAAACATTGAAGGGAAAGATCAGGTAAAATCATCAGCTGAATTTGCTGAAGCAGAATCGCTAACAAGCACAGACTTTTTGTTCTTATGTATTAAGCTAAAGAGAGGTTCTTAATTTATTCAGTTACTTAGCTCTTTATGTAGGGAGGGTTTTGTTCTAGCGTTTTCCCGAACACTCTAATACAGAGGTGTCAAATTCAATTTTTTTTTAAAACGAGGGCCAGATCTGACATAAATGGGACCTTGTCGGGCCAGGCCATGAGTGTCATAAAGCATAACGGCGGGTGTGTTTGTGTGTGGGAGGGTGTCACATTCTCAGGGCGCAGGCAGGTGGGAGTCCAAAGACAGTCCAAGGTCAAAATCCAGGAAGTCAAGCAGGGGCCAAGGCACCAAAGCAAAACCACAATCCGGAATCGGAAGTCAGTGTCCAAAAGCCAAAGGGTCAGGGTGCCAAGGAATTCAAGCAGGTCAGGATCTGGAATCAGGAAAGAGTGTGGATGCAAGCCAGGGAATCAACTTGTTGCTGCCATGAGGTTATCAGGTCCTGGGTGGCAGTGACTATGCTAGAACTCAGGGCTGAGAGATCTGAAGCATCAATGTGCCTCATGTCTTCTCTCTGAAAGTTCTTTCCGGAGCCTGCTTCAAACTCTTGAGATGGGAGGGAGAGAGCTTGGAGGAGATTGATTGTCAACAACCAGCACTGTGCCTGAAATGTGGGGAGAGTGATTGATGAGCCAGCTGCTGCTTGTTCGGCTGAGGAGCTGGTTGTCAACTCTTCCAGGTCTGTTAACCCTTCCAGCTCCCCCTCGTCAGGGCTCATGACAGGGGGAGAGGTCTTCTTCTAGCTTCTGTAGCGAAAGCTGCAAAAGCAGGAAGAAAATCCAGCCAGCCCGCAACTCTGGAACAGTCAAAGAGGCATGGCGGGGGGTGGGGGGGCGGGTCTTCATCCTGCTACTGCTACTGAGGCTGCAAAAGTAGGAGAAAATCCCAGCCAGTCTGCACCTCCTGGACAGTCCTGGCTGTAGATGCACAAGGAAAGCCCAGACATCCTGCTCATCCTGGACAGGCCAGATTAGGGTTGTCAAGTTCCCCGTGGCCTCTGGCAGGGAACTATTTTTGGGTGCGCTTTGCACACACGGTGTGATGACATCACTCAGAAGTGATGTCATCATGCAGGTGACATCGCACATTTGCCACTCTAGGAGCTTCCAGGAAAACTCAATGGTTTTGCCCGATGCGCTAGCAATTTGGGAAGAAAAACTGTATGGTGCATAGAGTTTTCCCTCCCAAATTGGTAGAGCTCTATGGTACCATAGAGTTTTCCTCCCAAATTGCTAGAGCGTCTGGGAAACCCATAGTTTCTCCGGAAGCTCCTAGAGTGGCCAGCACGTGACATTGCCAGCATGATGATGTCACTACAAAATGATGTCATCATGCTGGTGACATCAGGGGAGGATCCCCCCACCGACCCAATGTGGGCCTGCAGGTTGGGAACCTCCAGGGTGGGAGAACCACTGCCCGGCCTGGGAACTTGGCAGCCCTACTACCGATGCACAAGGAAAGCCCAGTCATCTTGTGTCTCCTGGAGAGTCTGGGAAGCACTCGGGGGGGGGGGGGAGCCCAGCCAGCCCACACCTCTCCAACAGTCAGAGAGGCACAAGGGGAAATCAGTTGCTCATAGGCCGAGTCCTGCAGGGGCTGGATCCAGCCTGCAGGCTTGCCTGTTTCAACCCCTGCTCTAATACATTTAATTTGTATGATCACTTTTGGTGCCCAGAAGACTGGTACCTTCTTCTTAGCCCCCAAACCCCTTCTCTTGGAACACCAGTGCTCTTCTTGAGTTGCTGATGGACTTCTAAGATCTCACAACAGACAAGGGAAATCTGTATTCCTCAGAGTTAGCTCTCCCTGTTTGATTGGGTACAATTTCTTCACTCCCTAGAAGTTCTATCTCCTTTCCTTTGGCCTGAATGGGTGTCTTCTCTACTACTCAAACTTCCTTGCCAAACTTTCCCCCAGTTCTCTATCTGTGTTCAAACTGCTCTCAGCTAATGCTGAATTCAGACTGTGTTCAGTCAAGGTTGAAATCTGACTCTATCAGCACTAAACCCTTCCTCTGTTGTGGGTAGACTCAGACAGTCTCAGTTCACATCTCTTCTCAGCTAAAACAGGAATCTGACTGAATCGACTCAGCATTAAGCTTATTCAAGAACTTAATTTTTTTGCTCAGCTGATGTCCACCAATCAGATTGCTTAAAGCAGCCTGTCACACAAGGCCTGCTGGCTCCATGAAGAATTAACTCTTCAAAGGTATTTAGTTGTTGGTACAGCACTTATAAGCCTCTTAAAAAGTGCAGTTCATCATAAGAAGCCACCTTCCAAAGCAGCCATTTTCTCCAGGGGAAATGATCTCTGTCCTTTGGAGATCAGACCCCACCTGAAGGCTGCTAACCCTAAGTAATGGAGATATAAAAAGATCTTGTCAGGGTTGGAATTCTAGCAGGAGCTCCTTTGCATATTAGGCCACACCTCCCTGATGTAGCCAATCCTCCAAGAGCTTACAAGGCTCTTTTTTGTAAGCTCTTCGAGGATTGGCTACATCAGGGAGGTATGGCCTAATATGCAAAGGAGCTCCTGCTAGAATTCCACCCCCTGGATCAAGAATGTGAAGTGAGTAGCTTCTGTTTCAGTGTTTTTTTAAAAAGGTCCCTCCACCATACAAAGGACTAGCCCAACTTTTTTGCCAGTTTGTTTCATGCTCACAGGACTGTGAAGAAAATAGACTCAAGCATTCAAGAGTGAAAGAGTTACAGCTAGGGAGCTGCAATTCAGCAACTAGCTGTTTCCAATCTCACCTGTCTCTTTCATCTTATTAATTCAGGTTCTGCTTGAGGGAAGGTTTTGCATTCTGTTCCCCCACTGCAGCCTGCATGCACGTTCTCAAAAGCCCTTTTGACAGAGTTTTGGGGGAGAGGCAGAGAGAGGCAAACTTGGTGACAACGCCAGCAGCAGCCGCACCGGGCAAGTCGGGCAAAGAGCAGCTCAGCTGCTGGCCCTGCTTAGCTTCTGAGATCTGATGAGATCCAGGTCAGAGCATTATGAATATATCAGGAATCAGCGCTGGATTAACTATTAGGCCGAGAAGACACTGGCCTAGGGGCCCCCACACCTTTAGTGGACCCAGGATGGCTTTCCCCCTAGTTTTCCACCTGCTTGCAGCCCTCCCAGTCTGCCCACACAGCCAGCAACTGAACTGCTCTTTGCCCGACTTGCCTGGTGCAGCTGATGTTAGTATCATCACCAAGTTTGCCCCTCTCTGCCTCTCCCCCGCAGCTTTGGCAAAGAGGCTTTTGAGAAGGGGCCTGCAGGCTGCAGCGGGGGCTGCAGGCGGTGGGGTGGATGCTCCAACTCTGAGATAATTGTGAGGGGGCCCCCAAGATTTTGACTGCCACAGGGTTGAATCCGGCCCCGCCAGGAATGCAAACAAACAAACCCTCCCCTCTCCGTAAATGTCATTTTGGACAGAAAAAAAAAATCACCAGTTTGTTTCACGTTAGGCATCTAGCTGGGAGGAAGGTTAGGGAAGACATTGCTTTCCTCTGAGCATGTACAGAGCACAGCTTTAAAATTCTGGAGTACCTCCCTTCCTGTCCCTCCTTTCCAAATTTCTCTTTGATCGAGACAGATCTGTTTTGAAACAGACTCCAAATTCCTGAAAAAAGGGGGTGGGGAGAAAGAAAGAAACGGATAGTTGGATTTCAGGGAGCAATTTGGTAAATGAGAATCAAGTCAACTAGCAGACGTATATATAACTGACTATTTTAAAGCTCAGACGTGTTTCTCTATTTGTAAAGAATACCTTCTTTAAATAAATGACAACTTTATAGAGTTATTTTTCCAGCACCCTGCCAGATTCGCAGTCATAACAGCTACAGAAGAACTCTCCCCCCCCCCCCGCCCTCCTTGAATAAATAAGGTTGCTACTTCTGATTTGGGACATTCCCGGAGATTCTGAGGATAGACAAACTGGGTTTATGGAGGAACATTTAAGAGTCTCTGAAGACTATGAGTAATGTAATATTTCCAGAGTAGTAGAACTTCTTAGGAAGCCTCTCTCCATTGTCTTCTCTCTGGGGAAAATATAGTTCTTAAAGCTCACATCAAGGTTAAATTTGAACTTGGTTAAATTTGAATATTGGCTAGTGTTCACGTCCTTTCCACCTCACTACCTAATCCTTAATGCTAGTGTTTAAAAAAATGTTGCAGGGTCTATTTAAAACAAATACAATGGAGGCTCATGTAGATGAACAACTGTTTAAAAACAGGGGTAGAATTCTAGGAGGAGCTCCTTGGCATATTAGGCCGCACCTCCCTGATGTAGCCAATCCTTCAAGAGCCCTGAAAGCTCTTGGAGGACTGGCTACGTCAGGATTGTGTGACCTAATATGCCAAGAAGCTCCTGCTAGAATCCCACCCCTGTTTAAAAAAATATAAAAAGTGAGCAGTTTACAGCAAGCATGAACCGACTGATCAAGAAGAAGCTGAAGGTGCCCTCACTTTGCAGGTATGCTTGTCTGCCATACAAACTGTGAATCTCACTGCTTACACCTCAGGTGAAAGCAGCCACAGTGGCACAGCTTGTCAGACTGTGTCTCTCTTCATCCTTATCCAGAAGATAAGGGAAGACAGTATACAGGCAACGCAACAAGTGGGTATGTAGGTATTTTTTTTGACCCCTTGCTTCTCTGTATCAATATTCAGTGAAAGGTAAATTACATAGCTACTTATGGAGTTTTTAAAAAAAACCACATGGTGTTTGCAAGTGGTACAGTTTTCAGGAAAGAACACTTCTTACTGGAGAAATAAGATCACAGGTAAAGAGGCTCATTTGGTGGGTTTGCAAAAGAGGGCCTTTTTGGTGGCAGCCCTATGATGATGATGGAAAAACCTCTCCAGAAAGGTGCCCCTGATGCCCTCACTGTTGATCTTCAGAATGCAGTCAAAGGCAATTTTATTTAAAACTGCATTTGATTTATTTATTTGCACTGTTATTATTAGCAGTGCTAATTGGAGCTTTTTAAATGTGACTTTTTAGGGGTTTTGTAATCATTTGTTTTTAAGGTTGCCAAGTCCCCTGCTTCCTATAGAAATGACATCAGAAATGACATCATCAAAATGATGATGCACATGCAGGGCCGCTCTAGGCATTTCTGGGAAAACTCTATGGTACCTATTGTACTGAATAGGTACCAGATGCTCTAGCCATTTGGAAGTAAAACTCTATGGAACCTATTGTAATTTACCTATTGTACCATAGAGTTTTCCCTCCCAAATAGCTAGAGTATCCAGTAAAACCATAGAGTTTTCCCGGAAAAGCCTAGAGCAGCCCCGCATGTACACCATCACCCAGAAGTGACATAATTGCACCAGCGATGTAGGTGGAGGTTCCCCCCACCAGCCCAATGTGGGTCGGCGAGTTGGGAACCTCCAAGTTGGGGGAACCCCCGTCTGAACTGGGGGCTTGCCAGCCCTATTTGCTTTAATTGTATTTTTAAAATGCTTTATTTATATTGTAAGCAGGCGAGTTAATCAAGGGAGAAAGGCAAGAAAGGAGAAGGAGGAGAAGAAGCAGGAGGAGGACGAGAAGGAGAAGAAAAAGAAGCAGAAGGAGGAGAAGGAGGAGGAGGAGAAGGAGGAGGAGAAAAATTCAGAATGCCTTACAATCTCCTTTCCCTTCTCTTCTCCACAACAGTCACCCTGTGAGGTAGGTGGGGCTGAGAACTGTTGTTAGCTGCCCTGAGCCCATTAGGGGAGGGTGGGATATAAATACGATAAAATAAATAAACCCCAAATTGTAGGCTCAAACAATCTCAATTTGCCTTGGGGCTGTGCATACAAGGGACAGAAGATTTAAACCTCAACTTGACTTTACTATTCCATGCCTCCTGCACTGTGTTTATCCTTTAAGATGCTAAGAACAAAGCACAGAATAGGTAGAGGCTGAAGGGTTAATCCCCCCTCTCCCCCTTCCCTGCACGGCCCAGAGGCAGACTGAGGCTGCATGAGCTTGCAGTACCTGCTTTATCAAGGGAACTGGAGACACAATTTTCATCTTGACTCTTTCAGACCTTAGTGAAAAGGTCCAGGTTTACGTTCTGTATAGCATGAAATAGCCCTTCATTTTTTGAAACTAGTTCTAGCAGGAAATTCTTTCTCCGGCCACTATTCTTGTTAATTGCCTTGGCAGCTCTCCCTCCAGTTTAATCCTTCCATTGACTCTCTCTGTCTGTTTCCCTTCTTCTTGTTGTGACCTTCTCTTCATTCCGGTTTCTTCTCATGTCCCTTGATTGCCTTGTTCTCGTTCCCTCCCCTTGTCCTCCTTTCCCCACCCGGTCTCTTATCCTCTTTTCCTTTCTAATCTCCTTTCTCCTTCCCTCCTTCAGCTCTTTCCAAGAGGTATCCACGCTCACCCTCTAAGCACAATGTAAGTACCACATTAAAAGTCTATTACTGGTAATGGAGTTAATGTAAAAGTGCAGATTACCTATAATTAATGGCAAAGTAATTCCATGTCTGATCTGATGTAATGAAACGCCATTTTAATTTAAATATATTGGACATCCGCTAAGCCATCAAAAGAGACACAGCATCTCAAAAGCCACTTAGAATTATGCGCGGGCCTCACCAGGCCTTTGTTGAACCTCGTTGGCAGGGGCTCTCAGACACTGCTCTGAGCTGACTGGCTGTTGACCCTCAGATAGGTAAAGGTAGCAGTGGGCCATAACTTAGATTTATTTGAGCCATTGTGATAGAAATCCTGGAAGCTATCTCTGCAGCGAGCGATTTTATTTCTGTTCTTGAGTTACGAGTCTGAGAGGGGGATCAAGGCATAATTATGCTAGACACACAGAATATCAATCTCGGTGTTCCGATACGTGCTCGAGTTATGCCTTTCCCTGGGAAAGAGTAAATTATAGGCATTGTGAATCTCTCTCTAAGTTGTCCAGTCTACATGATCCTGGCATGGGAGCACCTTTGGGCTATGGAAAGTTCAAAGAGAAATTTCACCACGGCATATTGCCTTTCCATGATCATTCTTTTAACTTAATACTACCTTGGGATGCAGACAATGGGCATTGCTCCTTTTGTGATAGTTCTGATCTGGGAAGAAGAAGAAGGAGGAGGAGGAGGAGGAGGAGGAGAAGGAGAAGGAGGAAGAGGAGGAGGAGAAGAAGAAGAAGAAGAAGAAGAAGAAGAAGAAGAAGAAGAAGAAGAAGAAGAAGAAGAAGAAGAAGAAGAAGAAGAAGAAGAAGAAGAAGAAGAAGAAGAAGAAGAAGAAGAAGAAGAAGAAGAAGAAGAAGAAGAAGAAGAAGAGAATCTTACAAGCCATGTGCCACCTGGCCCTGGGGACATATGCAGTCTCAGGCCAGGGAGTCTGTTATGTCAACCAGGTGCTTCCTTCCCAGTTCCACACAGCCTCCCCCCACCCCCACATCCAATGCATCCCTTTAGGCCCAACCCTTAAAACCTCAGACTTCTGTGACTGCCCTGCCCCCCCCTCCCCAGCCTGGCTTGGTTGCTTTCCCAGTCTTCCAGTCTCTTCACCCTGTCCCCTAAGCAACACTAAGTCATGAGCCTCAAATTCCCCTGCTCCTATTGCAAGTTCTTGCTCCCAGTCCCCGGTCATAAGTGGAGTTTCCTTAAATACTCCGAAGTCCTTACGGTCAGCTCTGAGGCTTGCCTCTTGGCCATGTCCCAATGGCTTTTTTGCCTTCCTCCCACTAGTCACTTTGATGCTCAGCACCAGGGGTGGCCAAACTTGCTTAATGTAAGAGCCTCATAGAATAAATGTCAGATGTCTGAGAGTTGCAAGACAGGAAGGAAGAGAGGGAGGGAGAGAGGGAGTGAAAGAGAGACGGAGGGAGGAAGGAAGGGAGGGAGCGAGGGAGGGAGGAAGGAAGGAAAGCAAATAGATGGGGAGGGGAGGGAGAAAAAGGTGGAAACAAAGTAGCTTTAACTTTAAATGCTTTCTCCAAGCTTCCAGCTGGTTTGGCATGGAGAAGTGATTTAAAGCAACAAATGCCTTCTCCAACCTGGCTGATGGGCCAGTGGGGGTTCAAGAGCTGCACAATATGTGTGAAAGAGCCACATGTGGCTCCTGAGCCACACTTTGGCCACCCTTGCTCAGCCCCCTCTCATGCCTTTCTTCCTTGTTTAGGACACTGATTGCCAGACCCAAAGCCACAGGGGGGCTGCGGGGGCCCTGCCCCCTGACTTCCTGTTGGGGGGGGTGCCCCTCTTCAGGAACCTGACCTTCTCTCCCCCCCCCCGCCTGGTTACACATGGAAGGGAGGGGGTGCCCCCCACCCTCTGAGCTTTCATCCCTGCAGCCCTCAGGAGGTGGCAACAAGGTTAAGGGAGGGCTGTTCAAATCGTGCAGGCGGGGTGGCAGGAGCAGCTGCTGGCTTCCTGCAAAATTTAAAAGAGGAAAAGGGTAGGAGGGAAAGGAAGAGCAGGCACTCTGAGCTGTGCACCCTGAGTCCCGGCAGCAGGGGCAAGGGCAGTGGCAAGGGGGTGCGGACTGCTGTTATTTATGCCCCCTGACCTTTGAAATCCTGGCTATGAGCTGGCTGACTGTTCTGGCTGCAGGCACACTCATGCCTCTCGCCCACCTGTGACCACTTTCACCCAGCATGAGTGTGTTCTTAACTCTATACAAGACATAGGAGAGCTCCAGCCGCTGGCTGGGCTCCACTGGCCAGTCACATCATGATCTTAAGGATGCTGCTGAAGAGTTCATAAAATCAGGCCTTTTTTTGTAGCAGGAACTCCATTGCATATTAGGCCACCCACCCCTGATGTAGCCAATTCTCCTGGAGCTTACAGCAGGCCCTGTACAAAGAGCCCTCAAAGCTCTTGGAGGATTGGCTACATCAGGGGGTGTGGTCTACTATGCAAATGAGTTCCTGCTACAAAAAAGCTCTGTTTTTGACCCAAATGTTCGTTTATGTCCCCATTCCTCACCGTTTTTGTTTTGTAACATCCAGGGGTCGTTTTGTAGAAAAATAGGTGGCAGAGCTCATTAGCATAACTCATTAGCATATGCTGTCCCCCCCCCCAGCCAAAAGCAACCTGATGCAAGAAAGGAGAGCCCCAGGCGAGCAAGGCCTGCTTGGGCTAGCTAGAGATCCAGCCAGCCCAAGCAGGCCTTGCTCACTGGAGTTCTCTTGCCCCACGTCAAAAGGCCGGCAAGCCACTCACTGCCCAAAATCACAGAAGAGGAGAAAGGGTGGCGTGGGCTTCTCCAAGGGTTCATGAGGGCTGCTGGGGGTGTGGCAAAGCCCCTGGTGACTGGCTGGCTGCCCGCTCTCCTAATCCAGGGATTGTTATGCAGCTGCACCTACTATTCAATGGACAAGGTAGGTGGGGGGGAGGAGGGGGGCTGTCAGAAATGGTCAGGAGCTGTGCTCCTGTGAGCTCCTGCTGAATCTGAGGCCTGGTAACATCCACCCCGAGTTCTTGAAAAACTCAACTACTTCCACATTCATGTTGCATTATTTTGGTTGTCCTTTTTTTTTGCTTTTATGGGTTTTTATTGATAACTACTTCAAGAACACTTATTTCAAGCAATTGGGCTGGACTGTATCCATAAAACTAATGTGTTGAACTAATGTCTTGTGTTCTTTTAAAATCTTCCTTAAAAAAGGAAATGTCAGATTGTTTGGTACCTTTTATACATAGACTTCTAAGTGAGTTTTTAAATTCAAGCTCATGGAAGTTATTTTAGTTCTAATTAACTTATGCATAGAGAGCCAGGTTTTTTTCACCTGGTGGTTGATGCCATGTTGAGTACTAGGCTAACCTTTAAACCTTCCATCTGCCATTTTACATGGTACAACCAAATGTAAGCGTTGCATTTTAGCAAACATCGAGGCAATTGCTGGCATCCATAGAGAGATCCATTTTAGCTTTTAATGAATAAACTTTTGACAAAAGCTCCCATCTGCATGTTGTCCACATAGCAGCTTTTCGAGGGGCGGGTTTCTCCTTTTAGGCTTTTTCCTTTTAAGGACTAATGCAATTATGATGGGACTGGCCTGCTTGGCTTGCAGACGATGCTCTGCCCACCCCCTCATTGACATTGCCAACTCCCGGAGAGGGGGATAATTCTTCCTTCAAATCAAGGGTGGAATTCTAGCAGCAGCTCCTTTGCATATTAGGCCACACACCCATTTTTTGTAAGCTCCTTCAAGAGCTTACAAAAAAGAGCCTTGTAAGGTCTTGGAGGATTGGCTACATCAGGGGGTGTGGCCTTATATGCAAAGGAGCTCCTGCTGGAATTCCAGCCCTGCTTCAAATAGGCGATTCACTTCCGCCACCTGTTCCTTTTACAGGTTTCCCTCTGGGATGAAAAGCAATCCCAGTTCTCCTTCTTGTTTTTGAGGCCTGGCCTTGGGGTCTCCCACTAGCCACTGCCTGGGTGCCACGGGGACCCCTATAATCTTCTGAGCACTCCTGGAGAAATATATACTGGGTTCGATAGGAGGACAGACGCCAGGCTCTGTGTATTAGTGATTTCAGCTAACATGCACACACACACTTAAACTCCTCCTGCTTCCCAAACCATTGCAAGGTTAGGACTGCCTTCTTGCTCCCTATTGGCTACCAACAACTGCCTGCCCTCTAAGGCTCCTGGAGAACGAGTCCAGACATGTCCATTTAGGAGCCACTGCAATGAAGCATTAGGTGACAAGCCCTGACATAACAGTGGGGAAACCCTGCAGCTTCAGCGCCTAAATCCTTCGAAGTCAAAAAATAATATACTAAAAGATAGAACAAAGCAGCAGACAAGGTGCATCTTTAAGGCCAACTAAGCTTTTTATTCAGAATGGAAGCTTTCGTACGCTCTTAAGCAGGCTTCATCAGACAAAAATGGAACGGCAAGCAATCCTAAATATAGAGAAAGTGGGCAGTGAATTGGTATGTAGAGTCATGGGAATGTTTTTAGTAGATTAAAAGAATCACAAATTGGGGTCTGTGTTTGTTTGTTAATGTTGTTAACTGGGCTGAAATAACAGTGGAGGGTGATGTCATATGCGTGAAGTGCCATAAATCTGGGTATCGTTCTGGCTTTGTTCTGGGTTTAGATAGAGGGCATTAGTTTCTCAAGAGGTTATAACATCATTCTAGTTTGCTATTAGAAAAAAAAAAGAATACATTAAAATATAGTGGAAGATGGGTTAGTGTAATGTACTGGGAGACGAGACGTGGTGAAGACTTCAGGCTTTATTCGCTAGTACATTACGGAACTGGGGAACACGCGGCCGGGTCCGCCAGTATATGCAAACACCCCGGAACAACCCCCCCGCTGGCCAGCCCAATCCTGGCCAGTTAAACTTCCCGCGCTTGACATTGATTGGCCGTGACTTTCCCCGCGCTGTGCCTGGTCGCCCGAGGACGCGCGGCGCGTGTGTAGAGTCCGATACTCTACACTCCTCCCCCCCTAGTTCAGACCACATAGTCCCGGAGGTATGCTGGTGCTCTCCGTTCCCGTGTCGATCTCCTCGGGGTCGCTCGTGGAGCTGGGTCTGGTTCTGGTGTGGGCGATGCTGCTCTTGGTTGTGGGACGCTGGGGTCTGCTTCTGGCTCCGGCTCTGATTCGGTGTCTCTGGGGGCATCATAAGTAGGTAGTTCCTGTATTGGCGGGGCCCCCTCCGGCGCTTCTGTTGCTAGCTGTTCCCTATTCCCTGCCTCCTCCATTTCTTCGGGTAGGGTGCGGCGGCGCAGCTGATCTATGTGCCGTCTTAGTACCTGGCCCCCCTCGGTGGTCACCTCGTATGACCTGGAACCTGTCACCCTAAGGACTCTCCCCGCGACCCAATCGGGGCCGCTTGCGAAGTTCTTCGTGTATACAGGGTCACCCGGAAAGAACCCCCGCACTGCCTCCCGGACCTCTGGGGACCCGCGGACCTCGGGGGCCCGGTCTGGGTGCAGCCTGTCTAGACGGGTTGTCAGTTTCCTCCCCATGAGCAGTTCCGCGGGGCTGGATCCCGTTATAGGGTTTGGGGTGATCCTGTTGTGGAACAGGAAGGCTGAGAGGCGGTGGTCCCAATCCCCATGTACTATTCTCCCCAGTGCTTCCTTGGTGGTCCGCACCATCCGCTCCGCCTGGCCGTTGGTTGCCGGATGGAATGGTGCGGACCTTATGTGTCGTATGAGGTACCTCTCCGTGAACTCCCGGAATTCCCGGGAGGTGAAGGCCGTTCCGTTATCCGTCACCAGGGTGTCTGGGATCCCGTGCGTGCATAGGACCTTCCTGAGTGCTCGGACGGCTGCCGCCGTGGAGGTTGAGGCTACCGGAATCACCTCTAACCATTTTGTGTAGGCATCCACAAGTATAAAAAAGATCTGGCCCTGATACGGGCCGGCAAAATCTAAGTGGAGGCGGGACCATGGCCGCCTGTTAGACTCCCATCTGTGGACCGGGGCTGACGGGGGATCGGGCCGGGATTCTTGGCAGGGTTGGCACCTCCTCACCCACCCCTCAATTTCCTCATCCATGCCCGGCCACCACACATAACTACGGGCCAGGGCTTTCATCCTCACGATGCCCGGGTGGGTCTCGTGGAGGTCTTCCAGTACCTGTTTGCGCAAGGGGGGGGGGGGGAACCACCACCCGGCTGCCCCAAAGCACGCACCCCTTGTGTGTTGATAGCTCGTCCTTCCTGGACGCGAACGGTCTGAACACTTCTTCCCCTTTGCCTGCCGGCCACCCCCTCCCCACCCAGTCCCTGACCCGTGCCAGGATGCGGTCCCTCCCTGTCGCCCGGGCTACCTCTGCCGCGTGCAGTGGGCGCTCAGGGAGAGATTCAATGAGCATTACCCCGTGTGCGGGGGCGGGATCGGGTTCTGTTATGGGGAGCGGCAGGCGGCTGAGGGCATCGGCGTGTCCCATGGCTTTGCCCGGGCGGTGTACCAGTTCATACGTGTAGGAGTTCAGGAACTGGTTCCACCTCAGGACCCTCTGGGATAGGATTTGGGGGGTCTGACGGTCTGAAGCTAGGAGGCCCAGGAGTGGCTTGTGGTCAGTGGCGATGGTGAAACGCCTACCGTAGAGGTAGTCGTTGAACTTGTGCACCCCCGCCACGATCGCCAGGGCCTCCTTATCGATTTGAGCGTAGTTCCGCTCCGCTGGGGATAGGATCCGTGAATAGTATGCTACTGGCACTTCCCTCCCGTCCGGGAGTTGGTGCCCCAAGACCGCTCCCACCCCGTAGGGGGAGGCGTCGCAAGCCAGGATCAGTGGCAGGGTTTCATCATAGTGGTGCAAAACCGCGTTCGAGACCAATAGGTCCTTGACTGCCTGGAACGCCGCGGCTTGGCGCTTCCCCCAGACCCACGGGGCTTGTTTATCAAGCAAACGGTGTAACGGTTCCGCCACGGCGGCCTTGTGGGGCAGGAACGAGTGATAAAAATTCAGCAAACCCAAAAAACTTTGTAGCTCCGCTTTGCTTTTGGGAGCGGGGGCCTGCACAATGGCCCTAGTCTTGTCCTTAGTCGGGTGAATTCCAGCCGCGTCCACGGCGAATCCCAGGAACTCCACCCGCGGAACCCCCAACAGACATTTTTCCTTCTTCACTTTCAACCCCGCCGCTTGGAACCTCCGGAGGACCTCTCGCAGGCGGCCTTTGAACTCTTCTTCGTTCGGGGCGGCGATTAAAACATCATCGAAGAAGGGTTGCACTCCGGGAATTCCTTTAAGGAGAGAGTCCATTATGCTTTGGAAAATTCCCGGAGCCACGCTCACCCCGAACTGCAATCGTTTAACTCTAAACGCCCCCCTGTGGGTCACGATCGTCTGCGCCTCTGCTGTCTTAGCGTCGACTGGCAGTTGCTGGTATGCCTGTGCTAAGTCCAGCTTGCCAAAAACCCGTGCCCCTGCGAGTGTCGATAGTACATGGCTGACTACGGGGACTGGATACGGGTTATCCTGGAGCGCTTTGTTGATCGTGCACTTGTAGTCAGCGCAGATCCTTACGTCCCCGTTCGGTTTCACTGGCGTTACAATGGGGGTCTCCCAAGCCGCATAAGTTACAGGCTCCAAGACGCCCTGGGCCGTGAGGCGATCCAGTTCTGCCTCAATTTTCGGCTTTAGGGCAAACGGGACGCGCCTCGCTTTGAGCCGTATGGGCCGGAACATGGGGTCAATCGGTAGGGTGATGGGCGGCCCCTTGTAGCTCCCCAGGGACCCATCGAAAACCTCGGGGAACTCCTGGCAGACCCCTTCGAAGTTGCTGGCCTGTACGTGCTCCACCCCTACCAGCTTGATCCCCAGTGGTTGGAACCAAGCTAACCCCAGAAGGGTGGTCAGTTGGCGCTTGACCACCAGTATGTCTAGGGGCCCCTTAAAGCTTCCCCTCTCCACATGCACCTGGGCCCACCCCACGACGTGAACCGGGTTTTTCTGGAAGTCCCTCAGTACGAAATCCGCTGGCCTCGTTTGGAGGCGGCGGCGGGGGCATAGTCTCGTAAGGGTCTCCTCTGAAATTATGGAGATCGAAGAACCCGAGTCTACTTCCATGACGCAGGGGGCGCCCTCGATCCGGACAGACATTTTGACCTTGTCCGGGGCTGCGAGGGGCAAGTTCAGTACCTGCAAGCTGGTGGATGCCGTCGTGTGGGTGTCCATGGAATCGTGATGCGCTGACGGTGGTCGACGGCTGCTCTTGGCCCGGCAAGCCCGGGCGATGTGGCCCATCTTCCCACAGCTTCTGCAGTCCAGGTTTCGGTACGGGCAGTCCCTCCTTTCGTGGGGGTCGCCGCAGCTGGCGCACTTGGAGCTGGGGTTGGTGGGGGCCCTCTCCGTCGCTCGTTGTCTCGCGGGGACCCGAGTTTCTGTCCTCTGTGGCCGTCGGAGCTGGAACGCTTCTTCCTCTGCTCGGTCCTCTGGTCCCATTTCTTCTTGGTGTACTGCCTCTCCCCGCGGCTGGCCATACGCCTTGGTGGCCCTCTCGAACGCCGTCGCCTCGTTGAAGGCTTGTTGTAGGGTGAGCTCCTCCTTTGCGAAGAGCTTCTGCTGCAGTCGCTCGTCTCGGAGGCCCCAGACGAAACGGTCCCTCAGGGCTTCGTCCCTCTTGTCGAAACTGCAGTTCCCGGCGATC
This sequence comes from Heteronotia binoei, assembly GCF_032191835.1. NCBI lineage: Eukaryota > Metazoa > Chordata > Lepidosauria > Squamata > Gekkonidae > Heteronotia > Heteronotia binoei. Next base: position 6,973,238 of record NC_083225.1, on the reverse strand, counting down.
TGCCGAAGGGCCGCCAGGTAGACCGCCGCTGTCTCCCCCGACTTCTGGTCCCTCTTGTGGAAGAGGAATCGGCGGGCGACGATGGACGGTTGGGGCGAAAAGTGGCCCGTGAGGAGTCTCACGACCTCCCCGTAGGTCCTCTCAGTCAGCTTCGCCGGAGCGGAGAGACCCCGTGCGATCTCGAAGGTTTCCTCTCCACAGACGCTCAGCAGGACGTCTCTCTTCCTGTCGTCATCTTCGATCAGGTTCGCACGCAGGTAGCATTCGACCCTTTCTGTGTAGGTCTCCCATCTCTCGGGGTGCTCCGGGTTGAATTCCGCAAGATGGCCCGTCGTTACACTTGGGTTCGCCATGGCGGCGGCGGGCTGTGCGATCCTGCGGTCTCCGCCTTCCTCGTCTCCGGCCAGGTCTGGTTCCCCTCGGGCGGCCGGACCTAGCTCGATCCCATCCTCGTCGCCAGTGTAATGTACTGGGAGACGAGACGTGGTGAAGACTTCAGGCTTTATTCGCTAGTACATTACGGAACTGGGGAACACGCGGCCGGGTCCGCCAGTATATGCAAACACCCCGGAACAACCCCCCCGCTGGCCAGCCCAATCCTGGCCAGTTAAACTTCCCGCGCTTGACATTGATTGGCCGTGACTTTCCCCGCGCTGTGCCTGGTCGCCCGAGGACGCGCGGCGCGTGTGTAGAGTCCGATACTCTACAGTTAGTATATGTAATAATATAAATAGCCAATATCCCTTATTTGAGTATGTCAATACAAAACAAAAACAAAACCCCAAAACCCCCAATATTCTGATGCACTGTTCTAAAAGAGAAATACATTCTAGTTAGCCATTAGGGAAAAAAAAAGGTACATTAAAATATAGTGGAAGGTGGGTTAGCATTTGTAATGAGGTAAACAGCTCATATCCCTTATTTGAGAATGTAAAAAAAAACCACATTATTCTGATCCACTGTTCTAAAAGAGAAATGCATTGGAATACTGTGGCTGCATCCTTCCTCAGATGAGGGGACAGGGGACAGCTAATCCTCCTGGAGTTTATAGTAGGCCCTTGGAGGATTGGCTACATCAGGGGTGTGTGGCCTAATATGCAAAGGAGTTCCTGTTATTAAAAAAGACCTGATGCTCCCTACTGGAGATAATATTTTCTTCTGTCCTCTCTGCAAAGCATGCAAGCTGGATGTGGAGGAGAACCTTGACTCGCATACCTTATAGTTTGCCAAGCTTCTCTCTGTCTTTACCTCTCTATGCGTCAGCCCTAACTTCATCTGCCTCTCCACCCTGCCCAAGCTGTTTTCCTTCACATGCTTTTCATGAACAAACCCCAGATAATAAAAAGGTCAGACAAAAAGGACCCATTAAGAAGATGATGAAGAAAATATTGGATTTATAGGCCGCCCTCCATTCCAAATCTCAGAGTCTCAGAGGGGCTCACAATCTCCTTTATCTTCCTCCCCCACAACAGACACCCTGTGAGGTGGGTGGGGCTGAGAGGGCTCTCACAGCAGCTGCCCTTTCAAGCTCTGCCAGAGCTGTGGCTGACCCAAGGCCATGCCAGCAGGTGCAAGTGGAGGAGTGGGGAATCAGACCCCATTTTCCCAGATAAAAGTCCGTGCACTTAACCACTACACCATACTGAAGGTCCTGCAAGGTATGGATAACATAACGCTTTGCTGAAAAGAAAAACACTCCATACAGAAACACCATCTGAGAATATTTTGTGCAGAAGGAATTATTCCAGGTAGGGAGCATCTTTATCAGGTTCATATCTGCAGATGCTGCTTCTCTACCTTCTCTTCCTGTCCAAGTACATCTTACTTCCTGCTATACCAGGAAAATAGTTTATTTTATTTGGTTTATATCCCGCCCTCCCCACCAAAGCAGGCTCAGGGAGGCTCACAGTACACAGTAAATCACAATAGAACAATTTAGATAAACATTTTAATTGAAACAATTTGGTGCTAATTTCCATTTAGTTGCAGGTGGAATCCGATGTTCTCTGCAGGTTCAGTTAAACGCTAGTTGGAATCGTATTGTCTTACAGGCCTTGTGGAACTGGGCAAGGTCCCGCAAGGTTCTGACCTCCTCAGGCAGTTGGTTCCACCAATAGGGGGCGGTTGAAACCAGACCACACAGCGTCACTACAACTGTTAGATCAGAAAGGTCTCTTGCCCTCACCAATGTTGTCAATGATTTTGTTCACATTAGGCTCAAGTTGCAATATTTCCAAATGGGATGTAGTAGAGCTTGGCTCACAATTCCCTATGAGAGAAAGAGGCTGGGTACAGATGGGCAGCTTGGGGTGGTAGCCTCCTGTCCAGAATTAGGCCAGCAGAAAGAGAAGCACCCCCAGGACATTGAGATGGCCCACCGCTTGGCCCACCACTGGAATGGGGATGGGCCACATGTGCCCTGGAGGAGCAGTTAGACGGCTAAGGCTGCCAATCCCCAGGTGGGGGCAGGGGTTCCCTCGGTTTGGAGGCCCTCCCCCCGCTTCAGGGTCATTAGAAAGTGGGGGGAGGGGAATGTCTGCTGGGAACTCTATTATTCCCTATGGAGATTTATTCCCATAGAAAATCATGGAGAATTGATCCGCGGGTATCTGGGACTCTGGGGCGGCTGTATTTTGGGGTAGAGGCACCAAATTTTCAGTATAGCATCTAGCGCCTCTCCCCAAAATACCCCCCAAGTTTTAAAAAGATTGGACCAGGGGGTGCAATTCTATGAGCCCCAAAAGAAGGTGCCCCTATCCTTCATTATTTCCTATGGAAGAAAGGAATTGAAAAGGTGTGACGTCCTTTAAATGTGATGGCCAGAACTCCCTTTGGAGTTCAATTATGCTTGTCACAGCCTTGATCTTGGCTCCACCCCCAAAGTCTCCTGGCTCCACCCCCAAAGTCCCCAGATATTTCTTGAATTGGACTTGGCAACCCTATAGACGGCCAGGGGTTGTTTTGCAGAAAAATAGGTGGCGGAGCTCATTAGCATATGCCACCCCTCCCACACCCCAGCCAAAAGCAGCCTGACACAAGAAAAGAGAGCTCCAGGCGAGCAAGGCCTGCTTGGGCTGGCTAGAGATCCAGCCAGTCCAAGCAGGCCTTGCTTGCCTGAAGCTCTCCTGGGTCACCCTCCCCCCACACCCAGTCAAAAGACCAGCAAGCCACCCACCACCCAAAATCACATAAGAAGTGGAGAAAGGGTGGTGTGGGCTTCTCCAGAGGTTAATGAGGACTGCTGGCGGTGTGGTAAAGTCCCTGGTGGCCAGTTGGCTGCTCACTCTCCAGGGATTGTTATGCAGCTACTATTCGATGGTCAAGGTAGGTGGGGAGGAAGAGGGGGAACCTGCTGCGCTCCTGTGACTTCCTGCTGAATATGAGGCCTGCAGACCGCTTATGCGCTTGATTGCTGCTTCTCAGACATTCTCCGACCATTAAAATGGCCAGGAAAGGCACCCCAGAAGCACTTTGTATGTGACTGCTTTTCAAGGTGGCAGGAAGATGGGTAAGGATAAGGTGAGGGCAGGAGCAGGGTGGGATCCAGATGCACTTGTTTGAATGTGCTTTTTTGGACTTGTCATGGGGCATCCCTTAAAATTATAGAGTTGGAAGGGATCCCCAGGGTCATCTAGTCCAATACCCTACACAATGCAGAAAACTCACAAATACCTCACCCTAAGTTCACAGGATCTTCAACACTGTCAGATGGCCATCTAGCCTCTGTTTAAAAATCTCCAAGGAAGGAGAGCCCACCACCTCCTGAGGAAGCCTGTTCCACTGAGGAACTGCTCTAACGGTCAGGAAGTTCTTCCTAATGTTGAGCTGGAAACTCTTTTGATTTAATTTCAACCCATTGGTTCTAGTCCCACCTTCCGGGGCCACGGAAAACAATTCCACACCATCCTCTATATCAGGGGTGGCCAACAGTAGCTCTCCAGATTTTTTGCCTACAACTCCCATCAGCCCCAGCCAGCATGGCCAATGGCTGGGGCTGATGGGAGTTGTAGGCAAAAAACATCTGGAGAGCTACCGTTGGCCACCCCTGCTCTATATGACAGCCCTTCAAGTACTTGAAGATGGTGATCATATCACCTCTCAGCCACCTCCTCTCCAGGCTAAACATGCCCATCTCCTTCAATCTTTCTTCATACGACTTGGTCTCCAGACCCCTCACCATCTTTGTCGCCCTCTTCTGGACCTGTTCCAGCTTGTCTATATCCTTCTTAAAATGTGGTGCCCAAAACTGAACACAATACACCAGGTGAGGTCTTACCAGAGCAGAGTAAAGCGATACCATCACTTCACATAGCTTATACTAGCTACCTGGACCCAGCCATAAATACAGATTATTCTCAGGAAAATGTTACGTATCTGTTTTTCATGAATAGTGGTCCATTTATACCTTCTATGAAATTCATATTTTTGAGATGGATACAGTCCTTCGGGCTCGAAATCTGTATACAAATTCATTCTGGCAGTACTGCATAAATGCAGTAGCAATCTTGGCTCAAAGTATATTTGATGTCATACCATGCTAGAGGACTTCTCTGACTTCTTTCCATTCACAAACAGCTAAAGGTACATTCCTCAACATGGCCTCTGATGGAAGAGATGTGAAAATCAGCATGGCAGCTGAATTCCCCCCTTTCGATCTTCTTCTATCCTTCCCCCCACTCCCCCCCGATTCAATTCTAAGTTCTTGTTAACTGAACTAGGCTATAAATTATTAATATTAGAATTAATAGAGATCTGTTGCCAAGGGAGGAACAGAATAAAATGGTTTGTATTGCATTCATTTGCACTTAGAATGAGGGTTGAGAAGAAATTTCTATTTGTAGTCCCCACCCCACCCCCACCCCCCGGTCCCTATTTCCCCATATTGAAGACGTCGCCTACTCTTGTTACGGATAGCTTGATGTTATATTTTTCTCCTTCACTTATAGATAGCACCAGAATAACACATTTTGGGAGGCAAGTTTCATGTTTTTTTATAACTATTATGCCCAATAAGTATGCATTACATGCGATTAGCCTTCGTGAGGTATTCTAATCTAACTCTTCTACGCCACATTCGCATTAATATGCAAATGGATCGAGGAATGCAAAATTAAATGGAAATGAAAGTGGGAAGTTAATTGACATTTTTGTCACAAAAAAAGAGCCGAGAAATACTTTTTTTTTTAAAAAATGGTTTAATGGCAAAGAGCTAATGTGTCATTGGAGGGAGGGTTCCATCAATCTACGCTGAGGTGATTTTTACTGAGATGGCACGCAAAGACCTGTTTGGTATGCCGCTGCCAGCTCTCCCCCAATGCAGGTGGTCCCGTCACTGTAAACCTGTGTTAAATTGCTGCCATCTATTACATGCCGTAGCTGCCTGGATGGCTGCCGAGCACCGGCTTCTATAGGCCATCTATTCCTGTCAGAAATATGATATGTCAATGACAAAAGCTTAATTATACCATTAATTAATAGGACAATTTTCAAACTGCCTTGCAATGCAGTTTGACACTCATTAGTGCCATTTTGGAATAATTTCTCCCCGGGTGTAATATTCCACAAAGTACATTTTTTGAAAGAAATGTAGGCCTTTTTTTTAAAGCAAGTATAAACCAAGGAAGGGGGGGGGCTCTAAATTGTCGGATTATCTGTCTTTAAAAGATACAACCCCCCAACAAAATCCCCCGACTTAAAATTGCAAACATAGTTAAAGCATTTCTTCTGTTGAAATAATTATGCTATCACAGAAAGACCTACATAACGCTGGAATAGAATTTTGCAAATCTGATGCTCTCTAAATGTGTCATTCCTTGGCTTGGAGTATGAACCCTGGGAAGTCATAATGTTTGCCGTTGTTATGGACCTCTGAGATCTTGTCTGCCTTAAATAAAAAAAATCTGAGTCGGAATATTCTTTTCTACCACTCATGATCCCTCTCATACAACTATACACTATTGACCTTTCAGGCTCTGCGTTGTGTACTTTGCCTTGCAGCGGTCTTTCACATCACTTACTACAAAGGCTGCCAAGTCTCCAGCCAGGGCAGGGTACCCCGCACCCCAAGCCTACATTCCCCTCCCCTTCTCCAACTGGTGGGAAAGGAATAATAAAAATAACCAATCAGCACTGTGAGCCTGATGACATCACCTGTGGGGGGGAAACCCAGAAGCAACAAGGGTAGTTCTAGGAATAGATGGAAACTCTATACTTCTGTTGATACAGCCCGAAATCTAATTTGTCTTTTTAGACAACGCATCACACCGGACTCATGTTCAGTGTACGGTCCACTAAACCACCTAGATCCTTTTCACACTTGTCACTGCCAAGACAATTCTCCTCCATCCTATATTGATGCATTGGATTTTCCCTAACTAAATGCAGAACTTTATATTTATCTTTGTTAAAATTCATCTTATTTGTTTTAATTCAGTAGTCCAGCCTGTCAAGATTATCCTGTATACTGACTCTGTCTTCTACTGTATTTGCAACTCCTCCTAACTTAGTATCATCTGCAAATTTAATAAGCATTCCCTCTATTTCTTCATCCAAATCATTTATAAAGATGTTGAACAAATCAGGCCCCAGGACAAATCCCTGAGGCACTCCACTTGTCACTCCTCTCTAAGAGGATGAGGAACCATTCACAAGCACTCTGGGTGCAATCTGTCAACCAGTTACATCTCCACATAACAGTAACAGGATCCAAACCACATTTCATCAACTTATCAACAAGAATAGTATGTGGTGGAACCTTATCAAAAGCTTTACTGAAATCAAGCTAAACTATGTCTACAGCATTCCTCTGATCCAGCAAGGTAGTAACTTTCTTTAAAAAGAGAGTTAAAATTAGTCTGACATGACTTGTTCTTGTGAAACCCATGCTGGCTCTCAGTGATCACAGCCATCCTTTCTAAATGTTCCAGGACTTGCTGTTTGATTATTTGTTCTAAAACTTTTCCAGGTATGGATATCAAAGCTGATGTGTTGGTAGTTACCTGGATCCTCCTCATTCCCCTTCTTGAAGATGGGGACAACATTTCCCTGTCTCTAATCTTCTGGCACCTCACCTGTTCTCCAAGAATGCTAAAAAAATGGACAGAGGCTCAGAAATTACATCTGCATGTTCTTTTAGTACCCTTGGACACAGTTCATCTGGCCTGGAGCGTTATGTATTGCATTTTACCTGGTTCTTGTCACCTGAGCTTGAGGCAGGCACTCCTTGCAAACCAGGATCCTGAAGCCTGGACGAACTGACCAGTCAGGCTGCTAGGCATGTAACAACATGTAACAAAGAAATGCAAATGAAGGAGTCTGAGAAAGCCAATAGGAGTAATTGCTGTCTGCTGGAGGGGCATGGCTAGCCATGGCTAGATTGTATATAGTTCACTGTATTGTCTGTGTTCCTCTGTGACTGTTTCTTCTTGAATAAAGTGTTCTTGGTTGATTCAGGGCTAGCTGAACTCCCTATTTAACACCAAGGACTTAGTTTCATTAAAAGAAACTAGGTGTTTGTTGTGTTCTGCCTCCTTTCCCGGCTCCACCCCTCTGGCAGCCATTGCTTTAATCCCCAAACTGGGGGGGGGGCTCCCTTTCTGGTAGTGAGGGAGCCTCCGATCAGGTGAGGGGCCAGGTTACACGCACTCGGCCCCAATGGCTGGACACTGGTATGGCCCGTTCCCTCTCTTTAGACCTTTCGGGGCCCCCCCAGGCTCTGCCCTTCCCTCCTCTTCCTGGCCCCACCCCCTGCTTAAGAAGGGGAGATGCCCAAGCCGAGGGTGGAGCATCTCCCAGTATCTCATTGGGCCTTTGTTTTTGCTCTCACATACATATATTTTCTCCCCATACACATACACTTATTTTCTCCCCATCAGTTTGTTGCTTCCTATCACAAGCTATTGCTTCATTACTACAGCTCTTTTTTGTCACACTGGTTTGATGGCTTCCAAAATCCTCAAAAGCCAGTTTGGTGTAGTGGTTAAATGCACGGACTCTTATCTGGGGGAACTAGGTTTGATTCCCCACTCTTCCACTTGCAGTTGCTGGAATGGCCCTGGGTCAGCCATAGCTCTCACAGAGCTTGTTGTTGAAAGGGCAGCTTCTGGGAGAGCTCTCTCAGCCCCACCTACCTCACAGGGTGTCTGTTGTGGAGGCGGGGGGAAGGTAGAGGAGATTGTGACTGCTCTGAGACTCTGAGATTCAGAGTATAGGGAGGGATATAAATCCATCATCATCATCATCATCATCATCATCATCACTGGGAGAGCCAGTTTGGTGTAGTGGTTAAGTGTGAGGACTCTTATCTGGGAGAACCGGGTTTGATTCCCCACTCCTCCACTTGCACCTGCTGGAATGGCCTTGGGTCAGCCATAGCTCTGGCAGAGGTTGTCCTTGAAAGGGCAGCTGCTGTGAGAGCCCTCTCCAGCCCCACCTACCTCACAGGGTGTCTGTTGTGGGGGAGGAAGGTAAAGGAGATTGTGAGCCGCTCTGAGACTCTTCGGAGTGGAGGGCGGGATATAAATCCAATATCTTCTTCTTCTTCTTCTTCTTCTTCTTCTTCTTCTTCTTCTTCTTCTTCTTCTTCTTCATCATCATCATCATCATCATCTTCTTCTTCTTCTATCACAATCTGTTGCTTCATTACAACAGCTCTTTTTTGTCACATTGTTTCAATGGCTTCCAAAATCCTCAAGAGTTGGGCCTGCTTGCTTGGCCTGGCTTGACGAGGTATTTGCCTAGACTGTTAAACCCAGCGAGATCCCAAATGGGTCAAAATTCATCAGATTCCACTAGAGCATCAATTTTTTATGAGAATTTGGTTCATCCCTACAAATTATTCCCTGCAGGAGCTTTGGCTTCAGACTGTCAATTACTTCCCCAGTGAGACACAGAGAACTCCGCGTTTAGCATAAGCTCCTCAGTGGGCATGCTTTAATCATTTAACACAAGAAAAAATTACCATAGACTTCAGCCAGAAAACTATAATCCCCCTTTATCCCACAGGGACCTAACTAGGACCTTCTCAGGTGAGTCGTTACTTCTCAGAGCCTTCCTTTGCTCTTTCCCTGGCGTTTTCTAGATAAATTGTTTTCTAATTCCTCTCCCCTCAGATTTTTTTCCCTCAGACATTGAGTCAGCCTTCGAGGTCAACAGTGTTTGACCCCAATCAGCCTAGGCAGTCATAGGCAGGGTGAGAAAAAGAACCATCAGCCATCTTAATTCTTATATTACTTGAGCCTCCCACACACACACACATATCCCCCAGAATGGGAATATTCATAACATTCAAATCAAGCTTGGCGGGACAAGAAGGTTGTAAGAAATCCCACTGTGAGATGTTCTTCTTCCCTCTCAACGAACACTCGGGTCAGCACAATTATAAAAACCTATTAGAAAAGATTCTGGAAGCAGATCCAGGTCGCCCTCCCAACCTCTTTTCATATTGAAAACTAGTGGTTAATGAGACTTCTGATAAGCAGCCAGGGGGTGGGAGGGGTAGAAATCTGGGGCTTCCCTCACAATCCCACCCCACCTGTCTACACAGACTGGAAAATACCAGAGATATTTTTTAAAAGTCACATGACCAGGAGTCGTTTTGTAGAAAAATAGGTGACAGAGCTCATTATCATAACTCATTAGCATATGTTCCTCCCTCCCAGCCAAAAGCAACCCGGTGCAAGAAAGGGGAGCCCTGGGCAAGCAAGGCCTGCTTGGGCTGGCTAGAGATCCAGCCATCCCAGCAGGCCTCGCTCACCTAGGGTTTGCCTGGGCTGCCCCTCCCCCCCAGTCAAAAGACCAGCAAGCCACCCGCTGCCCAAAATCACATAAGAAGTGGAGAAAGGGTGGCAAGGTAGGTGGGGAAGAAGAGGGGGAACCATCAGAAAGGTTCAGGAGCTGAGCTCCTGTGAGTTCCTGCTTTAACTGAAGCCTGCATATGATTATGTGCTCCTGTGACTCAAAAACTTGGGTATCTCTGGAAAAGTGTGCCAATCCCTAGCAACCTACAAACAAAATAGAGAGCAAAAACCACAACAGTCCAAAAACTTTAGTTCTTAGCAGGGCTTTCGTTGTAGCAGGACCTCCTTTGCATATTAGGCCATACACCCCTGTTGGAGCCAATCCTCCAAGAACTTACAGTAGGCCCTGTACTAAGAACCCTGTAAACTCTTAGAGGAATGACTACATCACAGGTGTGTGGCCTAATATGCAAAGAAGTTCCTGCTACAAAAAAAGTCCTGGTTCTTAGCCCCCTCCCCCCGCAAGTATTCTGGCATACAAAGAACTACTTTTGAAGGGGTTATATATTTTGTGTGTATTTTACAAAAGAGCACCCCTTACTAGCTGTGCATTCATAGTGATTGAGCTAGACAAAGCCTCAACAGTAATTCGTCCCAGTCTCCCTTTCCCCAACAAGCAGGGCTGGCCCTAGACTGTCTGGAACCCTAGACAAGGCTAACTTCTGCCCCCCCCCCACCCCCCGCACTGATTTCAGCATCTGACCTTCCAGGGAACAGCCAGGCTTGATTTCCCTTAGGACTGACTGATTGGATCTTCTTGCAGTCCAAGGGACTCTCAAGATTCTTCTCAAGCGCCACAGCTCAAAATCATCATATGTCCTTATTTAAGGTGAGTGGGGTTCGCTTTATGTTTCTAAGACTGTGCCTCATTCCACTCTCAAATGAAGAAGTCATCCTTTGCAAAATGTGAACTGCCCAGTTGCACACTCCTTCTGTGACATCAATAAATTATGCTACTAATTAACTCGATGAAAGAAGAAAGTGGCAGGCAGAAGTCAAATAAAGATATAATAGATTGCTTTGTTGAGATGTCATACTCTGGATTTGGTTCTTATCCTTCATTAACTAACAAAATAGCGGCCCTGTACTTATATAGGATTAAAGAAAACCAGGGGATGGAGATTCTGGGGAATGTCTCCACCAGCTGCATAAGATGTGGGCCAAACTTCTGTTTCTTCTCCATTTTGGGTGTTTAGCCTTGCTGAGGCTAGAGGTGTAAGCTTTTGTCCCTTGGCCTTTTGTCCATGGACCTTGGTTGAGTAAGGCAGCTGCTTCAGGACCAGGAATCAACCATGGTTCTTCATAGGGTTATTGCCTAGAGGTTAAATCAACAGAAGGGCCATTGGTCAGAGGCAAATCTCAGCATTCTTTTTTATGCCCCGCTAGCCATTGACCCTTTTATCGAACATTAGGATTTTTCGAAATAGTTTTTAGTGACGCTTTACTCATGAGTGATTCAAATGGTTTTTTTTTTCCTGACTTACTTAACTGTGGAATTAACTCATTAGCATATGCTGCCACCTCAACCAAAAGCAACCTGATGCAAGAAAGGAGAGCCCCGGGCAAGTGAATCCTGCTAGGGCTGGCTAGAGATCCAGCCAGCCCAAGCAAGCCTCGCTCACCTGGGGCTCTCCTGGGCTGCTCCCCGTCAAAAGGCCAGCAAGCCACCCACCACCCAAAATCACATAAGAAGTGGAGAAAGGGTGGTGTGGGCTTCTCCAGGGGTTAATGAGGGCTGCTGGGGGCATGGCAAAGCCCCTGGTGGCTGGCTGGCTGCCCACTCTCCTAATCCAGGGATTGTTATGCAGCTGCACCTACTATTCAATGGACAAGGTAAGTGGGGAGGAAGAGGAAGAACCCTGAGAAAGGTTCAGGAGCTGCACGCCTGTGAGCTCCTGCTGAATCTGAGGCCTGGGGGTCTCCCATGTGACTAGCTGATGTTATCAGTGTGGGAGGGGGGTGCCAGAAGTTAGCCTTGTCTAGGGTGCCAGTCTAGGGTGCTTCAAGAACATTTCTAGCCACCAGACCACAAAGCATGATGCTGCCTACACAAATAGGCAAACCCTACCATTTGTGCTGCCGGAGTAGCAATTTTCATTTCTTTCCTCTTCTCCCAGAGTCAGTGTTTAATATTTCTTCTCAACATTTTGAAAACTTCTTTATGGGGAAGACGCTGATTTTCAATGGCAGCTGATTGTGCCTCTAAAATTCATCACAGAAACGCTGGGATGTGTCTATGGATACCCACCCCCACACATTTCATTTCAGATTTGCCTCCTGGAATGACAAAACCTTATTTTCTTCTTATGTGCCTGAAGTCTCTTTCATCTGTTGTCAAACTGTGTTGATTCTAATTCTTCACGCAACGGGATTGGCAATCGCACGCTCTCATTATAGTCATATTGATCATCCTTTTTTCCTTCTTCTTGTAGTGCCACTTGTTACAATGAATATCTTTTTTAAAAGCACATTATTGCAAATTTATCCAGGCGGTTATGAATACTGTTTTGTATAGAAGCAAGCTTTACGTTTCATGCCATTTTTTTTTACACATGCCTTATTTTTTTTTTTAAAAAAAGTCTGGTTCTTTAGATGAACCATTCTGTAAAAATATGTGGCTTATTGCTGGCATTGCTTGTTGGGAAATAGAAAAGAAAATCAGTTTATGCTAGAAGGAGTTATAAAAATGCTTCCAAACACTGAAAAATACACAAAACCGAAGAGCCATAGATAGTACATTGCCGAATATTGTATTCTTCATAAAATGTTATGAGAACACACATAGCTGTTTATAAAGCAAAAATCCCGCCCTCCACTCCGAGTCTCAGAGTGGCTCACAATTTCCTTTACCTTCCTCCCCCACAACAGACACCCTGTGAGGTAGGTGGAGCTGAGAGCGCTCTCACAGAAACTGCCCTTTCAAGGGCAACTCCTGAGATAGCTATGGCTAACCCAAGGCCATTCCAGCAGCTGCAAGTGGAGGAGTGGGGAATCAAACCCTGTTCTCCCAGATAAGAGTCCGTCCACTTAATCACTACACCAAACTGGCTCTCTGGGTGCAGTTTGAGGCCTGAAAACAAGGGGATGGTAGAGAGAGGCTGTAGTATAGCATTGTTTGTCATTCCATCAAGTCAGGCATGGTGGAGAAACTCATATCTACTCTAGCCTCACAACAGAGTAGACGAGTTTCCTGAATATTAAGTATATAATGTAAGAATCTGACCTCTCCCCCGAGAAAGGTGAAGCAACCATATATTTTGGGTTGGCCTACACATGATAGAATGGTTTTGAAGACATTTCCTTCATCTTTATTGGAATTTTAAGTGACTTTCAATAGAAGTTTAGAGAATCGGATCTAAATGACTGCATTTCAATGTTTCCCACCTTTCCATTCAAAACAACATTAGTGTGAAATGTCACAAACATTTCCCTCAAATACTGTTAGGTGGAGGATGGGAAGCAGTTAACACGGGTTGACGAGTAACCCCGATGATGGTTTGAAGGCTTTCTCCTGACAACACAACGCAAAGAGGCAAAATGAAATAATCCTACTGGTGGAAACGATTTTCATTTTTCCCCCCATTTAGTATTGTGAACTGCGGGGCAATGCTGTATTATTTTATCCATTTTCAAAGCATGCATTCGGATCATTTAATATAATTGTATGTTTTATGTGCACTGAGGTGTTATAAAACACTAAAAAAAATGAAGAAAACTGATGGTCTGATTATAGCACAGAACTGCAGCACAGGCCGACAATTACAGGGAAATGTTCTTGTTAGTTCACTACTTCTAGCCGTACACATAAGCAACCATGACAAAAAGCACTGCTTACCTTATTAATGCTTCACTACTAATACATCAGCTTTAACTAAGTCTCAGGTGACCGAAAACACTCTAGATTTCGGTATGGCCCTCTCCTTAACTTGCATGCTTCAACGGTTTTATCATGTTAGCTTTCTTTCGACATACATAATGCACCGATAAACTGATCCGTTGGGTATCTGAGTCCTCATTGGTATTCAGTAGATTAAGTGAACTCTTATTCAGAGCAAAAAAAGAGAGAGAAGAAGACGTTAACAATGGAATGAATGTACACAAGATTGCACGCCCCCAGCAGTGCTATTCAGATGTGGTTTGAGAAACTGACAATTTCCTCAAGTCTTAAACATGATAAGCGAGGCTCTGTTTACGAACAGGAATATTCCCTCCCCTCATCTGAAAGTGGGAGGGAAGGTGGCATGGTATAGCGCAATCTCACCAGATTTTGGAAGCTAGGAAGGGATAGAAGAGAGACCACCAAGGAAGACTCTGCAGAGGAAAGCAATGGCAAACCACCTCTGCTTTTCACCTGAAAACCCCTTGCTGGGTTTACCATAAATTGGTTGCAACTTGACGGCTCTTTACACATACCATCTGAATACTAACTATGTTATAGAACTGTAAGAGATCCTGAAAACATACATTTCCAATGTCTACCTGGTAGGCATAACGGAATTGCAAGGTAGACTGTGGATGCCCAATCAAAAGCCAGTTGGCAAGATGATGTCTCTGAAGTACAATGTCTGAACTCCCACCTCATGAAATTATGAAGTTTATTCGCAGACAGTGTTCCCTCAAAGCTGCGTTAGTGTGAGCTAGCTTACAGCTCTTTAGCCTCCAGTTCACGCATTTTTGTCTTAGCTCAGGAAAAATGGCCCCAAAACAAACTGATTTATGCAGTAGCTCACAACTTCAATCCCAGTAGCTCACGAAGTAGAATTTTTGGTCACAGGCCTCCACAGCTTAGAGGGAGTATTGTTCACAGATCTTTGGGTTTAGTCCTGGATTTCTGCCTCCCCGCTCCCACCAGAACTACCACTCCAAAGGGTTTTCTGTTATTTCTCCTCATCTTCTCCACAGCACAGGAGAATCCAAGCAGAAATAACTGCTCCAGGAGAAAGAAACTAGATCAGGGGTGTCAAACACCCAGACTGCGGTCCAGATGCAGCCCACCCAAGGCTTTGATCAGGCCCATGGGGCTCTTTTCTCCCTTCTCCTTCCCCTCCTGTCCTTACCCTTTGAAGCTCCCAGGCTCTTTGAAGCTCCCAGGCTGAGTCTCTTTAAGTTTCAGCCTGGGAGCTTCAAAGGCTCTTTAAAGCACCCTTTGAAGCTTGCAGGCTGATTCCCAGGCTCTTCCTGCCTTTCTTTGCTGGCTGCTGCAAGGAAAATGGAGGGGGGGGGGTTAAGATCCATTCCACATTTTCCTTGCAGCTTTGTCTGTACTCTGCAATGGTTTCAAATGGAGTGGAGATGGTTACATTTTCAGCTTTCCTATAGCTAACTGGAACTCATGCTTCCTGAAGTTGTTTCCTTGCAAACAAGGGTTGATGCTTTCAGCCAGTTTATCTCTCCTGAATGGACCTAATCTAGTGAGTACTCTAATGTGGAAACCCACAGTCAAAGGGGGATATCATAGTGGAAAGGCTTTGCCAATCTGATTAGACTGGTGGGAAGAAGTTTACAATGCCATTTCATTGTTTCCACAGAGGCAGAGCTTGTGCTTTTTCTTGAAGTTTTATTTAAAAATTGCATTGCCAAATTCCACTAGTTCCCTACCTTTCCAACTTAAACTATTGGAAGAGGGTTTTTTTTTTAAAATTTTATTATTGGAAGAGTTTTAAGTATGTTTGTCTTGTAAGTTTTTTTTTAAACAATCTTTAATTGGATTTGTCTGTGTCCATGATAAAGTTTATATCACTACTACCTGGCATTATATTTGATGACACTCATGGCCTGGCCTCACAAAGTCCCATTTGTGTCAGATCCGGCCCTTCTAACAAATGAGTTTGACACCCCTGACCGAGATCTAGGTGTAAACCCACCCAAGCCTAGATCAATAATTAAGGTAAAGTGATAGAGACAAGACCGTCAATTTTGTGAATTTAAGCAAGAATATAAACAATTCACAGGACGGCAGTGTTTAAATAGTACATGCCAGGGATGAACAGAACCCTTTTCCAGGCAAACTTTTACCTGTTTTAATCTAAGGGTCCCCAACATGGAGCCCCAAAGCACTATGGTGCCCACTGACATCTTTCCTGGTGTCCATCAAGGGCTTTTAAAATGTGGGAGGGGTCACATGGGAGGGGCTATTGGCCATTGGAGATTTGACTGGCTGTGCAGATTTTTTTTTTTTAAATTAAACTTTGGCACCCTGACCTGGATAGCCCAGGCAAGCCCAATCTCATCAGCTTGGCGTAGTGGTTACGTGTGTGGACTCTAATCTGACAGAACTGGATTTGATTCCCCACTCCTCCACTTGCAGCTGCTGGAATGGCCTTGGGTCAGCCATACCTCTGATACGACTTGTCCTTGAAAGGGCAGCTGCTGTGAGAGCCCTCTCAGCCCTACTTACCTCACAAGGTGTCTGTTGTGGGGGGGAGATAAAGGAGATTGTGAGCCACTCTGAGACTCTGAGATTTGGAGTGGAAAGTGAGATATAAGTCATCATCATCATCTGCTTCTTCTCATCAGATCTCCAGGGCTAAGCAGGGATGACTGGTTAGTGTGTATGGGAGTCTTCCTTGAAATACCACATTGGGAGTGCAGGGGCAGACTTTATTCAGTCACCTCTCTGAATATCCTCCAGGCCTCCAGCAGGTGTCAGTCAACAGAAGCCACTATGAGTTCCAAGTGCAGACACACACACACAATTAAAAAAAGATATGAAGCTTTGGCAGCAGCTGCCACCACACACACAAGGTAAGCTGTGGCAGCCATTTTTTTTTTTTTGGCTGGCTCCACTTTATGCTGCAGCCATTTTGTGGCTGTGCCTACCACACTGTCAGATTTCCAAAGATGTCCGGACCCTCAGAGAGGTCAGAGAAGCCAGCCTGAATCAAAACTGTCATGACTGTACACGGGACTCTGCTGTAACTTCATAACTCTCTCAGTTCCAGGACAGGTTCAGAATCAAGACAGAGCACATACCCACTTCCCCATTATGCTGTCCCATTTGCCATACTTCGTTGCTCTCAGTCTCCAACTCATAACTGTAAAAAATAAAAGTCAAAATGTTAACTGACTCCTGTTCCCCAGTCCACACGTCTTAATGGCTGGCTGGCCTTTATTTACTCCTGTTGACTGTGGGAAATTTTTACCACACAACAGGCTGTGTCAAGGTAGTCCCCTGCGCAAGCACCAGTTGTTTCCAACTCTGGGGTGATGTTGCTTTCACAACATTTTCACAGCAGACTTTTTACGGGGTGGCATGCCATTGCCTTCCCTAGTCATCTACACTTTCCCCCCAGCAAGCTGGCTATTCATTTTACCAACCTCAGAAGGATGGAAGGCTGAGTAAACCTCGATCTGGCTACCTGAACCCAGCTTCCACAGGGCTCGAACTCAGGTCATGAGCAGAGCTTAGGACTGCAGTACTGCAGCTTTACCACTCTGCACCACGAGGCTCAATTAGAGCCTCTCTATTCCCATGGTTGTCATGGGAGATCTATGGTTTACGAAAGCTGCAGTGAGTCACCAAGCTCTACAAGAAGCAGGAAGCCTAGCCACCGAGGTGCTGAATGGATCTGTCCCTTGGGCTCGTCTTCTTTTCTCCATCTGCCTCAATAGGCTTCCTTTTCTTCTCTCAGGACCAGGGGTGGAATTCTAGCAGAAGCTCCTTTGCATATTAGGCCATACACCCCAGATGTAGTGAATCCTCCAAGACCTTACAAGACTCTTTTTTTGTGAGATTTTGGAGGATTGGCTACATTGGGAGGGTGGCCTGATATGCAAAGGAGCTCCTGCTAGAATTCCAGCCCTGCTCAGGACCAAGGGTCATTTGGCTTTCCTGAACATTATAAGCTCTGTGGGCTTCTGCCTTCCAGCAGCAACACTGAAGAGTCTGTTTTTGGGTAGTTCCCCGTCCTCTTCCACCTCTTGCCACCCAGGTTCCTTTCGTAGCATCTGGCCAAACTGCTGAAGTCGTCTGATCCAGCTGTAGGATTGGAGATGTGTCATCCATCTTGCTGCGTTTACTGCCAGTGGGGGAGTCGATAGAGGAGAGCTATTTTGCCCAGTGGCAGCCATTTAAATAAAAAACTGTTCACGGTTTGGCTTGCAAAGAGCAGTTGTAATGAACCTCTGGGAGCACTGAAGCATTTTTTTGCACACACTGGACTACCATACTTTCTCATGTACACTCTGGAGAAGCAAACTGTTAAGCTGCTTCTCAAACTGATCTTTACAAGAAAGCACATTTTCTTCAACATATCCACAGTTGAGGATCTCACACCATTCAAGTGCTCTATGCCTTTGATAACTTTCCTGCTTTGCCTGCATTCATGAGGGATTGTCCCTGAGAAAGGAGGGTTCTTATGGCTCCTAATTGTTGCTTGGAAAGTAAAGCAGCCTCAGGAAATGCAGAAGTTAATCCTTTATGAGCTAATCCCTGCTTTTCCCTATTCTTACTATTGCTATGCCCTGGAATGGACGCATAGGGTGGTTTCACACAGATTTGCCCCAACTTAGCCCTGCTTCCCATTCGGATTCAAAGTGCAGGATCACACAAGCACATCTGCCCTCTGAGCCTGTCTTCAGACGCCTCCCATGCACACCAAAAGGTACCTGGATTTCCCTGGCACCATCCCCCTGAATCGTATGTAGGTCGCATAATCAGCTGCTGTCTGAATGCCCTGGGGCAACTCCTAAGCGGAAGAGCTGTGTGATTGTGCAAAGCCGTTTCCAGCAAGGTCGGGTTTTTTTCCCCCTGGCCCCTCTCCACGGTGCGCTTCTCCGATTGAGCGCACACAAGGGGGACTTCTTTTTTTTAAAAAAGAGACAACCCTTTCTGCAGTGGGTCCATGGTTGAGCCCGGCTGGCAGTGTGAATGGACAACCACTGACCGCTGCCGGGATCCTGCTGCTTCAGCAGCAAATGTCTGATTGCCCAGAAACGGCTCAAACTTTAGTGGATTTTTTTTCTGAACAGGATACAGGATGTGTCAATTTCACAGTGTGAAACCAGTCATAGAGCCCAAGAAGATGGCTGTTTCTGCTGGCGAAAACAGTGTGTGGAGGAATGGGAGGGGGGGGTATCATGATCCTAGGCCTAGTGCAGCCTACAGGATCCAGGGAAGCCTATATTAAAGTAGCTACAGGGCCTACATTTCCTGGGATACTTTCTGTCCCTCTGATTGGGTGGGAAGTGACATATCGCACTGAGCACATCACATGGGATGCTCATGGGATTCACTTGAAACTCTATGGTTTCACAAAGGATGCTCTAGCAATTTTGGGGGAAACTCTATGGTACCATGAGAAAAAGTCCCATGCCAGCAGCCGCTAGGGACTTGGCAACTCTAGGTCATGGGGTCACCATGAGTCAGTCACAAATTGATGGCACATTTTCCCTTTAAGTCCTTGGAATAGCATCACTGAATATTTGCAAAAAAACCCTCAATGCAATTTCTAATTGCAGAGAAACCGGCATACTCTGTTTGCCCTTTGGGTTGTGTTTAAGTTGTCTTCCTTCCGCAGTGATGACTCTGAGTTCAGATGTTCTTGTGTTTCTGTTAGGCTTGCCAATCCCCAGGTCCCAGTGGGGGTTCTCCCACTGTCCCAGGCTCCTTCCCGCTCCCAGTCAGCTGGCCACCAGGGGAAGATCCACCCCCACAGCCACCATGTGCCTTTCCACCTCTGGAGACTTTGGATTCCACTCAGAAAGGCTTCCTCTTGGAAGTTTTGTCTGTGTCTTTAAGGGGGCTGGGAGCACGCAGAAAAACATGGCTGCTTCCAGTGACGGTGAAAGCAGCCCAGACCCTTCCTTGGTTGCACAATCTTTTCAGAGGTCGTTTGCATAGGAAAGGTAAACTTGAACCTTCGGTTGCTCTGTGTTACTTTGAAGAAGTTGGAAGTTCAGCAACTCGTGAGTAGAGGTGGGAGCAGGCCCTCCCCCGCTTCAGAGTCATCAGAAACGGGGGAGGGGGGGAGGGAAATGTCTGCTGGGCATTTCATTATTCCCTATGGAGATCGATTCCAATAGGGTATAATGGAGAATTGATCTGGGGGTATCTGGGGCTCTGGAGGGGCTGTATTTTGAGGTAGAGGCACCTAATTTTCAGCATAGCTCTTCTCAAAATGCTCTTCAAGTTTCAAAAAGATTGGACCAGGGGGTACAATTCTATGAGCCCACAAAGAAGGTGCCCCTATCCTATGAGCCCCTAAAGAAGGTGCCCCTATCCATTATT